>NC_053037.3:606719992-607044992 GCF_002575655.3 Aegilops tauschii subsp. strangulata
TGTATTATAAGGCATGTGTAATTAGTCACCGAGCCGGACACGTTGTATATGAGCCGGCCGGGACTCCATGAGCCGCTGGGCGTCAACCTGCGTATATAAAGGGACGACCCGACGACGGTTTAGGGCAAGAAACAAGAGATCGAAAGCTAGGTTAAGCGTATTCGCTCCCTGGTAATCGGAACCGAAGCAATACCACCTCAAACTGGATTAGGCCTTTACCTTCATCGCAAGGGGCCGAACCAGTATAAACTCCCGGTGTCCTTTGTCCCGTTTAACCCCTTTAAGCTAACATCGTTGCGATGGCTCCACGACTAAGTCCTTCTGCTAGGATATCTGCCGTGACAATTCCACGACAGTGAAGCATAGTTGTGCATCCGCATGAAGCACACCTATGCTTCTCAAAAAGTAAAAAAAAAAGCACATGTGTGCTTCACAGTGAAGCACACTTTTGAAAAGCGAAAAAACAAGGGTGTGCTTTCCAAAAAAATGTGAAAAGTCCGACTCTGCTTTTCGGTTTTCTTGTTTTGCTTTTCCAGGTTTCCAGGTTTTTTTTTCTCGATTTCTGTCTTTTATATTTCTATTTTTCTATTTTCATTTTGCTTGATTTCTATTTTGTTTTCTCTTTTTGCATCTAAACCTACTAACATGGGATCTACTTTCGAAGATCTCAATGCAAGAAATCCAACGGTGAAATGGTTCGTGATTTAGATGCACAATTATGATATAAAACATTTTTAAAATGGGATCTATGAAAATATATATATCAGAACTCTTATATTGTGACAAGTGTCGCGCATGCAGTGTACCAGTTGTCATCATGAGGGGATGTGACCTTTGCAAGGAGTACTACTTACCTAGTGATTTTTGCATTTACTCCCTAAAAAAACTAGTGATTTTGCAGGAACTTTGTACTTGTCCGCGGTACTATTTATTGTTGAGGGATGCTGTGTCTCCGCCCCTGGGTGAACACCCAGGAACAAGTAGCGGGCCAAACGTCTGACCCCCTCCTCCCCACACAACAACGCAAGAGACACTACATGAAGAGATTACACAAGAGCCGGCACAGACAAAGAGAGAAGAGGTTATCTAACATAAGATAAAGAGAACATAAAAAGAAATACACTGAGACCCAACGACCTCCGATCCGCCGTTCACGTAGCCCCAGCAGCGTCCAACAACCGAGTAGAGAGACAGAGCTACGACCAGGTTGCGTCCCCCAGCCCATACAAAAATGCATGAGACGGTCGACGCAAAAGCCTGCAGATCAGGGGGGACCCTCACATGGACGTGGCCCACCGGTCATTGACCTCCGGATCCGTCGCGGTGACGATCAAGGAACATACCAATGCGATGGGGCGCCGCGAATCGATCGAACGGTGGAGGGCTCGCGTGACGCCATGGATGGTCTGAGGAGGCGGATATTAACATCCTTTAAAGGAGTAGGTATTGACATGCTTTAATAAATACTAGTAAGTAATACTCGGTCAGCTTTGGAGTATCACTGACAGTACGCCAAAGCAAAATAATAGAAACTAGACGGCTGTGATCCATGTTTGTTTTATCGGCCGGCCTGAGTCTTATATAGTCATTCCAGTGATTCCTTTGACTGATTTATGAAGTCGGCAGCAAGTAACTAGCCATGCGTATAATCAATCCAATAATTGTGGTGGCCTTATTTGTGCAGAGACAAATGGAAGGAGATAGGCATTAGGATGACAGACTTGACAGGCTTGCAGTTCCTTGGGCATACAAAAATGTAGGACGACAGGAACTCCTCATTGCCAAGCATTTGGACAATTGGACTCGACAGAATTGAAGTTTCCATCCACTCTTGTCCATGTACGTATGCTTGCAGTTTTACACTACAATGGCTATATATACACCAAACAAAGGGATAGTTAGCACTTCCGTCTGGCTGAGCAGCATACAACCAACCTATCCCAGCATTCCTTGTAAACGTTGCTATCACTATTTCTCCCTCCAACCATATCACACAAATGAGTGTGGCAAGTACAGCAGCGGCCCGGCTGCACATTCTGCAGCTTCTGGCCACCATGTTAGTGCTAGTCTCGGCCAACATCGCATTGCCCAACTGCACCAGCAGATGCGGCAACATAAGCATACCTTACCCGTTCGGCCTCAGTGCCGGGTGCCACCGTGAAGGCTTCGAGCTCGCCTGCAACGAGACATATCATCCCCCAAAGCTCTTCATGAACAGCTCCGGAGTCGAAGTGCTTGAAATATCATCGCAAGACAGCACACTGTACATTGACAGTGGGATCCTCACCTTGGCGGGCGATGAGGGGCCCGACGGTCATATCCGTATGAATTGGTCAGTCCCCCTTAACGACAGCCTATATAGGACAGCAGGGAATACAATGATTGTTCTGGGGTGTGGAATCAGTTTCCATGTTCAATGGCCTTCTGCTCAAAGCTGGCCTTATCTTGGCGAGGAATCTCCAAGCAGCTCTTGTCCTCTGGAATGCATGCCGCGCCATCCTGTGATAGCAATTGATGGCGCATGTCTTCCTTGTAGGGGAACACAGCAGAAAACAAAAATTTTCCGACCTACACACCAGCCCAGGACCACTATGGAGACTGCATACATGGTTTGATCTTTTTCGTTACCGACTCGTAGCGCAGCGGGAAGTAGAGTCGATGACGATCGGCGGTGCAGATCCCCGCAGCTAGGATTTACAACCTCCCAACCGCGAGGATGTATACCCTCATCTGCTCCTCAGACAGCCCTCCGGGAGGCGGTCGAACAGCCCCCCGGACGGTGTCGCGGACAGCCCTTCGGGAGGACCTTCGAAACTCGAACGGTCACTCGGACAGCCCTTCGGGAGGACCTTCGAAACTCGGACGGTCACACGGACAGCCCTTCGGGAGGCACTCACGAACTAAGACCGAAACTACGATCTCTCTACAGAGTTGCACACATACGGTGTCATCTATCCGGCAGGGCTTCGCCGTCCAGAACTAGTTCCTGCCGGAACCCAGACAGCTCTACGAAACTCTTTTCGTGGGAGGGAGAGAAGAAGCCAGATAATGCATGGCATGTGTATGAGAGCAAGGGATGAGTGTGGAGGGCTGCCCCTCCACCTCTATTTATAGGAAATCCCAAGGGGGTAGGGTAGTTTCACAAAAAACCCAAAATGCACATGAATGAAGTCCTTCCACAAGGACCTAGGAGTGAAACCAAGGAACAAGAGGGTCCCCAAGGGGGGATACCCCATGTGGCCGGCCACACCCCCATGAGGGGCCCAAAAAATGGCTCCTATCCATCCATGTCATCCCCAAGATCTTTTGGAGCAAAGCCCCAAAAGGTGGCTTTCCATAAAGTAACCATAAAGCTGATTTTCACTATTCACGACGACATTTTTCAGCGTCTGATCGAACTGAAAATATTTATGTGGGCTAAGAACATTTCCAGTACCCACTAAAATGATTTTCAACGCGTTCCGAAACAATTCCGGTTTTAGTGATTTTCATCTGCGAAACGCATCTGAAGTGGCTCCGGCAGCTCCGGAACATTTCCGGTTTTTATCTCAGAAAATTCCAAAAAGCTTCCAGAATGATTCTGGCATCCTCCAAGAATTATCAGGCATGTGCCGAAACCAATTTGACTTAATGGTGTATCCCGAAACAACTTTTCGGTATCATCAAAACTTATCCGATGACCTCTCTCTGCGGTACGATTCCGCTGTCCGAAACTTTTTCGGTGATTTTCTCTCAGACTCCCTGTCTAGTATTCAGCAGATAGATGACCCTTAAGCGTGTGACCCTATAGGTTCGGTGAAGTATAGACATGACCCGGAACCCCTTCCGATCAATGATCAACATCGGAGCCGTGGACACCCATATTGACCCCTATACCCACACGAATAAATATTCGAGTGAACCTCCAGTTGCCGTGTGCTATTCCTGTTGCTTCGCGATATGTTACAAATACCCGAGGTGAGACATCTTGGCATTCCCGTGGATCAACAACTTGTCCACTATGCTAGTTACCTCGTTACCGGTATTGTTCTCTTTTCTCGTTATCGTGTTCCGGCATCCCCGTGATCAAATCACAAAGTGTCTGGCCAGACGATGATGGATACCGTAACACCGAGAGGGCCCAGAGATATCTCTCCATCGTCGGAGGAGCAAATCCCAATCTTGAGCTATCAAGTTACTTGACACACTTTTCCATGAACCCGTAAGCCGCCGTAATAGCCACCCATTTACGGATGACGTTTAACAAACCCCAAAGTTCATGAAGCAAGCATGAAGAAACTCGATACTCTCATGGTCTAAGGAATCATGCAAACGTTAACCATCTCTGTGTTATGTACCAATAAACTTGTGACGAATGAATCTCATGGCATAACATCAATCCGGGTCGATTCAACACAAATGTTCTCTTAACATTGTGCCCTCAAAGTTGCTGGCATAGACATGCCCATGACCAGGAAAACAGAATCATCATGCAACACTTGAGCTAGTCTTAGAGGCCAGACTAGGAATACTTCTTACCGTTTATTATTCCACACGTGCATATGAGTCTTCCTCCGAGCCTCGTGGATATTGTAGACTCGAGAATCATTGCAGTTATAGCATGGAACATAAACATAATTATGAACTCGGAGATAAATAATATCATTTATTATTGCCTCTAGGGCATATCTCCTACAGACTCCCACTTGCACTAGAGTCAATAATCTAGCTTATGCTAATGCACTTCACACCTGTGGCACACCGGTGTAAATATGCTTCGCTTGTGGTATAGCCTGATGTCCAACGGATCTGACGACTTCAGTTCCGTGTGTATCTTTGCATGTCCTCGCGTTTTCACGTTTTCACAAAATTCATATTTTGTGTGGACTTGGCTTTGTATGTATGTGAATCACAGGTCGAACCTGGATTCCTCAGACTAAGTTATGGAGCAACTACCTGCAGTAGTGTCCCATTGTCAAAAGCCATCTTGGAACTATACTAAGTTCATGAATGAACTATATGATTCAACATCTTCTTTGTCGCTTCTAAAGCGTCAACATACTTAGCCCTTGTTATAGAATTCGCCACAGTAACTAGTTTGAACAAATTCCAACTAACTGTGCCACCACATTGTGTGTTACACAAAACCCTTAATTTAAATCGAAAATCGCATGGAGAAAAGATGAAGACTCTATCGATGTAACATTTTACAATGAACTCTTCATGATCTCCGCTTGCGAGAAAACCATCTCATCAGTACTTACTCTAGTACTCTGTGACATCTTTCACTGTTGTCCCATGATTAGTAATTTGATCACTTTGGTATCCATACTCGCAACACCTTGGGAGTATCGGACATATCTGGTTGTTTTACATACCATGGAATACATGATTAATCCAAACACAAAAGTGTGTGGAATCATGTATTTTACTCATCAGTGTTTTGGGACACCGAGTCTTGCAAAAACTCTTTCCATGTGACTTTGGCAAGAATCACTCCTTGGAGTTTTAAATGCTAAAAGGTTTTAGCATCTTGTCAATATGTATTCATTGCTTAGCCCCATTAGGTAAATCTATCTCCATAGATCATCATGCCTAATATTGAGGCTATTTAGCCTAAGCACTTCATCGAAAAACTATTTTCAAATGAAGTCCTAATTTGTGTCAAGAAATTTATTTCCAATTACCAATGTGCCAAGCACATAAGGTTTTTAGAAATATTATTACGCTCCCACTTACTTTCTTGAATTACAAGCATCTTCGTTACCCATTGATGAAGTCAAAACCCCTTTGACCATTTCATCAAAACACGAAGATTCCAACTCCATTTTGCTCTCTTCTGTCCATTGCTGGAACTCTGAAGTTTGCATACCTACTAGCATCCTCTGGATCGACAAATTACTTTGGACTGTATCATATACAAGTCCTAGCTTTCATTTCCATCAGATGGAAATCCTTTTATCATCCATGTTTCATATCTCATGATTGAAATATGTATTAATTGCTAGTTCAACCCGAACCGACTTTAAGCATCGCTACGATGAAAACAACCTCATCGTAGTCAACTCTTGAACTTGTTATTTCAACAAGTCGAGCTTTATGGATAAAACATTTTATCCGTATCAGTTTTAAGTTTCATAAATATTCGTTAGACTCTAAGTCTTCCGAAAGGTGTATCAAGGTTTTAATCTTGAATCACTTATATGGAAACTAACTCGGGTTGTATTGGCATTTAGCCAATTCCGGAGTCAGGGCCCATCAACGCTTCCTTGTGTATCGTAGGTATAATGTTGTCTAACAACAATATCTCGTTTGCGCACCTGAGAGGTTTGCACGAGCCTTGCCTACGTGGTTCAGCTGCAAGTTCGACCGAAGTTCATACATTTTATTGTAGAGACTTCTGTATCAGTCGCAGTAGGAAACTCTGGAATTTCTTCCAAGGTCTCTTTCCTTTGATCTGATGAAGATACTGTTTATCTCGTCGAGTTGCACTATTCTCCCACTCACCTTTTAGAAAGAACCATTCTCTTTAAAAGCACACCGTTTCGCGGCAAAACTATTTGCCTCGGTATAGTGAGGGAGGAATGCCCAACATTTTGGTATAACCTACAAAGTAGCACTTGTCTGATTTGGAATAGGTTTGTAACCTTTTACACAAGCCCCATATTCCAAATGTTAAGAAAAGATATAACATGGTTGGGCGTACCATACCATGGCTTCATTTCAACAGACCCGATGTATCTCTTTTCAGTGTAAAAGCCGCAGTCTCTAAAGCATCACTTTAAAAGGGATAATGGCAAATTTATTTATGTCATCTTTGACCTTACCATGTCATAAATGGTTTGATTACATCTCCACGGACTTTCCACTTGCAGTGGTGTTCCGGGAGGTGCAAGTCTATGAAACCCCTTTCACAACTCATCAGACATTCGCTAAACATGTAACTCAAATATTCCTTTGTGCAATCAAATTGCAGAAACATAATTTTCTTGTTACAATAACTTCTACTTCATTTTTGAGAACCTTTCGAATGATTTCAAAAGATCCAGACTTACGTCTCATCAAGTAAATATCCATATATCTACTTGAGTCATTTCTGAAGATAAATAAATCCACCACTAACAACACTTATCGGACTACACACATCAAATGTATGATCACTAATAAGTTTGTTGTTCGTTCCTTATGGCCTGTGAATGGTATTTTAGTCACTTCACTTTTCGGAGGAAAGTTGCAAGTGTCAGATGATTCAAAATCAAAAAGACTTCAAAAATCCATCATAATGGAATTTTCCATGCGGGTTTCTCCAATGTGACCAAATGTAGTGCCACACTTGTGTGGTATTCTTTTAGTCTTGCGACATTTAGCGTCAGTGTTATGGATGTATCATATTACCCTCAATATTCATAACATACGTCCCATCGATGATGGAAGTATGGCCCTTATGTTATTCATAATACTTAACAACAATTATTGTTTTTATGAACAACTCTTTTGCAACAAACATTGTGCAATGGGCTAGAGTGTATGAAACTCTAAAATGAATTATGAAAAGTAAACCCAGAGGTATTGTATTATTATCAATATTCATAACATACATCTCATTCATAATGAAAGTATGGCCCTTGTGTTATTCATAACATCGAACATAAAAAGTTCTCTTATGAACAACCTTCTTGCAAGATGCCTTATGCAATGGGATAGAGTTTGTAAAACTCTAAATGAATTATGAAAATAAATACAGACGGCAATACACCGATGGAAGGTATAGTAACATTTACTATGTTCCCTGTGTATACCTTAACCTCATTTCTAGCTAGTCTTTCAGGCCATAGTAGTTCTTACATCGAGTTGCAACAGAATGCAATCTAGCGGGCATTCTTGTGATGAACTCACAATACCCAAGAATTAGTGATTAACATGTTTAACCATAATTCGCAAGAACTATATCTTTGACCAGCCTTCTATACATCAAAAACTTGTATGACATTCATACATGAGCTGGATATTCCAGTCTTCTTTCCTTTTGCCTTTATACTTCTAGCAGTTTAACTTTTAGTATTTCTCCTACTCTCAGAAGAAGCACCCAACTTAAGAGTGGCATTAGCCCCGGACTTCCTAGGCGTGTAAGTCATACTAACACCCTTTGGACACTTCCTTTCTCTTTAAGTTGTTGTTTTATTCACCTTTCATTATATGACAGGCGTTCTTCTGGATCCCTTTCCCAACAGTCAAATGCATAGTAAACACTTTTACTAATACTTGCAAACAAACATTGCTTTGTTTGTATCTGAAAATAATTTTCAGTTCCATGAATATCATATAACTATCCCAACTTTAGAAGTTTGGGTTTCATGGAAGCAAACATATTCCACTTGACCATAACAGAATTCTAGCTTTTGGATCGAAGGACGAGAGTCACATGATCCATAGCATTAGCGGGAGGATACGGAAAGCATGCGATAGGACAAAGTCCTTCTCGGCACTTTTGAGGACAATCCTCATATTACGTTACCAATCGTAAAGTTTTAACCAGATATTTAACAGCTATTCAATTTTAATAGGGAAGGTGGAAATGTGAGCCATTATTCTACAACTATTATGCAAGAAACACTTAGACAGTGTTCATAATTAATTGCACTGAGAATTAAACATGTTAATTCAACAGTGCGCTCCCACTCAAATCAATATCTCTCACAATTAATTTTGAGTGATACAGGATCCAGACTTTAATTCATCGCCATAGAATCATCATCTCATAACGGGAATTTTAATCGGTAGGCCAACTTGCCGATCACATCTCTATGTGACTCTTGCTCATCTTTCGATGCGTGTGTTCCGAGCTCAGGACGATCCTGCCATGAACGTCAAGACAACCAAGTGATCTTGCTGCGAGGTCTGACCTCACCCGCCTCACACTTCTCTAATCATTCGTACCCATGCATCCATGGCGCACCCCGAAAAGATAGGTGCCGTGACGGTGCTACACATGGGAGAACACTAACTACTTGATATTTTAAGTGAGAGATCACCCTAATAAAAGCGACTACCGCGCAATCAAGAAGGGTGCATCATAAGGGATAAACATCTCAGGCAATTCATAATAGCATGATATGGTATAGCCCTTCTGACGGAGAAGTATTTCATTTCTTCGTCTTCGGCATTCGCGTCGGTGTTCACCTTCGCGAAGATTGCCACCACCTTGTTGATGCACCAGATAATATTGCTATCTCTATAGCTAACAAAATAATGCATTACAACAAGGTTGACACGCAGGTCATTAAAGTGCAATCATATGGCTCCAGCCATCATGCCGAATCATGACACGCAGGTCATGTTAATCAAATTACATCATATAGTCATCTCATACATAATCGAATTAGTATGAGCACTGCTATACCACATCACATGCACATCCTGCAAAACCAAGTTAGACGCCTCTAATAGGTTTATGCAAAATTTTATTTTACGTGGCTTCTAAGGTTTTGACTTAAACCGCAGCTACCAACGTTTTATCATCAAGTATGATTATTTAAGTTGCTAGATTAACATCTCGGGGTGTATGAAACACGGGATAATTAAATCTCGAGCCCCATACTAAACTTCGTCATACGCATGACCCCCGTGCAGATCATATCTGCAATGCCCTTTCATCTGCGAATTTCATCTTTCTTTTGACTACGGCAGAACCCAAAGAACTGATAGCACTTCCATGATCAATCAGGATCACGGATTGCCAGAACTTTGTCAAATTCCACCATGCTGTCTCGAGATTGAGCAAACGCAAATTCTAGGGAAGCAACAAGAACGTCGGGTAACAGATTTCATCTGTCACCCGCATAAATAATTTTCAGCAATAGATCTCATCTACTACCTAATTATATTATGCAATACCCATACATCTCTATGTATTCTAGATCGAAACCTGCATCTACGCATAGCACGGCTCATGATGCCACTGTAGGGGAACGCAGCAGAAAACAAAAATTTTCCGACCTACACACCAGCCCAGGACCACTATGGAGACTGCATACATGGTTTGATCTTTTTCGTTACCGACTCGTAGCGCAGCGGGAAGTAGAGTCGATGACGATCGGCGGTGCAGATCCCCGCAGCTAGGATTTACAACCTCCCAACCGCGAGGATGTATACCCTCATCTGCTCCTCAGACAGCCCTCCGGGAGGCGGTCGAACAGCCCCCCGGACGGTGTCGCGGACAGCCCTTCGGGAGGACCTTCGAAACTCGAACGGTCACTCGGACAGCCCTTCGGGAGGACCTTCGAAACTCGGACGGTCACACGGACAGCCCTTCGGGAGGCACTCACGAACTAAGACCGAAACTACGATCTCTCTACAGAGTTGCACACATACGGTGTCATCTATCCGGCAGGGCTTCGCCGTCCAGAACTAGTTCCTGCCGGAACCCAGACAGCTCTACGAAACTCTTTTCGTGGGAGGGAGAGAAGAAGCCAGATAATGCATGGCATGTGTATGAGAGCAAGGGATGAGTGTGGAGGGCTGCCCCTCCACCTCTATTTATAGGAAATCCCAAGGGGGTAGGGTAGTTTCACAAAAAACCCAAAATGCACATGAATGAAGTCCTTCCACAAGGACCTAGGAGTGAAACCAAGGAACAAGAGGGTCCCCAAGGGGGGATACTCCATGTGGCCGGCCACACCCCCATGAGGGGCCCAAAAAATGGCTCCTATCCATCCATGTCATCCCCAAGATCTTTTGGAGCAAAGCCCCAAAAGGTGGCTTTCCATAAAGTAACCATAAAGCTGATTTTCACTATTCACGACGACATTTTTCAGCGTCTGATCGAACTGAAAATATTTATGTGGGCTAAGAACATTTCCAGTACCCACTAAAATGATTTTCAACGCGTTCCGAAACAATTCCGGTTTTAGTGATTTTCATCTGCGAAACGCATCTGAAGTGGCTCCGGCAGCTCCGGAACATTTCCGGTTTTTATCTCAGAAAATTCCAAAAAGCTTCCAGAATGATTCTGGCATCCTCCAAGAATTATCAGGCATGTGCCGAAACCAATTTGACTTAATGGTGTATCCCGAAACAACTTTTCGGTATCATCAAAACTTATCCGATGACCTCTCTCTGCGGTACGATTCCGCTGTCCGAAACTTTTCGGTGTCCGAAACTTTTTCGATGATTTTCTCTCAGACTCCCTGTCTAGTATTCAGCAGATAGATGACCCTTAAGCGTGTGACCCTATAGGTTCGGTGAAGTATAGACATGACTCGGAACCCCTTCCGATCAATGATCAACATCGGAGCCGTGGACACCCATATTGACCCCTATACCCACACGAATAAATATTCGAGTGAACCTCCAGTTGCCGTGTGCTATTCCTGTTGCTTCGCGATATGTTACAAATACCCGAGGTGAGACATCTTGGCATTCCCGTGGATCAACAACTTGTCCACTATGCTAGTTACCTCGTTACCGGTATTGTTCTCTTTTCTCGTTATCGTGTTCCGGCATCCCCGTGATCAAATCACAAAGTGTCTGGCCAGACGATGATGGATACCGTAACACCGAGAGGGCCCAGAGATATCTCTCCATCGTCGGAGGAGCAAATCCCAATCTTGAGCTATCAAGTTACTTGACACACTTTTCCATGAACCCGTAAGCCGCCGTAATAGCCACCCATTTACGGATGACGTTTAACAAACCCCAAAGTTCATGAAGCAAGCATGAAGAAACTCGATACTCTCATGGTCTAAGGAATCATGCAAACGTTAACCATCTCTGTGTTATGTACCAATAAACTTGTGACGAATGAATCTCATGGCATAACATCAATCCGGGTCGATTCAACACAAATGTTCTCTTAACATCGTGCCCTCAAAGTTGCTGGCATAGACATGCCCATGACCAGGAAAACAGAATCATCATGCAACACTTGAGCTAGTCTTAGAGGCCAGACTAGGAATACTTCTTACCGTTTATTATTCCACACGTGCATATGAGTCTTCCTCCGAGCCTCGTGGATATTGCAGACTCGAGAATCATTGCAGTTATAGCATGGAACATAAACATAATTATGAACTCGGAGATAAATAATATCATTTATTATTGCCTCTAGGGCATATCTCCTACATTCCTGACAATGGTTGTTGCACTACAGGTACCCTTTATGACTCAAATAGGTTTCTCATCACGTACTCTATGAACGAAGAGAACTTGCCGCTGCTCAACTCAAGTGTTGCTTTGGTGGAGTGGGAATGGTTGAGCAAGAAGAAGAATGTCCTGATGCTGCAGAAGGTAGCATCGTCTGACACCAGCCTTGGTGCCTCCAAAGGCGTACTACACCCCATACCAGGGTACCAATTAGAACAGCTATCAGTTGGGTGTTCAGTAACTTGTCGTGTGCTGAAGCTAGCAATTCAAGTGACTTTGGGTGCCTCAGCGACAACAGCAAGTGCCTTTTGTACCTTACACCGAATGATGCAATAGGAGGTCACACATGCCAGTGTTGGCATGGTTACCAAGGCAACCCTTACGTGCAACATGGCTGCCAAGGTATATATGCTACTAGAACTAGACTCCCTGTATTTCATTTTTTTGATGGCTAGACTCTCCCTGTATAATCAATAGTGCACAAAGCCCAACACTACTTAGCTTCATTACTACTGCAGATATCGACGAGTGTGCAAGCCAAGGCGAGTACCCTTGCTTTGGTCGGTGCATCAATCTGATAGGGTCATATACCTGTACCTGTCCGCATGGCACCACTGGTAATCCTCGAAAAAAATGGATGTTCTTCAACAAGATCAGCCAAAGCAAAATTTCCAGGTAATGAACAAGGATTGGAAGATGCTATTATAACTTTGTAATATAAGTCAAAATAACTGTATCGTTAATATTCAAGACTCTTTCATAGATTTGATTACTTACTCATAATCTAGATGAAAGTGAATTGATTATGTACTCTCCAGGATTTGCACCTGCGCTAGGAATTGGCAGCGGTCTAGGCACTCTTCTGATTATTCTGAGTGCTCTCATTGCAAGACGAAATCTCATAGTTTGGAAAGCAAGGAAGTCAAGAGAATTTTTCTTCAAAAAGAACAGAGGGTTGTTGCTACAGCGGCTTGAAGACGAGGATATCGCTGAAAGGATGTTGTTCAATTTAGAAGAGATTGAGAAGGCAACAAATAAGTTTGACGAGGATCGAAACCTTGGAGGTGGGGGCCACGGCACTGTCTACAAAGGGATTTTATCTGACAAACGTGTTGTTGCCATCAAGAAGTCGAAAGTTTTAATTCAGAGAGAGACAGATGATTTCATCAATGAGGTTGCTATCCTTTCTCAGGTGAACCACAGGAACGTAGTGAAGCTTTTCGGATGTTGTCTCGAGACAGAAGTTCCATTGTTGGTCTACGAATTCATTTCAAATGGAACTCTTTCTGATCATCTTCATGTCGATACACCACTATCAATGCCATGGAAAGACCGGCTCAGAATAGCCATTGAAACCTCAAGGTGCCTTGCTTATCTGCACTCAGCTGCTTCAGTATCAATAGTCCATAGAGATGTCAAGTCCGCAAATGTACTACTTGACGATCGCCTCACAGCAAAAGTATCGGATTTTGGAGCTTCGAGAGGCATCCCCATTGACCAAACTGGAGTCACAACTGCCGTTCAAGGAACTTTCGGATATTTGGATCCGGAATACTACCACACACAGCGACTCACCGAGAAAAGTGATGTATATAGCTTTGGTGTCATGCTTGTGGAGCTATTAACGAGGAAGAAGCCATGTGTCGACCTGTCAACACCAGGAGCCAGTCTAATTGCTGAATTCATCTTGCGAGTGAACCAAGACAAAATCTGTGAGATGCTAGACCAGCAAGTCATCGAAGAAGGGACTGAAGAGGCCAAACAAGTTGCAGCAGTAGCACTGATGTGCTTAAGTTTAAAGGGTGAAGATAGGCCCACAATGAGGCAAGTTGAGACAAAACTTGAAGTGATCCAAACCGTAGAAAGAAATACACCAGTGGAACAAACCAACGCCAATGCTGATGATGACAACTTCAGTAGACGATATAGTATGGAGGAAGAATGCATGTCATCTATGAGTTTCCCTAGGTAGACCTGGTTGATATCCCTTTGGTTGGATTTCAATTTTTGAAGCTAGCGGGTGCCCCATCCTGCCTCAGAAATTTTTCTGCCTTTCTTGGTTCTTCAGTAAATTGCCATGTCCTATTTAAATATGCTTAGATGACAGCAGCATCGGCATGTAGCACCGCAGTAACAACACAAGTACTCCCTCCGTTTTTATGTACTCCGCATATTCGCTTTGACTGAAGTCAAACTTTATAAAGTTTGATCAAGTTTGTAGAAAACAATATGAACATTTACAGTAAAAAATTTATATGATGTGAAAAAAATATGCAATGATGAATTGAATGATATATATTTGGCGGTGTATATGTTAATAGTTTTTTCTACAAACTTGCAGTGGTTTAGGATTACATTTGCTGTGGTCGCAGGGCCCAACCCAATACACTGACTTAGCTAGTGGTTTTGCGAAAAAAGAAAAACAAAGCTAGTAGTTTTGCACATTCGTGAAACCTTCCACCGGTTTCGGTAAGGTAAGGTTTCACATAGTTTTTTTCTCCCTTTTCTATGTCTTTATCAGTTTTCTGTTGGATTATCTACTTTTGGTTCTCTTTCTTTTTATATGTTTTTCACATTGACTTTTTAAAATGCACTAGGAAACATGCCCGTGCATTGCAACGGGAGAAAAAGGTATCACACGCGTGCACTTTAGACGGCGACTATTAGCCTCCGCCCTTGCTATTTTCCTCCGGTGACACGGGGCACGTGGTTTCCTTAACCCTTGGCCTGGATCCATGCAGCGCATTTGCCTGAAGGGCGAAGGTTCTTCCATCCCGGCAGCGTCCGACGGCTCCCAACATGACTGCTTCCCCTCTGGCACATTCCCGGCTGTGTGGATGCCCAAGACACAGTGTCGATGGTGACGCTATTCATCAACTGAAGGTAAAAAGGCAAGTCAATAAGTCTTACTGTTTGTGTTTTCCATTAAAAGACTAAAAATGGCTGTAGTTTTATCATGGAGTTTGGCATATTTGACATAGATGCCTACTTGGTTATAAATATTCTTAACCTTCGGACGTTTGAAGCCATTGTGAAACAGTAGCCAAGTCGTATCAAGAATGCTAACTTGTATATTTTTCAGTCTAGTGTTCTACTGCCTCTGTCGACGTTTATAGACACTAGTGTAATGCCAAAAAATGTTTTATATTTTGGGACGGAAGGAGTAGAATTGATTAAGACGCTATGCGGTTGGTGGCTCGTTTCGTTGGCCGCATCAGCACATTATATGATATGGGCTATGACAAAACTTGCCAGCAAAAGAAGAATGCCAAAACTGAAGCATATTTTATACGCCTTCTGAGAGGTTTCCATATAACACTAAATTACCATTATTATTATTTTCCATCACGAACAACCCAAATGTATTAGTGAACTGAGCTCAGTTGGTTAGGTTATTACTTCGTATTGAAACCTACTTACCCAGGTTCAAGTTCTAGACTACCAGCGCAAGTTCTAGACTACGAACAACCCAAACTTACTTAGTCAATTTTCAGTGCTATTCATGCAGGACAATGTGTTCGTCAACCATGAGGTGCGTATGATGACTTCATCAATCTCAAAATTTACAAGATCAGTCATCTCTTGGAGATACTCTTAGAAATAGGGCGCGCTTTTGTCGCCAATATGAGGTGAGTGTACATATGCACCATGTATATGTATGTGTCTACATGTGAATGTGTTTCTAAAAAGAGCCCAAACGCATTCCCTTTTTATCCTGTATTTGTGTTGGAAGGTTCTCCCTCACAAGACAAAGGGTGAAACAGAAATAGACCTTACCACCGCGGAATAAAAGATGTGATCAAATGCTTACTACTCACCTCTTTCAAAGTTGAAGTAGAAACAAAACATTACTAGAGCAGGCATTCAAAGCAGTTCCCACGTAAGGGGTAAATGCACGACTTGTGCTTGATCAAGCGGAGAATCTCCTCGGAGCGCTGCACCTCAATGACGGTGAGCATGACCACTGTGTAGTAGTAGTTGGCGACACAGAAGCGGCCACCACCTAGGTGCACGAGACACGAGCGACCCTGTAGCTCCATGCACCCCTCGGGTGCGGTATAACATACCCAACCAGGCGTCGTTGAATAGACAACCTCCAGCTTCCCGAGAAAACATCCAAAAACCTGGTGGACGGAAAGAGGTCCGACCAGGTGGCTTTGAATAGACAACCTCCAACAGTCAGGTGGACAAAAAGGGGAAAGATATCTGGTGCTCCGGGAGCACCTAAACTTAGGTGCTCCGGGAGCTTCTCAGCCGTTGGATCTAAAATCCAAAGGCCAAGGAGAGAGCTCGCGCATTTATTCAAAAAACACCCCTAGAAGTCCGTTATTATAACCAGATCCAGCGCATCCCTAGATGACCGTTAGATTATAGATCCAACGGCTGAGGAGCTCCGGGAGCACCTAAACTTAGGTGCTCCCGTAGCACCTGATATTTTCCCGACAGAAAGGGTCGTGAACAGCGGGGAACGAGCAGCGAGCCAAAGCCCCCTCCCAGACAGGCAGAGGGGCACCACGAATTGATTGGATGGTGAAGGAGTCACGCGATGCCATGGATGGTCTAAGGAGGCGGGTACTCTAAAATTATTTAAAGGAGTAATACTCAGTCAACTTTGGAGTATCAGTACGTCAAGCAAAAATATTAGAAACTAGACGGCTATTCTCCATGTTTTATCTGCCGGCCTGAGGCTTACAGTTATTCTAGTGATTCCTTGACTGCTTCATGAAGTCGCCAGCAAGTAACTAGTCATGCGTATAAACTATGTATAAATCCAATAATTGGGGTAGCCTTTCTTGTGCAAAGACAATGAAAGACGATAAGAACAAATTATTATCAGGCATTAGGACAACGGACTTGACAGGCGTGCCGTTCCTTGTAAATAGAAAAATGCAGGACGGCAGGGACAATTGTACTCCACTATTCTTGTTCATGTAGAAGTGAAGGTCACTTAATGTCACATATGACTTTTACCTACCCTGCAAAGTGCCAAATGTCTTGTGAAGGTAACTAAATGATGGAAGATATCCTCAGACAGTCAGTAAGAAAGAGAAAAATAAGCAGGTATTACTCTTTTTATTGACTAGTTACCGCCATATGACAAGCCCTGTCTATTCTGCATACAAGTGGCACATACCACAGACAAGAGTTTGCAGTTTCTTTCACACTACAATGGCTATATATACACCAAACAAACGAAGGGATAGTTAGCACTTGCGTGTGGCTGAGCTGCATACAACCACATCACACAAATGAGTGTGGCAAGCATAGCAGCCCTGCTGCTGCTTCTGGCCACCATGTTAGTGTTAGTCTTGGCCAACATAGCGGTGCCTAACTGCACCAGCAGATGCGGCAACATAAGCATACCTTACCCATTTGGCATCACCTCCGGGTGCCACCGTGAGGGCTTCAAGCTTGCCTGCAACGAGACATATCATCCCCCAAAGCTCTTCATGGACAGTTCCGGAGTCGAAGTGCTTGAAATATCATCGCCAAACAGCACACTGTACATTGACAGTGGGATCCTCACCTTGGCGGGGGATGAGTCGGACGACGGTCACATCCGTATGAATTGGTCAGTCCCCCTTGACGACACCTTGTATAGGGTAGCAATAGGCAAGAATGAAATCATTGTTCTGGGGTGTGGAATCAATATGATTGTTCAATGGCCTGATCCTGGCAAATGGCCTTATCCTGGCGACGAATCTACTCCAATCAGCAATTGTATCTCGGAATGCATGGCGGGTGCGGGTCATCCAGTGATAGCAACTAATGGCACATGTCCTGGCATTGGTTGCTGCAGTATAGACATGCATTCTGAGTCAAATAGGTTTCCCATCAAGTACACCATTGACAAAGAGAACTTGCCGCCGGTTAACGCAAGTCTTGCTTTGGTGGAGAGCAAATGGTGGAGCAAGATGAAGAATGTCATGATGCTGCAGAAGGCGGCATCGTCTGACACCAGCCTTGGTGCCTCCAAAGGCGTACTACACCCCATACCAGGGGTACCGATTAGAACGGCTATCAGGTGGATGTTCAGTAACTTGTCGTGTGCCGCGGCTAGCAATTCAAGTGACTTTGGGTGCCTCAGCGACAGGAGTGAGTGCCTTGAGTATCCTATATCAGATGATTCAACTGGAGGTTACACATGCCGGTGTTGGCATGGCTACCATGGCAACCCTTACGTGCAACATGGATGCCAAGGTATGCTACCAGACTCCCTGTATTTCATTTTTTGATGGCTAGTGTATAATCAGTAGTGCACAAAGCCCGAAACTACTTAGCTTCATTACTACTGCAGATATCGACGAGTGTACAAGTCAAGGCGAGTACCCCTGCTTTGGTCAGTGCATCAATCTGATAGGGTCATATACTTGTACCTGTCCGCATGGCACCACTGGTGATCCCCGAAAACAAAATGGATGTTCTTCAACCAAAGGAATTTTTTCAGGTAATGGACAAGATTGGAAGAGAACGATCTTTGTCAATAACTTTGTAATATGAGCACAATATTACCATATCATTAATATTCATGACTCTTCGAGATTTGTTTATTTACTCAAAATCTAGATGCAAGTAAACTGATTATCCACTCTCCAGGATTTACAACAGTGGTAGGAATCGGCAGCTGTGTAGGAACTCTTCTAATTATCCTCAGTATTCTCATTATAAGACGAAAGCTCTTAGTTTGGAAAGCAAGGAAGTCAAGAGAATTTTTCTTCAAAAAGAACAGAGGGTTGTTGCTACAGCGGCTTGTAGACAAGGATATTGCTGAAAGGATGCTGTTCAGTTTACAGGAGCTTGAGAAGGCAACAAATAAGTTTGACGAGGCTCGAAAACTCGGAGGTGGAGGCCACGGTACTGTCTACAAAGGGATTTTATCTGACAAACATGTTGTTGCCATCAAGAAGTCAAAAGTTGTAATCCAGAGAGAAACAGATGATTTCATCAATGAGATTGCCATCCTTTCTCAGGTGAACCACAGGAACGTAGTGAAGCTTTTCGGATGTTGTCTCGAGACAGAAGTTCCATTGTTGGTCTACGAATTCATTTCAAATGGAACTCTTTCTGATCATCTTCATGTCGGTACACCACTATCAATGCCATGGAAAGACCGGCTCAGAATAGCCATTGAAACCTCAAGGTGCCTTTCTTATCTGCACTCAGCTGCTTCAGTATCAATAGTCCATAGAGATGTCAAGTCCGCAAATGTACTACTTGACGATCGCCTCACAACAAAAGTATCGGATTTTGGAGCTTCAAGAGGCATTCCCATTGACCAAACTGGAGTCACAACTGCCGTTCAAGGAACTTTCGGATATTTGGATCCGGAATACTACCACACACGGCGACTCACCGAGAAAAGTGATGTATATAGCTTTGGTGTCATGCTTGTGGAGCTATTAACAAGGAAGAAGCCATGTGTCGACCTGTCAACACCAGGAGCCAGTCTAATTGCTGAATTCATCTTGCGAGTGAACCAAGACAAAATCTGTGAGATGCTAGACCAGCAAGTCATCGAAGAAGGGACTGAAGAGGCCAAACAAGTTGCAGCAGTAGCACTGATGTGCTTAAGTTTAAAGGGTGAAGATAGGCCCACAATGAGGCAAGTTGAGACAAAACTTGAAGTGATCCAAACTGTAGAAAGAAATACACCAGTGGAACAAACCAACGCCAATGCTGATGATGACAACTTCAGTAGACGATATAGTATGGAGGAAGAATGCATGTCATCTATGAGTTTCCCTAGGTAGACCTGGTTGATATCCCTTTGGTTGGATTTCAATTTTTGAAGCTAGCGGGTGCCCCATCCTGCCTCAGAAATTTTTCTGCCTTTCTTGGTTCTTCAGTAAATTGCCACGTCCTATTTAAATATGCTTAGATGACAGCAGCATCGGCATGTAGCACCGCAGTAACAACACAAGTACTCCCTCCGTTTTTATGTACTCCGCATATTTGCTTTGACTGAAGTCAAACTTTATAAAGTTTGATCAAGTTTGTAGAAAACAATATGAACATTTACAGTAAAAAATTTATATGATGTGAAAAAATATGCAATGATGAATTGAATGATATATATTTGGTGGTGTATATGTTAATAGTTTTTTCTACAAACTTGCAGTGGTTTAGGATTACATTTGCTGTGGTCGCAGGGCCCAACCCAATACACTGACTTAGCTAGTGGTTTTGCGAAAAAAGAAAAACAAAGCTAGTAGTTTTGCACATTCGTGAAACCTTCCACCGGTTTCGGTAAGGTAAGGTTTCACATAGTTTTTTTCTTCTTTTTCTATGTCTTTATCAGTTTTCTGTTGGATTTTCTACTTTTGGTTCTCTTTCTTTTTATATGTTTTTCACATTGACTTTTTAAAATGCACTAGAAAACATGCCCGTACATTGCAACGGGAGAAAGGAATCACACATATGCACTTTAGACGGCGACTATTAGCCTCCGCGCTTACTATTTTCCTCCGGTGACACGGGGCACGTGTTTTCCTTAACCCTTGGCCTGGATCCATGCAGCGCAGTTGCCTCAAGCGCCAAGGTTCTTCCATCCCGGCAGCGGCCGACGGCTCCCAACATGACTGGTTCCCCTCTGGCGCATTCCTGGCTGTGTGGATGCCCAAGACACGTGTTGATGGTGACACTATTCATCAACGGAAGGTAAAAAAACAAGTCAATAAGTCTTACTCTTTGTGTTTTCCATCAAAAGACTAAAAATGGCTGTAGTTTCCATGGAGTTTGGCATATTTTACATAGATGCCTACTTGCTTATAAATATTCTTAACCTTCGGACATTTGAAGCCATTGTGAAACAGTAGACAAGTCGTATCAAGAATGCTAACTTGTATATTTTTTGATCTAGTGTTCTACTGCCTCTGTCGACGTTTATAGACACTAGTGTAGTGCCAAAAATGTCTTATATTATGGAACGGAAGGAGTACAATTGATTAAGACGCTATGCGGTTGGTGGCTCGTTTCGTTGCCCGCATCAGCACATTATATGATATAGGCTATGACAAAACTTGCCAGCAAAAGAAGAATGCCAAAAGTGAAGCATATTTTATACGCCTTCTCAGCATATGTGCTAACAATTTAGAATTTTTCTGAGAGGTTTACATATAACACTAAATTACCACTATTATTATTTTCCCTCAGGAACAACCCAAATGTATTAGTGTACTGACCTCAGTTGGTTAGGTTATTACTTCATATTGAAACCTACTTACCCAGGTTCAAGTTCTGGACTACCAGCGCTTAAATTTACCTGGATTTATTTCCCGTATTTTCGGTGCTATTCATGCGGGACGATGTGTTTGTCAACCACGAGGTGCGTATGATGACTTCATCAATCTCAAATTTTACAAGATTAGTCATCTCTTGGACATACTCTTAGAAATAGGGCGCGCTTTTGTCGCCAATATGAGGTGAGTGTACGTATGCACCATGTATATGTATGTGTCTACATGTGAATGTGTTCCTAAAAAGAGCCAAACACATTACTTTGTTATAATGTATTTGTGTTGGAAGGTTCTCCCTCGCAAGACAAAGGGTGAAAAGAAATAGACCTTAACACCGCGGAATAAAATATGTGATCAAATACTTACTACTCACCTCTTTCGAAGTTGAAGTAGAAACAAAACATTACTAGAGCAGGCATTCAAAGCAGTTCCCACGTAAGGGGTAAATGCACGACTTGTGCGTGATCAAGCGGAGAACCTCGCCGCAGCGCTCGACCTCCATGCCGCTGAGCATGACCACTTTGGAGTAGTAGTTGGCGACACAGAAGCGGCCACCACCTAGGTGCACGAGGCACGAGCAATCCTGTCGCTCCGTGCGCCCCTCGGGTGCCACGATGCCCATGTCCAGCTCATGGCTACCAAGGCGCGGCAGCGGCTGCTCGCCCGTGGAGACTAGGCTGCTGAGGTCCGCTGCACAGAGAACTCCCTTGTCTCTGGCCGAGAATCCGTACCAGAGGCCGTGCTCCGGGGCATGCTGCACCTGTCCCTGGAACGGCAGGTCCCAGTCGGCGGCCTTGCTCCATGCGCGTGTCTCCGTGTCCAGGAAGAAGGTGCCCTGGCCCTTGGAGGAGACCCAGATGTGGGAGTCGCCGACCACCGCGGCGGTGCTGACTATGTCGCAGGGATGGCCGTGCCGCGGCGGTGGCACGTAAGGAGGCGCGGGGAGGAGATGCCATGCCCGGTCCATGGGATTTTTCCCCGCCTGGATGAGCGCCTCCATGGGGTTCTTGGACGACGCATCGTCTTCCCGCTCCCACCACAACGGAGCATCCTCCATGACATACAAGTCGTCGCCGACGGGGAGCCACAGGGAACTGCACTTGGGCACACTCATGCCGGGCAGGCTGCACGAGGTCCGGGAGGCGGCGTCGTAGAGGACGGGTTTATGTTCCGGAGACTTCAAGCGTGGCGCGGCGAGGATCTTGTCCCTGGCGCGGCCGAAGAGCATGAACTCCATCGTCCGGGCATTGAAGCCCGTTACGGGATGGTCGAAGGTAGTGATGGGGGGAGGCAGGCGAGCCTTCTCCGGCGCAGGCGCCGCCTGCGGTTGATCCTCGCGGTGGAAGAGTGTCGACGGGTCGATGCGGCGCACCGAGTACACGCAGGCCTTCTGCTCTTCGGGTTCGCCATAGAATTCCAGCTTGGATCGGGGTTTGGGCCATCTGTAGTGGTTGACCACCATGTAGAGGAAGGAACGAGCACGGCTCATGATCGGCCTGGATTGGCGGCGGCGGCGGCGGCCGGCGGGAGCACGCGTATATGCAATCTGGCTGGTCACACCCTCTGCCGTGTCATGTGTTGTTTCTATTGTACTACCGCATAAGGTACGCATGGTGGGCTGAAATAGCGAAGATGTACAAAAAACAAAAACTAGGGCATAGTCCAATAGTCCGATAGGCATGTTAATAAAACATGGGTAGCACTAAAAAAACATGGGTTGTTGCTTTAAAAATAATATGGGTTTGTCCAGATTTTTTTTCCTAGACGGGTGGTGCGGCCCTTTGAGAAAAGGTACATTTTCCCTTTTATGTAAACTTTAAAAATAAATTTTATCTCACTAATTCATACATAGTCAAAGTAATAAAAAAATACAATTTAAAATAGATTCGTGAGTCATGGACAACTTCGCACATACCCAACAATATAAAAAGGATGTAGTCCTTTGGAAACAAGGTTATGCACTTTTAAAAACTAATATTGTGTTTAAAAAAATGTTCATTTAGTACAAAAATAGTTTGATTATTGTTTACAATTTTTATGTAATTAGTACAATTATTTATGAATTTTAAAAAGTTTATATATATAATTTTTTTACTTCTGCTGTTCTTTGTACTACCTTGACAGATGATGAATATACCGGAAGTTTTCTCCTGAAAAAAGAGATATGCTCCTGGTCATACAACACCACCACGACTATATTGTTATTTAGTAAACATGTCATCATATCTTGGCTACTCCCTCTGTCTAGGTGTGTAAGTCATCTTACGTTGTGCACCGCAACCAAGGTGGAGAGGAAAACGAGAAAACTTAATGTCTTTTTGCTAATTAATAGCATTGCATGCAATGAACTAACCACTGCATGTCATGTTTGGTAGTCTCAAGTCATTAAAGCATGCACGGTCCACATCTCTTATTGGTTGATATGTTACAAAACAAGAAATGAGGAGGGAGTTAATGTATCGTGCCTAAGTGTTTTTGGATTATTTGGTTTTCATAAGGTGACTTACCCACCTAGACGGAGGGAGTAGTTAGTATTTGTTTCTAGGTGCAGATGGTGCACTGGCACCCCCCATCCTCAACACACTTAGAGGTCCAACTGCACGGATAACACTGAGTGTGGTTGAAAAATGCGCCACATGTTGTCCTACAACTGAGGTCATCACACCGTGGTGGATAAGTAGTCCTTCCAAAGCATGCACCCTCTGTTGACGCAAAATAGTACCATAAAAAATGAAATTGCACATCAATATTTGTGATCTTGGATGAGTTATTAAAGCAAGGTTCCACATGAGCAAATGAGTACCTGCTGCCATCATGAGGAGGGCAAGGGTGAGGAAAACCATGATTGTGGTCCTCATCTTTGATATCTAGATAACGCTGCTAATTGAAAACGCGGTTGGTAGATGTTTGTGAGTTGTGAAGGTGAGCAGGGCTACCCTCTTATAGCATTGGAGATGTGATGTGTCTAGAACGGTATTAAAGCACCAGGCTGGATAAACATGTCCAAATTAATGGTAATTGAGTGCATTGGTTAGTATTTAATGCATTAATTTGTGGATGAGTACTTATTTATTAGAGGAATAATAACAAGGGGAAATTTAATTATACTTAGAAAAGGTAAGTTGGCCCACAGAACGATCATAGCAAGCCCCCCTGAAAATAATTTGACCTACGAATTTTTTTTAGGTTTAAAATCAACAATTTAAGGGGAATAAAGTAAATACCCCAAACAAATTGGAATTTCAATTGAAAACAAATAGGTTTAACATTAATGAACGTGGGGATTATGGTACTTACCATGGATCGAGAGAGATTCATTTCAGTGGGGCTGTCAGGGTGCCTTTACCTACCTGGACTAATCGTCCGAAATTCGCTTCCATGGAAAATCATTGTGCAAATTCCTTTCATCTAGTTTTTGTAAGGTAACTCGTGAGATACTTATCTCATCACAATCACCTCTTGCTGGATTCTTATACTGACATTGCTCAACCCTTCTCAAGGAAAGGGGACGAGTTTAAACTTGATATTCCTAGAGTACCGTCTTGATAGTAACGTATAGCATATACACTGCATGCACTAGAACATAAACATATATTGTAGTAACATGTTTTAAGCAGCCGTGTTAAACGGGCCAGGCCGAGTACTATGTATATTGTAGTAACATGTTCTGTCACATGCACGGTACTGTGTATTGTGCATGCCCAGGCCGAGTAGTCGTACGTGTGGATGTGGTGGTCTTTTTGTTGGCTTGGTGTGTGCATGCATGGCAATCGAAAGACATATGGGTGGTCAGGCGTGTCTATCACCTTGTGGGTAGAACCTAGAGCCGGGCTGCCTACGTCCAGCAATCCCAATTGGCACCCAGGCTTCATTTGGATGCTATGAGAGATATTTCCAGAGAATAGATGCCCCGGTTGAATTTTTCTTTGGCCAACTAGAAGCCCCGTGGAAAATTGGCATCCACATTTGGCTCCAAGGTGCAAATCCCCGCCACAGAGAAAAGACACAAAACTAAAGGAGAGTCAAGACCTGATGAACTCAAGCAACAACATACCCCATCAGATATTGCTACGAGTGAGCCTCCTTTGGACATGTATCTCCCCGTCATCATTGTCTTCCCGGCCACCACCAGCAGCAGTCACCGCCGCCGCCGGCAGCCTCCCTAGTGGCGCGATCTAGTGGGAAGGACACAGAACTACAGTGGGAGGAGATCCAACGATGCAGCACGACGGAGGCGGAGGCACGAGTACGAGGCGCAGCCAGACACCAAGGAAGAGAGGAGAGGCAACACAACCTCGGAACGAACGGTGTCGCAGGGGAGGGAGGCAGCGGCTGCATGTGGCAGGGGAGACAGGCGTCAAGTCTTGAGAGAGAGGCTATTCATGACTTATCCTTTCAGCTACCACAACTATCTTTGGACAACTAACATTAGCTACAAAACCACGATACATGTGAAAGGAAGCTTATTGTGCTTTTAAGTTTATATAGTTGAAGCATTTTGTGGTGGCTTGGCATCACGACACCTTACCCTCATCATGATCAGTCTTCACTTGCTCCCACCTTCTTTGCTGAGTTAAGTTGTCAATGTTCATGGCTGGAATTAGAACACCACTTCACCGGAGTGGGATAATATAGTCGAATGGCATTAGATGACTGAAAGTGAACATTGTTGTGGATTTACTACTGCACATAGGAAGTATTTTTTCAGCCTTGTCATAACTTGATACTACTTGTGTGGAACAAGAACAACAATTTGCATAACTTGTTGATTTGACTGTGTCGTCAACAACCTGGAGCCGTTTTTAGTTTGTTTCACTAACTCTGGTGCAATTTAAACTCCTAACATGTGTTGGCAAATTTTCCTTGTTTTGTTGCGATGAAAGGCATGCAAGTAGTGAAGGGAATGAAAGATAGTCCTACTAACTTGAAGTCCAATTCAGGTGGCCATGTAAGCATGGGAAGCGAAATGTTTTCATGGTCAAGGCAGAGGCATTAGTTGTCCACGACAAGGGACATGGGACATGGAGCTGCCCATGATAGTGGGCCTTGTTAGAAATATACCCTAGAGGCAATAATAAATTGGTTATTATTATATTTCCTTGTTCATGATAATCGTTTATTATCCATGCTAAAATTGTATTGATAGGAAACTCAGATACATGTGTGGATACATAGACAACACCATGTCCCTAGTAAGCCTCTAGTTGACTAGCTCGTTGATCAATAGATGGTTACGGTTTCCTGACCATGGACATTGGATGTCGTTGATAACGGGATCACATCATTAGGAGAATGATGTGATGGACAAGACCCAATCCTAAGCCTAGCACAAGATCGTGTAGTTCGTTTGCTAAGAGCTTTTCTAATGTCAAGTATCATTTCCTTAGACCATGAGATTGTGCAACTCCCGGATACCGTAGGAATGCTTTGGGTGTACCAAACGTCACAACGTAACTGGGTGGCTATAAAGGTGCACTACAGGTATCTCCGAAAGTGTCTGTTGGGTTGGCACGAATCGAGACTGGGATTTGTCACTCCGTGTAAACGGAGAGGTATCTCTGGGCCCACTCGGTAGGACATCATCATAATGTGCACAATGTGACCAAGGAGTTGATCACGGGATGATGTGTTACGGAACGAGTAAAGAGACTTGCCGGTAACGAGATTGAACAAGGTATCGGGATACCGACGATCGAATCTCGGGCAAGTACCATACCGGTAGACAAAGGGAATTGTATACGGGATTGATTGAATCCTTGACATCGTGGTTCATCCGATGAGATCATCGTGGAACATGTGGGAGCCAACATGGGTATCCAGATCCCGCTGTTGGTTATTGGCCGGAGAACGTCTCGGTCATGTCTGCATGGTTCCCGAACCCGTAGGGTCTACACACTTAAGGTTCGATGACGCTAGGGTTATAGGGAATAGATATATGTGGTTACCGAATGTTGTTCGGAGTCCCGGATGAGATCCCGGACGTCAGGAGGAGTTCCGGAATGGTCCGGAGGTAAAGATTTATATATGGAAAGTCCCGTTTTGGCCACCGGAAGAGTTTCGGGCGTCACCGGTAATGTACCGGGACCACCGAAGGGTTCCGGGGGTCCATCGGGAGGGGCCACCAACCCCGGAGGCCTGCGTGGGCCAAGTGTGGGAAGGGACCAGCCCCTAGGTGGGCTGGTGCGCCTCCCACAAGAGGCCCAAGGCGCAGGGAAGGGGGAAGGGGGAAACCCTAGGCTCAGATGGGCCTAAGGCCCAACTAGGGTGCGCCCCCCCTCTCTCCCCCTCTGGCCGCCCCCTTAGATGCATCTAGGGCTGGGGGGTGCAGCCCCTCCCCCTCCCCTATATATAGTGGGGGTTTTGGGGCTGCCATAGACAATGAGTCTCCCTCTCTCTTGGCGCAGCCCTACCCCTCTCCCTCCTCGTCTCTCGCAGTGCTTGGCGAAGCCCTGCTGGAGTGCCACGCTCCTCCATCACCACCATGCCGTTGTGCTGCTGCTGGACGGAGTCTTCCCCAACCTCTCCCTCTCTCCTTGCTGGATCAAGGCGTGGGAGACGTCACCGGGCTGCACGTGTGTTGAACGCGGAGGCGCCGTGGTTCGGCGCTTAGATCGGAAACAACCGCGATCTGAATCGCTACGAGTACGACTCCTTCATCCGCGTTCTTGCAACGCTTCCGCTTAGCGATCTACAATGGTATGTAGATGCACTCCCCTTCCCCTCGGTGCTAGATTACTCCATAGATTGATCTTGGTGATGCGTAGAAATTTTTTAATTTCTGCTACGTTCCCCAACAGTGGCATCATGAGCTAGGTCTATGCGTAGTTTCTATGCACGAGTAGAACACAAAGTAGTTGTGGGCGTCGATTTTATCAATTTACTTGCCGTTACTAGTCTTATCTTGATTCGGCGGCATCGTGGGATGAAGCGGCCCGAACCGACCTTACACGTACACTTACGTGAGACAGGTTCCACCGACTGACATGCACTAGTTGCATAAGGTGGCTAGCGGGTGTCTGTCTCTCCCACTTTAGTCGGATCGGATTCGATGAAAAGGGTCCTTATGAAGGGTAAATAGAAATTGGCATATCACGTTGTGGCTTTTGCGTAGGTAAGAAACGTTCTTGCTAGAATCCCATAGCAGCGACGTAAAACATGCAACAACAATTAGAGGACGTCTAACTTGTTTTTGCAGGGTATGCTATGTGATGTGATATGGCCAAAAGGATGTGATGAATGATATATGTGATGTATGAGATTGATCATGTTCTTGTAATAGGAATCACGACTTGCATGTCGATGAGTATGACAACTGGCAGGAGCCATAGGAGTTGTCTTAATTTATTGTATGACCTGCGTGTCAATGAAAACGCTATGTAATTACTTTACTTTATTGCTAACCGTTAGCCATAGTAGTAGAAGTAATAGTTGGCGAGACAACTTCATGAAGACACGATGATGGAGATCATGGTGTCATGCCGGTGACGAAGGTGATCATGCCGCGCCTCGAAGATGGAGATCAAAGGCGCAAGATGATATTGGCCATATCACGTCACTTTATGATTTGCATGTGATGTTTGTCATGTTTACATCTTATTTGCTTAGAACGGCGGTAGCATAAATAAGATGATCCCTCACTAAAATTTCAAGAGACGTGTTCCCCCTAACTGTGCACCGTTGCGAAGGTTCGTTGTTTCGAAGCACCACGTGATGATCGGGTGTGATAGATTCTAACGTTCGAATACAACGGGTGTTGACGAGCCTAGCATGTACAGACATGGCCTCGGAACACATGCGAAACACTTAGGTTGACTTGACGAGGCTAGCATGTACATACATGGCCTCGGAACACAAGAGACCGAAAGGTCGAACATGAGTCGTATAGTAGATACGATCAACATGGAGATGTTCACCGATGATGACTAGTCCGTCTCACGTGATGATCGGACACGGCCTAGTTTGACTCGGATCATGTATCACTTAGATGACTAGAGGGATGTCTATCTGAGTGGGAGTTCATTAAATAATCAGATGAACTTAATTCATGAACATAGTCAAAAGGTCTTTGCAAATTATGTCATAGCTTACGCTTTAGTTCTACTGTTTAAGATATGTTCCTAGAGAAAATTTAGTTGAAAGTTGATAGTAGCAATTATGCGGACTGGGTCCGTAAACTGAGGACTGTCCTCATTGCTGCACAGAAGGCTTATGTCCTTAATGCACCGCTCAGTGTGCTGAACCTCAGCGTCGTCTGTAGATGTTGCGAAACATCTGGCATACACGTTTTGATGACTACGTGATAGTTCAGTGCGTAATGCTAACGGTTTAGAATTGTGGCACCAAAGACGTTTTGAAACGTCACAGAACATATGAGATGTTCCGAAAACTGAAATTAGGATTTCAGACTAGTGCCCACGTCAAGACGTATGAGACCCCTGACAAGTTTCTTAAGCCTGCAAACTAAGGGAGAAAAGCTCAATCGTTGAGCATGTGCTCAGATTGTCTGAGTACCACAATCCCTTGAATCGAGTGGGAGTTAATCTTCCAGATGAGATAGTGATGGTTCTCCATAGTCACTGCCACCAAGCTATTAGAGCTTCGTGATGAACTATAACATATCAGGGATAGATATGATGATCCTTGAGCTATGCGCAATGTTTAACACCGCGAAAGTAGAAATCAAATAGGAGCATCAATTGTTGATGGTTAGTAAAACCACTAGTTTCAAGAAGGGCAAGGGCAAAAGGGATACTTCATGAAACAGCAAATCATTTGCTGCTCTAGTGAAGAATCCCAAGGTTGAACCCAAACCCGAGACTAAGTGCTTCTGTAATGAAGGGGAACGGTCACTGAAGCAGAACTACCCTAGATCTTGGTAGATGAGAAGGTAGGCAAGGTCGACAGAAGTATATTGGATATACATTATATGAATGTGTGCTTTACTAGTACTCCTAGCAGCACCAGGGTATTAGATACCGGTTCGGTTGCTAAGTGTTAGTAACTCGAAATAAAAGCTGCGGAATAAACGGCGACTAGCTAAAGGTGAGATGATGATATGTGTTGGAAGTGTTTCCAAGGTTGATGTGATCAAGCATCGCATGCTCCCTCTACCATCGAGATTGGTGTTAAACCTAAATAATTGTTATTTGGTGTTTGCGTTGAGCATAAACATGATTGGATTATGTTTATCGCAATACGGTTATTCATTTAAGGAGAATAATGGTTACTCTGTTTATTTGAATAATACCTTCAATGGTCTTGGACCTAAAATGAATCTCGATCGCAGTGATACACATGTTCGTGCCAAAAGATATAAAATAGTAATGATAGTACCACATACTTGTGGCACTGCCATTTGAGTCATATTGGTATAGAACGCATGAAGAAGCTCCATGTAGATGGATCTTTGGACTCACTCGTTTTTGAAAAGATTGAGACATGCGAACCATGTCTATTGGTATATATGCATGAAGAAACTCCATGCAGATGGATCGTTTGGACTCACTTGTTTTTGAATCACTTGAGACATGCAAATCATACCACATGGGCAAGATGACTGAAAGGCCTCGTTTTCAGTAAGATGGAACAAGAGAGCAACTTGTTGGAAGTAATACATTTGATGTGTGCAGTCCAATGAGTGCTGAGGCGCGCAGTGGATATCGATATGTTCTTACTTCACAGATGATTTGAGTAGATGCTGAGAATATTTACTTGATGAAACACAAGTCTGAATTATTGAAAGGTTCAAGTAATTTCAGAGTGAAGTTGAAGATCGTCGTGACAAGAGGATAAAATGTCTATGATATGATCATAGAGATATCTGAGTTACGAGTTTGGCACACAATTAAGACATTGTGGAAAGTGTTTCACAATTAATACCGCCTGGAACACCACAATGTGATGGTGTGTCCGAACATCATAACTGCACCCTATTGGATATGGTGCATACCATGATGTCTCTTATCGAATTACCACTATCGTTTATGGGTTAGGCATTACAGACAACCGCATTCACTTTAAATAGGGCACCACGCAATTCCGTTGAGATGACACCGTTTAGAGAAACCTAAGTTGTCGTTTCTTAAAAGTTTGGGGCTGCGATGCTTATGTGAAAAAGTTTCAGGCTGATAAGCTCGAACCCAAAGCGGATAAATGCATCTTCATAGAATACCCAAAACAGTTGGGTATACCTCCTGTTTCAGATCTGGAAGTAAACAGGTCCTTTCTCGAGAAAAAGTTTCTCTCGAAAGAATTGAGTGGGGGGATGGTGGAGACTTGATGAGGTTATTGAACCATGACTTCAACTAGTGTGTAGCAGGGCACAGGAAGTTGTTCCTGTGGCACCTACACCAATTGAAGTGGAAGCTTATGATAGTGATCATGAAACTTCGCTCAAGTCACTACCAAACCTCGTAGGCCGATAAGGATGCGTACTACTTCAGAGTGGTACGTAATCCTGTCTTGGAAGTCATGTTGCTAGACAACAATGAACCTACGAGCTATGGAGAAGCGATGGTGGGCCCGGATTCCGACGAATGGCTCGAGGCCATGAAATCCGAGAGAGGATCCATGTATAAAAGCAAAGTATAGACTTTGGAAGAAATACTTGATAGTCGTAAGGCTATTGGGTGCAGATGGATTTTAAAAGGAAGACAGACAATGATGGTAAGTGTCACCATTAAGGAAGCTCGGCTTGTTGTTAAGATGTTTTCCGACAAGTTCAAGGAGTTGACTACGATGAGACTTTCTCACTCGTAGCGATGCTAAGAGTCTGTTCGAATTATATTAGCAGTTACTGCATTATTTATGAAATCTTGCAGATAGGATGTAAAAAAAACATTGTTTCCTCGACGATTTTCTTGAGGAAAGGTTGTATGTGATACAACCAGAAGGTTTTGTCAATCCTGAAAGATGCTAACAAGTATGCAAAGCTCCAGCAATCCTTCTAAGGACTGGAGTAAGCATCTCGGAGTTGGAATGTACGCTTTGATGAGATGATCAAAGATTTTGGGTTTATACAAAGTTTATGAGAAACTTGTATTTCCAAAGAAGTGAGTGGGAGCACTATAGAATTTCTGATGAGTATATGTTGTTGACATATTGTTGATCAGAGATGATGTAGAATTTCTGGAAAGCATACAGGGTTATTTGAAAAGTGTTTTTCAATGGAAAACCTGGATTAAGCTACTTGAACATTGGGCATCAAGATCTATAAGGATAGATCAAAAAACGCTTAATAGTACTTTCAAATGAATACATACCACGACAAGTTTTGAAGGAGTTCAAAATAGATCAGCAAAGAAGGAGTTCTTGGCTGTGTTACAAGGTGTGAGTATTGAGTAAGACTCAAGACCTAACCACAGCAGAAGAGAGAGAAAGGACGAAGGTCGTCCCCTATGCTTTAGACGTAGGCTCTACAGTATGCTATGCTGTGTACCGCACATGAAGTGTGCCTTGCCATGAGTTAGTCAAGGGGTACAATAGTGATCCGGGAATGGATCACATGACAGCGGTCGAACTTATCCTTAGTATCTAGTGGACTAAGGAATTTTCTCGATTATGGAGGTGAAAAAGGAGTTCGTCGTAAAGGGTTACGTCGATGCAAACTTTGACACTAATCCGGATGACTCTGAGTAGTAAACCGGATTCGTATAGTAGAGCAGTTATTTGGAATAGCTCCAAGTAGCGCGTGGTAGCTGCATCTACAAGATGACATAGATATTCGTAAAGCACACACAGATTTGAAAGGTTCAGACCGGTTGACTAATAACCTCTCTCACAAGCGAGATATGAACAAACCCCATGGGTGTTGGATTCATTACAATCACATGGTGATGTGAACTAGATTATTGACTCTGGTAAACTCTTGGGTATTAATCACATGGCGATGTGAACTAGATTACTGACTCTAGTGCAAGTGGGAGACTGTTAGAAATATGCCCTAGAGGCAATAATAAATTGGTTATTATTATATTTCCTTGTTCATGATAATCGTTTATTATCCATGCTAAAATTGTATTGATAGGAAACTCAGATACATGTGTGGATACATAGACAACACCATGTCCCTAGTAAGCCTCTAGTTGACTAGCTCGTTGATCAATAGATGGTTACGGTTTCCTGACCATGGACATTGGATGTCGTTGATAACGGGATCACATCATTAGGAGAATGATGTGATGGACAAGACCCAATCCTAAGCCTAGCACAAGATCGTGTAGTTCGTTTGCTAAGAGCTTTTCTAATGTCAAGTATCATTTCCTTAGACCATGAGATTGTGCAACTCCCGGATACCGTAGGAATGCTTTGGGTGTACCAAACGTCACAACGTAACTGGGTGGCTATAAAGGTGCACTACAGGTATCTCCGAAAGTGTCTGTTGGATTGGCACGAATCGAGACTGGGATTTGTCACTCCATGTAAACGGAGAGGTATCTCTGGGCCCACTCGGTAGGACATCATCATAATGTGCACAATGTGACCAATGAGTTGATCACGGGATGATGTGTTACGGAACGAGTAAAGAGACTTGCCGGTAACGAGATTGAACAAGGTATCGGGATACCGACGATCGAATCTCGGGCAAGTACCATACCGGTAGACAAAGGGAATTGTATACGGGATTGATTGAATCGTTGACATCGTGGTTCATCCGATGAGATCATCGTGGAACATGTGGGAGCCAACATGGGTATCCAGATCCCGTTGTTGGTTATTGGCCGGAGAACGTCTTGGTCATGTCTGCATGGTTCCCGAACCCGTAGGGTCTACACACTTAAGGTTCGATGACGCTAGGGTTATAGGGAATAGATATACGTGGTTACCGAATGTTGTTCGGAGTCCCGGATGAGATCACAGACGTCACGAGGAGTTCCGGAATGGTCCGGAGGTAAAGATTTATATATGGGAAGTCCCGTTTTGGCCATCGAAAGAGTTTCGGGCGTCACCGGTAATGTACCGGGACCACCGAAGGGTTCCGGGGGTCCACCGGGAGGGGCCACCAACCCCGGAGGCCTGCGTGGGCCAAGTGTGGGAAGGGACCAGCCCCTAGGTGGGCTGGTGCGCCTCCCACAAGAGGCCCAAGGCGCAGGGAAGGGGGAAGGGGGAAACCCTAGGCTCAGATGGGCCTAAGGCCCACCTAGGGTGCGCCCCCCTCTCTCCCCCTCTGGCCGCCCCCTAGATGCATCTAGGGCTGGCCGCACCCCTTGGGGGGGAACCCTAGATGGGGGGCGCAGCCCCTCCCCCTCCCCTATATATAGTGGGGGTTTTGGGGCTGCCATAGACAATGAGTCTCCCTCTCTCTTGGCGCAGCCCTACCCCTCTCCCTCCTCGTCTCTCGCAGTGCTTGGCGAAGCCCTGCTGGAGTGCCACGCTCCTCCATCACCACCATGCCGTTGTGCTGCTGCTGGACGGAGTCTTCCCCAACCTCTCCCTCTCTCCTTGCTGGATCAAGGCGTGGGAGACGTCACCGGGCTGCACGTGTGTTGAACGCGGAGGTGCCGTGGTTCGGCGCTTAGATCGGAAACAACCGCGATCTGAATCGCTACGAGTACGACTCCTTCATCCGCGTTCTTGCAACGCTTCCGCTTAGCGATCTACAATGGTATGTAGATGCACTCCCCTTCCCCTTGGTGCTAGATTACTCCATAGATTGATCTTGGTGATGCGTAGAAAATTTTGAATTTCTGCTACGTTCCCCAACAGGCCTTTGTGGTGGCATGGGGTATATTTTGACGGCGTCACAAGCGAAGTGCTCCCTCCTAAGCTTGATGAAGGCGTTGTGGGATGCTGATCCCAGTTCAACAAAGGCACATGTTGCAACCCAGATTTATATTGTAGTGACTGAAGCATGCTATGTAGAGATGTACTATTGAATGATGATGGATGGCTTGGTTGTAACATAGTGAAAGAAAAAACCTCCCGACGTGTTATGCTGCCGAAATTTCTAGGGAAATTTGCCCCGACTTGTCAAAATTTTGTCCTTGTTTGTAAGAAAACAAGAACTATAGGGTGTCATCTGCAAGATGTTAGGGCCTTCATTGCAAAAATTAATACACTTTTGTCCTTGATTGCAAGAAGACAAAACTATAGGGTTTCGCCTTCAGATCCACAGTTTGCATCAAGTTTACAAAAAATATGTTGGCCGCTATTACCTGTTTTTACTTATAAATATTAAGACAGAAGCATTGGGAAGAACTTACCAGCCTGAGCACGTGTGCGCATGGTGTGGGTGGGCACTGGGCACTCGCGACGGGATCGCCAAGAGGATAAAAACCCTAGCCGCCGTCTGGGGGAACACATCGGGGAGAACTTATCTTAGGATCCCATTCCGGCAGCCAAGGTCAGCATCGAATAATCCGATCCACAGCCACGGTGATGATGACCATGTACGGAAGTGTAGACACACATGCCTTTATTTCTCTCATAGGGTACGCTCGCAGTGCACGCTAGTACTAAATTGTTCTGTGTGTTCCCTAACGCATGAATCTACAGACCTACCGATCCACCCATCCATCAATCTATATGTATGCGATATGGTCGGACTCGGCTTGGCGGTGGCATTATTTTGGGCAGCAACGACGACGGAGTAACGTACGTACCATGTCCAGGTTGGTTGCTAGCAACGAGGAACGCGTGACGATGGCGATGCATGCATGTACGATGCATAGAAGCACGGGACGGACGATTTGTTGCATGCGGGTGACAGGTCAGGTCAGGCCGGGTCCATGCACGCACGACTCAAGTGTCCGCCCGCTTATATCCATCTGGCAGCATCTATAAGCACCATGTCGATCGAAGAAAAAACCGGACATGCCCATCATCAAACGGCGTGTAGTGTAGCGCGTGTTCCATTCTCCGAGTCCGGTGTCCAAGTTGCGCAAAGTCTTTTTTTTTACACAGTACCCATCATCAAATATGTTTTCATCTGGTACATATTCGTTACTGTGCTCACGTTTTTCTTGTGCAAATTAAGTTGATCAAAGTCTATAAAACTTGACTTTAGGGAAAAATTTATATACACTTCAATTTTGTAACGAGATAGTAAGACATTTCACACAGCACGTCCAAGAAATATCCCACTTTAACTAGTGCTCCTTATCTTATTTTTGTTGGCATACAATAATTTACCATAAGATTATTTGATGATCCAAATTGCACTAAGGCTACTCAATTTTCTAAGATAGGGTAACTCGATCGTAACTAACATTGACAAAGTTCACAGATTTTTTCTCCAGCATTTTCAATGCCATTAGATTCATCATGAAATATGTTTTCATCTGGTACATATTCGTTACTGTGCTCATGTTTTTCTTGTGCAAATTAACTTGATCAAAGTCTACAAAACATGACTTTAGGGATTATATCCACTTCAATTTGGTAACGAGATAGTAAGACATTTCACACACCTCGTACAAAAAATATCTCACTTTAACTAGTGCTCTTTATCTTATTTTTATTATTGGCAGACAATAATTTACCCTAAGATTATTTGATGCTCGAAAATTCCATTAAGGCTACTCCATTTTCTAAGATAGGGTAACTCCATCGTAACTAACTAGTATAGTCATGGCAAGTATATATATACTACTTGCAATATAGTGATGATGAATTGACATGTGCATGTCCGGCCCATGATGGAACGATCAGACGTTGGCGGTGGCGGTGGCGGCAGCGGTGGCCTTGGCGGTGACGGGGGCGGCAAGGCCGAGCTCAGCGAGGTGGAGATCGGTGTCTTCTGGGTGTTCCTCAACATTCCTCGGGCGATGCGGCAGCATCCACCGCCCATCCTCCGTCCTGACCATGCCCTTGTTCAACTCCTGGCGCCACCCGTCAGGCACCATGTGCTCGTCCATGAGGAAGTCGGCGGCCTTGTTCACGAGTGCCGGGTCCCTACCCCCGAGCTTGAACTCCTTGCCGCGGCCCTGGTAGCCGTCGAGAAGGTGGAGGTGCGCTTCGAGGTTGTGGTAGCACGCGAGGTCGAAGACGTCCTTGAGGAAGGGCGAGAGCTTGTGGTCGAGCGCCAGCTCCACGCCGATGTGGGAGTAGACGCTGGGCAGGCCGAGAGCCCCGGCGATCCGCAGCAACGGCATCGGGAGGACGGCTTCGGTGAAGATGCCGGGCACCTTGGGCACCGAGTCGTGCACGTTCAGGATGCGCAGCGCCTTCACGCCCAGCTCGCCCTCGAACCGCTCCCTGAACATGGGGTTCCCCACGCGCGGGCCCGAGTAGGAGAAGACGCAGACCGGGGCCTTGGCACCTCCGGTGGACACGTTGGCGCGCGTCTCGGCGATGTCGTAGGCGCAGAGCACGGCAAGCGCGGCGCCGAGGCTGTGGCCGGTGACGGTGACGCTCACCTCCTCGCCCTGCCCGGTGTACCGCTCCACCAGCTTCCGCACCTCGGCGAGCACCTGCTCCCGCGCCGAGTACTTGCAGTACTTGCAGTCGGGGTTCTTGCTGGTGTAGAGCTCCGCGAAGCCCTCCTCCACCTTCACGCTCGGGTCAGGGCACGGCAGCCCAAACTGGCCGATGGGCTTGAGGAACGCGGTTATGTCGGCGATCCACTCGAGCTTTGTGACGGTGCCTCGCCAGGCGACGGCGATGTCCCGGCGGCCGATGCGCGCCGTCTCTTCGTCCGTGGACACGGCGATGAAGCCGATGAAGGTACCGGTCTCGCTCCACATCCGGTCATCGCTGGGGTTGTGCTTCTGGACGCCGAAGCTGGGGAAGCGGGCGTGCGAGGTGGCGTAGAGGTAGCGGGTGACGTCGTAGCCGACGCCGGCGAGGCCGACGTTCTTGAAGAAGGAGTCCTGGGCGTACTTGCAGGTGCCGGCGTAGCGGGAGTAGCGGTCGTAGTCGAAGGAGTCGTAACAGGCCTGCGAGAACTCGCCGTAGCGGATGAGCTCCCCGCGGAGCGTCCTGTCGATGGGGTCCAGCAGGCCGTCCCAGTCGTTGCAGCCGTGCATCTCCCGCCACCGCGACGTCAGCTCGCCGTCGGAGCGGCCGGACTCCTCAGCCAGGGTGCCGCGCTCCATGTCCCCGACGAAGGAGTCCGCCTTCTTCTCCTTGGTCGGTGGCGCTTCGTCGGCTGACACCGCCGACGTGACATGAGACGACGGGCGTCGTGGCCGAGAGGTAGTGTACGCTCCGTGGATGCCGGTGGGAGGCTTCTGCAGGAGGAGCAGGCGGGCAGCTGGCGGCACGGTCCGGCCGGCAGGGCTGCCGAGGAGGGAGTGTGCGTTGAGCGAGAGGTTAGAGGAGCACGACATGGTCGACATTGCTGATCGATGGATGGATGGATGCACGTAGGTTTGTGAGGTTGAGCACGTACTAGCTGGAGAAACTGTTGGTTTGAGTAGCTGATGGATGGATGGGTCGATGGGGTTTGAGAGGTTGGGTCACGGGTATGTATAGTTGTATGGAAAACACTACACGTTCGCGCGGCGTGGAACACGTTTGACAGCTCCGATTCGTACGTACGTCGCCAGAGTTCACATGCGCATGAATGGACAGGTGCGCCTAGCTAAGAAGAAGAAACTAGGTCTACAGTGACTGATTTCACAAAGTTACAGATAATTTCTGCGGAGACCAGATCTTTTCCTCTTCGATTTCTATTAAAAGAAACAAGAGAAGGATGGCCATATATATGCTGGTGTTCATCGACCTCTAAGCATGCGACAGTATTCTTTTTTTTTTTGCGCATCGTGTTTTAACATGTTTAAGGAAATTAAGTGATCGCTAATGGCTATAAAAGGTGTTACACTCTACCCCCTCCCATAATATAAGAACGTTTTTGATACTAAACTAGTGTCAAAAGCGTTCTTATATTATGGGACGGAGGGAGTAGCTAATTAGCTACTCTAATGGAAGGGGGGCAACTAAGGGATGCAACGGAATCAGAGAAGCATTGAAGTGGTTGAGGCAAGCAACAGGTGGAATGAAGAAGCGGTGATTTTTGAGGATTGCGTGGAGTTTGTTAGATTAATTGGGAAGGTCGAGTTATGCATTACTTCAAGTGAATGAAGTAGAACATGAAAAGTGTTTGTGCTATTGTCCCAGCAGGAAATTCTATTTCGTTGCACTTATAACTCTTGTATGGATGTGGTGGCGGCTTTATTTATAAAGCGGGGCGTAAGCCTATTTCGTGAAGTAGAACATGAAAAGTTATTTTTTTTCTAATCAAAATTCATGTATACGAGTCGATGAGCTCCCCAACTATTTGTTAATCTTCTCAATGGATGATGTAACAATTATATTAAATATATTAGTGAAGTCAATCATGTTGGCCTTACCTAAAAAGAAAGAAATAATGTGTCTAGGTTTTTCTCATCGGTGCATGATGTCAATGTATATACATGTATTCATATGTCTTCCTTATATATACTAGACTTGGCAGTATAGTCGTATGCAAGGAGCTCTTCTAGAAGGCCATACCCCAGACCATGGAGGGAAGGGTGTTGTAACATCAAAATCAAGGGTCAAGAATACTGAGAATACAAGACATCTAAGAGATATGTTTCTTTAGTTTGGTATGATCTTCCAGGCCAGATCAGGTTGTTCTTGACTTGGAGGCTAGATAGGACACATATATGTGGACTTAAAGGCCATGACGAATGACAAGAAACTCTGGAGCCATGAAAACTAATGGAAGCCCTTGCCGATCTAGGGTTTAGACATTTTAGCCACTCACGCATCCTGTAACCATCCTGATGTTATGCGAAGATAATCACAATGCCTGAACCAGGGTTGTTACCCCAGAGAGGGGGGGGGGGGTATACCTGCATGAATCAGGTCTCGTCTTCTTTCAATCTTGTTGAAGTTCCGTGGATGAGGTCCTTGTATCGCCCCACTAATGTGCGTTCAACTACATAATTCCCACTATGGATGATCTATACAACTCATGGATTGACACGTGGCAACTGGCGAAATGATTTAAATTCTCGCAGGAAATGGAGTGCGAAGGGAATGTGGCCATGTGGATTTGTGGAAAAGTCATGTTTGGAGATGGGTTTCATATACATGGACGAAGAGATTATCCTTTGCCACCAATTGCCACCTCGTTGCTTTACCATACTAATAAGACATGATAATGTGATCATGTGGAGCTGACTGAACGGGCATCTCGGTCTCATGTTCCCACTCCCTCTATCTCAAAATATTAGACGTTTTCTGTTCTAAAATAACAAAAAAACGTCTAATATTTTTAGACAGAGGTAGTACATGTGTATCCAATATGATGCACAAGTAGTTAGGTGTGTAACTGGCCATGCCTATTCGGCTAAAATGTACAATTCCATATGATTTGAGAAAAACCATTGAATTAGAGAAAATCTGAATAATTCAGATATGTTTTTTTATCTAGAAAATGTGACAAAATGCTGTAAAAGTGTGTCACAAAGGCAAAACAAAAAATTTAAAATGTGACAAAGATTTGATGACAATTAGAATGTACATTTTTTTGTTTTCGAGGCGGGCAAAATTGAACGTACACACATACATTTTTGTGTGAGGATCGGATTCAAATAAAGAATTTTTGTAAGGCGCATGTGTATCTTGTTTTGTTTTCGACTGATAGTGATTGGTCATACCGTCTGAGAAAATATAAATGCATGCATGGTCCATGGCGCTTATTTGGAAGCCGCCAAAAATGCGAATTGGCCGGACGCACACGTGAATCGTGCAGATGGACACTGCCAAGAGCAAGAATAATACGTGTGGTGCGGACGTTTGAATTAGCGTTCGCCACGCTCTGGGCCCGCCAGCACAATCTTGGGAGCATATTTTTCTCATCGGCCGGGGACACCGCCGGTTCCTCTCGCCTCCGGCGATCCATGGCCTAGCTAGCTAAGAGTTTGGCGACGTAGAACTCAGGTGTGCGCACGTAGGGTGCCAGTTGCCCTATTCGATTTATGCAGCTGCTAGGCTCCACTCCACAACGTGATACACTCGTTAATAGACTAAATTGCCAAAAATCATCACAGATGCGACGTGATTATCAGAAAACCATCATCTGACTAACAGTTTGCAAATAGTCACCGGTTTTCGATAAGCTTTTTTGCCAATTGAACCAAACGCTCGGTTGATAGTTGTTTGGCGCAAAATATGACTGGCGGGTCAGCTATCTGGGCTGACATGGCACGAGGTAATGGTTCAGGGAGAGTGATGTTATTGCTGATGTGTGGGGTTCATCTGTCATAGAAATAAAAAAATAAATAAAATAGGAGAGAAGAGAATAGCCAGCGTGCCTAGGCCGGATGACGTTGGACGAGGTGTGTGGGCTGCTCGAGTTCCGAGGCACTGATGTCGCATCGTCGAGCCGCGTGTTGGGGTTTTACACAAGCTGAAATTTACGCTGAGTATTTTGCACAAGCTGAACGGTTGTTTCTAAGATATGAACTTTCAACATTGCTTGCAAATATTAGGAGAAGTGGGAAATTTAGTGGATGTCCGGATGTTTCTACCCTTGCTCGGTTGATGGTTGAAACAACAAAACATAGAACTTTTCAATTGGTATATTACCTCATCGAGTTAACATTGATTCTTCCAGTGGCAACTACAAAGGTCAAGCGAATATTTTCAGCAATGACGATCATCGAAACGGATTTACGCAATAAGATATCGGATGATTGGCTCAATAATTTAATCGTGTGCTAATGTGAGAAAATGATATTAAAAAATATTCCAAATGAGCAAATTATGGTACGATTCCAGAAAAAGAAAGATCGCAAAGGACATTTGCCTCGTGAGTAAGATGTAATTTCTTAGAGGTATATCACTTTTTTCCTACTAGTGTTTATAGTTAGTTGAGGATGCCTTACTATATCACTAACAATTGTGCTAATTTGGACAAATGACTTGCAATTTGTCACTTGGATTTTGGTGTGGAGATGTTCTACAAGTAAAATAGTATTAGTAAGAAGCAACACCAATATAATTGTCTTTGTCTTTTTTATCGCTTCTCTAGTACTTGATGTATTGGTGTGTGAACTGTATGAAACTTTGTTCCATGGTCTTTTTTTCATAATTTCAAACTTTATTGCTTCTCTACTACTCGATATATTGTCTGTTTAAATTGGTAAACCATTTTTCTTTGAAAATTTGATATTTTCAAAAAATATAGAAAAATTGCAGTAAATACTACATGTCTCCGGCAGTAGTCTCGGAACTTTTGAGCTTATTTGGACAAGAGGGTTAGGAGATGATGGCTATTTCAGTGAACAGATTCAAAATTTGATTCAAAATTTAATATTTTCAAAAAACCCAGAAAATTCTAGTACATAGTACATGCTTCGAGTAGTAATCTGGGAAAGTTTGATCTTATTTGGACGAATGGCTTTGGAGATAATGGCAATTTTGCTAAACAGATTCAAATCAAAATATCATCTTTAAAATAAACCGAAAAACTTCTGGTAAATAGTATATGTTTCCAGTAGTAATCTGGAAAAGTTAGAGCTTATTTGGACGAATGGATTTGGAGATGATGGTATTTTTCTAAACAAGTTCAATTTTTTGTTCAAAAATAGATATTAAAAAAAGGAAAAAATTCTGATAAACAGTACATGTTTCCAGTGGTAATATGAGAAAGTTTGAGCTTAATGTACGAATAGATTTGGATATAATCGATTTTTTTTTTCAAAAGAGAGCGTTTAGTTTTCTTGGCGTAAACTTCAAGTCCACCTTTTTTTTTTCTAGATTCGCCATTGCTGGGACCGCAGGGGAGTTAATTCTTTCGGGCAGCCATGATGTGAAACGAATCGTCCGGCCGGCGACCAGACGCATTCCCGCCATCCATCACATCTACTCCTCCTCCTATATTATGCACGAAGCTACGCACGGGCTCAACAATATTTCATATCCACCATCTCCACTTCTTACGAACAACATGGCAGAGGGTAGTAGGTCGAAGCAAACCAGATACTGGATTTTCTACCATGCACGGGAGGTCCCGTGCATCGTCCGGCCGTTGTCAAACGAATTATTCTAATGCTTTCTGTTGGCACTCCTTGTACAATACCCCATTCACACGCATAGGAATTATACGTCCACATTAATTGGGAATAGTGATACATGGGCCAAGTAATGCCAAAGTCATCGTTGTGCGTAACCACTCTATCTATACAAAAGCTAGCATTTTATTTTTGTTGTGAGATATTAATTCATTGGTATCTTTTGAATATAAATTCCACTTTAAAATCCTTTTATATATTTGAATTCCTAATGACCTGATCTTTAAAACAAGATCAATATTGAATATATTTTAAACGAGTTTAAATTTCATGAACATACTTCACTTATTTTTAAAAACGGAATATGACTCATTTAAAAACATATTTCACTCATTTTCATTTTACTCATTGCAAACAATGCTTTTACTCGTTTCAAAAAAACTATTTTTGCTTAATTTAGAAAATTTGTTTCACTGATTTCAAGGAAATAATTTCACTTACTATTTTTATTTCACCCATTACAAATTCGTTTCAAAAACTGATTTAATCATTTGAAAGAGTCGTATTAGTGAAATAGATTTAGTGAGAAGTGTATCAAAACATTGAAATTTTAATGTGACTAGAATCTATCCAAGATTGATCTTGTTCGAAAGGTCTTGATGCGATGAGTTCAAATATATAAAAACTTCCAAAAAAGCAGATTTGGTTTTAAAGATATGTACCATCTAAATTATGAAAATGAAATAAAAAATTGATGGACTTTGAGAGGAAGAGAGGAGAGGTATTGCGAGACATGCATGCATGTGTGCAGGAAGAGTGAGAGACGCATGCATGGCATAAAGTGGATTGGTAACTGACAATGATACGATGCTATATTTTTTTTTTGAATGTTGGTAGTTGATCTACCAAATTCATTGATCAGGGAGAAAGAGTAACAGGAGCGCCGAAAAAGGCAAAGACATCAAAGAAACGATGCCATCAAAAGGAAAAAAGATGCACAAAAAGGGGGCCTCAACCCGGGTCAAAAGGAATTCCAGCTCCTGCCATGTTTCACATAGTGATTTCGTCCTTCGGTCGTTGCACGAAGGTGCGCATGTCCATCAGTAAGTCCTGGAAAATCCGTCGGTTGCGCTCACGCCATATCTCCCAGGAGACTAGATGCATCAAAGAAAGAACTCCTTTCCTCTTATCAGATGCGGCTTTACTCCAGCAAGATATCATCCATTCCTTGATGTTGGTAGTGGCCGCCCAGCTACCAGTCTGCATGGAAGGCAGACTTGCAAGCCCAGCCAGTGTATCCCAAGCGCCGCGCGACCAAGGGCACTCAACAAGCAAGTGGTATGCTGTCTCAAGGCTGCATTCACAAAGCGGGCAAAAGTAGTTATTATCCCATCCACGCCTTTGGAGCAGGTCAGCCGTAGGTATGCGTCCAAGGGTTGCCGTCCACAGAAAGAAACGACAGTTGCCCGGCGCCCAGCCGGCCCATAGCAGATTGGTCGCCACCGGTGGAACCGAGCCCAAGAACTGGATATGGTATGCCGACCTAGCAGTGTATGTTTGATCAGCTGTGAACCTCCATACAATCTGATCAGGCACGTTGCCGGTCAGTTGAACTGAGTCGAGGAGGGAGGCAAGCCGGGTCAACTCATCTACCATCCCATCCGTGAGCCCGTGCGCGAGGTCCTTCAGCCAGCGCTCATTATGCATGGAGTCCCTAACTGAGCGGTTTTTCCTAATGGCTATCTCATATAGGCTTGGGGCGATGACCTTGGGACATTGACCCTGCAGCCAACGGTCATGCCAGAAGCGGGCAAGCCGACCGTCGCTAACCGTGATAGTAGTGGCCATAGAGAATAGAGCCCGGTCCTGTTTGTCACAAGGCAGGTCCAGCCCGACCCAAGGTCGCGGCGGCTGCTGCCATGACATCCAGAGCCAGCGCAAACGCAGCGCCCGACCAAAATTTTCAAGATCGAAGACCCCCAGGCCGCCCAAGTGCTTGGGCCGCGTCAACAACTGCCAGCTCACTCTGCACTTCCCTCCATTGCACTCTGCCTCCCCGCTCCAAAGCCAAGCCCGACAGAGCTGGACGACGCGTTTCCGGATCCATGTCGGCAGCTTGTGCACGGTCATTAGGTATACTGCCAACGATAGGAGGGTAGACTTAAGGAGCACTAATCTTCCACTTTTCGCCATCATGCTCCCTTTCCAATTGGTTGTCTTGTCTCCAAATTTAGCTAACCACGGCTCAAGATCCACCTTCCTCAGAGCATGCAGCGAAAGTGGCATTCCGAGATAGGTGCAAGGGAATTGTTTCACCGGAATTCCTAGCGGTTGTAATATATGGCTGAGATCCAAGTTACCGCAACGAATGGGCATGGCCGCGCTCTTGAGCGTGTTTGTGTGCAGCCCTGTTGCATTACCAAAGAAGCTCAACAACATCTTGATCATACTTGCGTCGACCGCGGACGGTGTCATGAAGAGGGCCACATCGTCGGCGTAGAAGGAGCAGCGCATGATATGCCGCCGGCCGGGGAGCTTCGCTAGTAGGCCATCCTCCATGGCCAGGTTCATAATGCGTTGAAGCGGATCCATCGCCAGCACAAATAGGAATGGGGAGATGGGGTCTCCCTGCCTGAGCCCCTTCCGATGTAATATTGGTTCTGAAAAAGCCCCGTTTATTAGGACACGCGAGGAGGAGGTGCGAAGAAGCATGGCGATCCACTCCCTCCATCTGTCACTGAAGCCCCTCGCTTTGAGCATGTCCAGAATATAAGTCCAGGAAACCGAATCGAAGGCTTTAGCAAGGTCAAGCTTCAGAAGAATCGTTGCTTTTTTCTTCTGGTGGAAGGAGCGCGCCACGTTTTGGACATACAAAAAGTTTTCTTGGATGCTTCTGTGCTTAATGAAAGCAGCTTGACACGGATCAACTAGCTGATTTAGCTTTGGAGCGAGCCGCCGAGCCAAGATTTTTGTGAATATCTTGATGAGGCTGTGGACTAATGAAATAGGCCTGAAATCTTGAAGGGAGTCAGCACCTAGCTTCTTGGGCAGTAGTACAATCAACGCTTTGTTGATTCTTGCTAGGTCGGTACTGTCCATGTGGTACAACTGGTTGATGGCCGCTAGCAGGTCATGTTTAATTGTGTCCCAGCAGGTCCGGAAGAAGCCTCCAGAAAAACCATCCGGGCCCGGCGCTTTATCGGCCGGGATATCATCAATGGCCGCCTTAACTTCTTCCATGCTAAACTCTGCATCAATGTCATGCAGGTCCACCTGCGCAAGCTCAAGCTCATCCCAGTCGAAGGCGGCAGTGGGAGTCTGAATTTGTCCAAAAATCTCCGTGAAATACGAGTGTGCCAATTGTGTCATTGCTTCAGGCGAGGTAACGGGCCCCTGCGCCCCATGCAAGACATGGATTGTGTTCCTCTTGTGCCGAGCATTGGCTTTCCTGTGAAAGAACTTTGTGTTGGCATCCCCGGCCTTAAGCCATAAGACCCTGCTGCGTTGCCTTCTCTTGATCTTAAGTAGCACAGCCAACCCCAATGTCCTAGACTTAAGTTTGGTACGCGGCTCGCGCTCATCTTCAGTGAGTTGGCGGGACTCCTGAGCAGTTTCCAGCTGAAAGATCAACTCCGTGGCGATCCCAAGTTGCCGCTGCAAGTCGCCCACATGCACCCTGCTCCAGTTCCTAAGCGCTTTGCTTGTGCGCCAAAGCTTTGTGTTCAGGCGAGCGATTGGGCATCTGCTGCCTGTGCCCTCCATCCAAGCTTGTTGCACCACCTCGTTGAAGCCGGCAATGAACTGCCAGTAGCTCTCGAAACGGAACCGACGGTTGATGGATATGATGCCGTCATTGACCAGCATCAAGGGGCAATGGTCCGAAATAGTTGAGGCTTGCGGCAACAATTTTGCAGCTGGGAAAAGAAGTTCCCAGTCTACATTACAAAAAGCTCTGTCTAGGCGAACTAGCGTCGGCACATGCTGTTCATTACTCCATGCGTATTTGCGGCCAATTAGCGGAATTTCGTGCAGGCTTGATCGATTGAGCGTACGACGAAACCGGTTCATCCAGCGCCTACAAATCCGATCGTTGTTCTTGTCCTGCGGGTCTTTTATGAGGTTGAAATCCCCAATAATCATCCATGGACCCAGCATTGAGTTGTGTATGAGCGCAAGTTCAGAGAGGAAGGCGGGCTTACGCGGCTCATCATGCGGGCCATAAACCGTGGTTAAGGACCAGTGGTCCCCTCGTCCACCGGCATGAAGCGTGCCGTGATGGAAAACTCCCTAGTCACAATTGAGCTAGCAGTGAACCGATTGGACCTCCAGCAGAGGAGGATGCCACCCCTGGTGCCGTTCGCATCCAGGGCGGCATGCATGTCAAACCGCAGCCCAGCAATCTCACTACGGACGGCGGCCGAAAAGGACGAAAGCTTCGACTCCTGAATGCAAACAATTGAGCAAGAGGAGCGGTCCAGGAACGCGTGGATCGTCGCGCGACGGGCAGGGTCGTTTAATCCCCGAACATTCCAACTAATCAGAGAGAGTTGTTCACTCATAGTACACAATTGAAACTACTAAAGCAACCTCAAGGGCAATAGTGCACCCCGAGGCCATGATACAGAGTTCAGGCAAGTTAAACCATGCAGTCGAGCGGCGCACACAAAGCAACAGACGCAAACACGCTAACAGGACATCAATCATGGGAAACACTGAGGCTGCGACGAGCATAGCGCGAGGCGCTTCAAGCGCGAGCCGCAACAGGGGCCCTCCCCGAGAGCTCCTCCAGGATGGCCTGCAACTCCTCATCAGGGAGCCGAAGCTGCGCTGATGATGACAGCCCCGTGATCTCCGCGAGCTTGTTCACGTTCTCCGGGGTCATGGGCGCACGGAAGAACTCGATGTAGGCCAGCAGTGCATCATCGGAGAACTCCTCCACCTTCTTGATGATGCCAAGCTTGACGCAGATGGCAGCCTGAGTGCGCCTGGAAGTGGAGAAATTGGAGCGCAGCTTGAGGAGACGGGTGCTCTGACGGGTGCCCTTGCCAATTCTCAGAAGCTTCTGACATAGGGACGGCCTTTGTGTTCCAGCAGCCAGAGCTGGAGGGGAGCCAAGAACAGAGGCTGAGAGAAGAGACGCAATCTTGCTAACAAAGGCTCGCTGCTCATCCACTTCTAGATCGGCCACCTTTGCCGTGATTGCAGCCACCAAGCCAGGCCCTGAGAGATTGGCCTCTGCCAAGGCGCGCCTAGCCCTTTGCTCTTCCGGTGACTGTACTGGGGTGCGCCACAATCCAGCGTCTATGCCCTGCAGCTGGACCTCCTGCTGGCCCAAACTTCCTGCACTGGGTATGTTTTGAGCCCCTGGCCCAAAAATTATCTCAGGCCCAACCGCTTAAGAGAACCAGCCCATCGCCTCACCGGGAAGCACATGATGTAGTAGATTACTGTCGTGGTCCGGCCAGTGAACTTGCGGTCCATACCCCAAGGAAGGCGGCAGAGGAGGCAAGGAGTATGGGTCGGACGCTGCTCCATGCAGCGGTGACGCAAAGCTGTCTGGTGCAGCAGCAAAGAAGGGCGCACCTCCGGCAGCCTGTGTTGTATCATCCAACAGAGAGTTGTATGGCCAAGCTGCGTTCTGGTTGAAGCAGAACAAGGACCGCTGTCGAACAGGGGAGTACAGCTGCATCATGCCAAAGGTGGGGCTGCTGAAGTTGGCCATGTCAACACCTCCCCACTCTTGTGGCACACACAGCGAGGAGAGCGCTCTAGCAGAAAGATCAGCAGGGGGCAGGTCACCGGGCTGTACCTCTACCAGCGAATCTGCATCATCATGTCCCACGGCAGCCCTTTCAACAGCCACGCTCATGGCCTTGCTACCATCATCCCCCATCCTTACAAACTGCTCCATCTGCAACTCATTGCTAGCATCATTTGGCTTGTCCTGACTGTCGTACTGCCTCCCCAACCTTTCCGGCTGCTCCATCTGCACCTCTTCAGGCTGCGCCTCCTACATCACAGGCTGTACCATCTGCATCTCTTCAGGCTGCATCACTTGCACCTCCTCCAGAGCAGGAGTGACGAGGATCGTGACAGCTAGTCGGCTATCCTGTCCCCTCAGCAGGTCCGCCGGGGCGGCAGCGCCAACCGGGCATGCGCCGGCGGCGGTGCTCGTGTGCCGCCGATGGCGCCGAGGCTCCGGCTCCCTGCTCGCAGTGTCCCGACACATGGCCTGCTCGCGCATGTTCTGGAAGAAGCGCTTGCGCACCCCACCACGCGTCCCACGGCGCCGACTGCTACCTCCTCCATCCCCCTCCTCGTCATCGCTCCGGCGCCCAGCAAGATGGTTGGAGCAAGAGCCCACGGACATGGCCCTGTCCTCTCCATCCTTGGTGCCGAACCTCCACTTGCCTTTGAAGCGGTACGTGCGCGGCCACTTCGCGCGCTCGCCGCGCCTTGGGGAGATCGGCGTGTAGTCTTTGACAACATCAAGATGGATCAGCACCGGGAACGCCGGCCCTTCTTTGCCCTCCTCCGCGGGCGTGCCTTCAGGCAGAAATTCCCTTGGGCGAACGACGTCGGGCCGCTGCAGCACGGTGAAGTCAGACGCGCGCGGGATCTTGTCCGGGTGCCAAGTCCAGAGCCAGGCGAAGAGCGCCGAGCAGTTGGCCTTGGTGGTCGATTGGCGCTCGATCAGGTCCAGGTCGCAGTCCTTGCCGAGGACCTCCTCGACACTCTCCCAGTCCCAGGCGTTCAGCGGCAGCCTCTCGATGGCCACCCGGCAGTAGTAGCGCCAGATGCGGCTGGTGCCAGGTGGTGGAAGCCATGGCCGAAACTTGAACTGCACTCCGGCCACCTCAATGCCCCGCTGTTCAAGGGCCATGTCTCTCTGGGCAGGCTGGAACGTGGTGAGGAGGAAGTCTTCGGGGAAGAACGGCGCGACGACGACGTCGCTCGGCGGGAAGCGAAAATCCCGCTCCACCGCATGCGCCACCATGTCGGCAGAGATGCCAGAGCAGTGCTCGACCGCCGTCAGGACGAGCGCAGATGAACGCAGACGGTGGGCCTCTGCCTCCATGGCCGGAGTGCTGACCACCTTGCAGCTGGAACTGGCTGGCCTCCGCGACGCCTCACCCGGAATATAGGCCATGGGCACCGCAGCTGGCGTCCCACGGCGCACCACGGCAGTCGTTGGAGGAGGCACCGAAGGCGCGCGCACGACGGCAGCGAAAGAACCACCGGCCGGAGAAGCAGTGGTCGAGGCAGGCTGTGAGGGATTCGGTGCGCCCTTGCTCTTCAGGCGCTCAGGGCAGCCGCGCTCGAGGTGGCCCGACCGCTTGCAGGTGTAGCAAGTTATAGGATCACGACATTGAAAGAACTTGTGTCTTGAGCCCAGGCAGCGGTAGCACGCATTGCCAAATCGCCTCTTGAATGCATCCGCAGCCGTAGACGACGCAGGGCGATCATGGCGCGGATCTTTTGGATACTGGGCGGCCTCGCGTGCCTGACGCCGCACCAGTTTCTGGGCGCGCCGAGAGGTGACCTCGGTCCACCCCGCGGAATCCCCATCCCCATTAGGTGCCACAGAAGGGGGCGGCGGCGAGGAGTAAATCGCCGGAGCAGCCGGAGAGGTCACAATGCCCGTCGCAGATGCGCCAGGGAGAGGCCTCGGGAGGGGCGGCGCCAGACCGGGCGCAGGCGAATCTCCGCGGCCAGGGACAACCACGATCGATTGAAGCCGCGGCCTGGCAGAAGCAGCCACCGTCGACACCCCAGATGGGGAGGGAAGCACTGCGGCGGACGGCTGGGCGGCTGGCAGCGAGCAAGAAAGGGAAGGGGCGGAGTTACTTACCGGGATCTCGACAGATTCGAAGTCGCGCAAGGCCACACATGGAAGGATCCGCCCGGAGACCGGGTCAACGAGACGGGGAGCGGAGGCCTCCCCCGCCTCCAGCAGGGCAACGCAGGGCAGCACGCGGCCGGAGACACCATCAATGAAGGCCGGCGGGGCTGTGAGAGCCATAGGCCGGCGCAGTGGTGGCTTCCTAGCCTACGATGCTATATTAATGCGAATGGCATAGTCTATACATATACGACAAAGCATAGTTTTCATGCATTCTGATCTGCAGCATAACCAACAACAGATGCATGCACTCGGGTCTGCCACATAAGGCTAGCCATAGTGGGAGTAACTTAGGCAGTAACTTAACACATCCCAAGACAATTTTGCTTATATGGCACGTATTTAATGATGAAAGAGGTGTTTGTGGTAACATAATATGTTACTGTAACATAGCGCTTCCCGAGGCAAAATGAGTCTATGAGCTGAAGCCATCTATGACACTACTATTACGTTACTTTGCACTATAAAGGTAGTAACTTAGACTAGTGTCATATGTATGACACTAGTGTCATATGTATGACACTAGTATAAGTTACTCCTCACTATAACCAATGACGAATGCATGCATCAGACCCGTTCATGGGAGAATCTCTTTTCTCAAGCAAACCACAGTAGTGTCGTCGTCACTTCAAATGGATATCGTGCACATGGTCGGCGACTCACTGTTGGCCATCGACGTCGTTTCGTACCTGGACATGAGGACCGTCTGCCACAACTGGCACTGTTTTTGCCCGTGCGACTGGGTCATGCTCGACCAGGAGAAGCCCGCGGACGACGTAGACTCTTGGGAGGAGCCCACGGATGGCGTTGACGACCGCCTCTTCCTCCATGTCTCCCTGGAGTGCTTCGTTCGGCTCTGCATTACCAAAAAGGCTTTACACCCCACTTTATAGCAACCGCCAGGATCAAAACATAGACATATACAGAGTCTCAAACAGGAAAAAAAAAGACATATCACATGCAAAAGGTCATGCTGAGGACATAGCTTAACAAGCCCAAACAAGGAAAAACGAAAAGGACCATCAAGGCCCGTGTTTCCTGGATCGCATGCGAGGCCAGGATGGCACCTAGTCAGGCTCCGGCGGTGGAGGTGGTAGAGGTGGCGCCAAGCGAAGCACCAATGAGCGAAAACCTGCCACACGAGAGTCGATGCCGGCTCCGCACTCGACAGCTTGACGATAACGACCACTCCAATATCCTGGTTGGTGTCTCCAATGGCCTCCTCGTCCTCGGCGACCGGAACGGCCTTCTGCGGATTGTCTCCTGGACCACTTCAGTGGCGACTTGATCCCCCTTCGTTGCGCCAATCCCTCAGGAAATTAATTGAACTTGTTATTTGAACTGTCATCTAATATTTAAAGTTGTAAGTGAATTACCATCATAGTTGTAACAATGTTAAACATTTGTTGATTTATTAAATCAAAACAATAGGGTGGATTCTTTTTTTTTTTGCCCACTATATTTGTATTTGTGATAGTAAATACCCCATGCGTGTTGAGTTTGGACTTGAGCCTTGGAGAAGATGTGATTTGGTTTGATCTTGAGCCTTGACGTGTTCAGTCAAAACCAAATCATACCGACCTTGTCCTTACTTTACGTGAATGGTCATGCGCTAGTGCTTGGTTTAGTTAAGTGAATTAAGAAGAGTATCAGATGAAGACAGATGGAGAGAGCCTCGGTATGCAGCATACTTTATTCATGTTATAACAAAGCCGAAGAAGAAAAGGATATCTTGAGCAATGCGTCTTGAACGGCCACCTGTAAATTAGCATCACGAAAGCTACTCAAAGTATCGTACTCTAGTTAGGTTCACTATCTAACGGTCCAAAACAAAAATGATCCGCGTAAGGACCGGATCAGGTCACATAATGACCGCAACGAGGAAGGAAACCGCTCATGCACCTCAAATTTATAGCTTAGGTTGAAAATGTAGAGGGCGCAAAGAGATAAAGAAGTATACTGGTCCAACACATGGTATACTCAATATATCGTAGGAATGAAATGGTCCACTACGCAGTCCACCTCACTCGATGCTGCGGAGGACTCGGCCAGCCGGCCACTACTCAACAGACTTTACGCATGCACGGCAAGACAGCCACTCTTGTAGCTAGCCCAATAATGTACTCCCTCCGTTCCTAAATAGTTGTCTTTCTAAAGGTTTCAAATGGTGACTACATACGGAGCAAAATGAGTGAATCTACACTCTAAAATATGTCTATATACATCCGTATGTGGTGACCATTTGAAATCTCTAGAAAGACAACTATTTAGGAACGGAGGGAGTAGATGTTTTTATTTTATTCTATGATCTTGGTCAAACATTTAAATGGTTGACTTGTATGAAAATCAATAAACCTTATACTCTCGAATGGAAGGAGTAGCTTGCATGCACACACATCATCACGTCTCTATGTGCCTACTCCGGGGCCGTTCTCCCCGTCGGTTGTCGGCGAATCGACGCGGGCGGAGATCATCGTCTCCTTCGGCGACGAGGAGGACCAGAAGCGGCCGCCGCCACCGCAGTCCGCGCCAGCGGTGCCAGGCCAATTCTACGCCGGCATCGACGCGTCGTTCAAGGAGCAGATGGAGCTGATGCTCCGTCGCTCCGTCGTCCACACCAATGGCCTGGCTCCGCCACCGGCGCGCTCCACCCCGTGAAGCCAAAGCCGGCATCCCCTCCACACTCTCCACCGCCGGGCTGCCGCGGCGTCCAAATCGAACGCCGCGTCAAGGAAGAGTGGTTGTCGGCGCCGCCCCGACGCGTCAAGGAGGAGTAGCTATTGCTGCCGCTGCCGCCACCCCGGCGCGGGAGGGAGGAGCGTCGCTCGCCACTGCCCCGACGCTTCATCAAGGAGGAGCGTCGTTGCCGCCCCTTCCCAAGGCGCGCGGGCGCCTTCTACAATACGTCCAAAGTGGCGGCTCCTCATCGTCGTCCCAGAGCACAATGACGACGCGGGAGTACGCCGAGCGGGAGCAGCACCGGCGGGACAGGCGCAATGCGACACATCACGACGGACCCAGAGCTGGCGTACGCCTAGGCCCTGGACAGCTCCGTTACGACGTCGGAGATGGCCAAGCGCCGTCTCCGCCACCTCGATGGGGAGATGGCCAGGTACGGTGAGGAATGGTCCCTCGCTGGGATCGTCACCGCCTCCAACGATCGCCGCCCTCTCCCCCAGCCCACGTCCTCAGTGGCTGTGGCCACACTACGCACGCCGTAGGAGGAGGTGGAGAGGATCATCCGCGAGCGTCAGGCGGCCGCCGGGAAGCCCTGGCGCGATGCCACCACCTTCCGCAGGCCCAAAGCCCGACGACTCTGACGATGGGTCGGGCAACGATGACAGAGGAGGAGCCGCCGGCCAGCTCGGCATGGCCTACAATGTCACCGTGAAGTATAGGATTGTTTAGAGTTTTAGTTATATTGTTTATGTTCAAATTATCCTACTTGATTGAATTTCATCCGGTTGGTTCGAGTTGTTGCGGTTGGATGGTTCCCTCTCGCATCTGTGTCTGTAGACTGACCCCCTAACCGTAGACAGACGCGGGAGAAAATTCGCGGGTTACCGTTGGAGATGCCCTAACACGCTAGTGCTTGGTGTGTAGTTAACTGAATTGACAAGAGTATCAGATAAGACACATGGTGAGAGCCTCGGTATACAGCATACTTAATTCACGTTAACAAAACCGAAGAAGAAAAGGATGCCTTCAGCTGTGCATCTTGACCGGCCACCTGTACATTAGCATCACGAAAGCTACTCAAAGTATCGTACTCTAGCTAGGTTTCCCGCACAGCTAACGGCCCAAAACACTAGTAGAAAACTGGGCTTTGGTCACAGGGCAATATTCACATTAGTCCCGGTTCAGTCACGAACCTAATGTGAGCATTGGTCCTGGTTCGTGCGGCCAGGGGCCTGCCGGGCCTCGTGGAGGCATTGGTCCCGGTTCGTCCGGACCCTTTGGTCCCGGTTGGTGGGACAAACCGGGACCAATGGGCCACGCTCCTAGCCCACCACCCTTTAGTGCCGGTTCATACCACAAACCGGGACTAAAGGGCTGGTCCTAGTTGCGGCCAGTGTTTAGTCCCACCTCGCCAACCGAAGGGCGCTCACACCAGTTTATAAGCCCGTCCCTCTATGCCTTGTTGAGCTTCTCATAAAGTGAAAATAGATGCCCTTATACAGGGAATTTCACCTAAATTGCAGGTGAGAGGAGTTCGAGAAGGTGGGCGCAGCAGCGCTTATAAACCACTCTCGAGCTCTCTCAACTAGCGAGGTGGGACTAAACTTTTGACGCGGGGCAGCACAAGGCCTTTGGTCCCGGTTGGTGCCACCAACCGGGACTAAAGGGGGCATTGGTCCCGGTTCGTGGCACCAACCGGGACCAAAGGCCTTTAGTCCCGGTTGGTGCCACCATCCGGGACCAATGAGTTCCCTATATATACCCCATCGCCACAGCAGAGCACTCCAGAGTGCTCTTTTTTTCTGGCCGGCGAGGGGAGGGCATTTGGGTGCTCTAGCTCACCTCCTATGCACATGAGGTGTTCGATGAAATGTCTGAGCCACACTAGTTAATCTTTGTCCTCTCGAAACTCGACCTCCGAGCTCCATTTTCCCCGAGATTTGTTACCTTGGTTGCGATTATAATCGCATTTGTTTTCGCATTGAAATGTTTTACATAGTTTCAATGTATGGTTTAATTAATTAGATGCTCTGGAGAGCTATATATATGTTGTTAGATGAGAACTATGTATGTACTTTGGTTTTAATGTGATGATGAACTTCTATTAATTTGGTCACTTGATTATCTATTCATGATGTTCTCTAATGGTTTTTGACACACTTAATTATATATAATGCACGCAGATGAACCGGCAATGGATGTACGGTGACAGACACACCTCCGAGTACATTAAGGGTGTGCATGATTTTCTCGAAGTGGCTGAGGCAAACAAGCAGAATGGTTTTATGTGTTGTCCATGCCCTATATGTGGGAATACGAAGTCTTACTCTGACCGGAAAATCCTTCACACCCACCTGCTTTACAAGGGTTTCATGCTACACTATAATGTTTGGACGAGGCACGGAGAAATAGGGATTATGATGGAAGACGGCGAAGAAGAAGAGGACGATGACAACTATGTGCCCCCTGAATACGGTGATGCTGCAACGGGGGAAGCTGCTGAAGATCAAGAGGAACCAGACGATGTGCCCAATGATGCTGCAAGGGGGGAAGCTGCTGAAGATCAAGAGGAACCAGTGCCCGATGATGATGATCTCCGCCGGGTCATAGTCGATGCAAGGACGCAATGCGAAAGTCAAAAGGAGAAGCTGAAGTTCGATCGCATGTTAGAGGATCACAAAAAAGGGTTGTACCCCAATTGCGAAGATGGCAACACAAAGCTCGGTACCGTACTGGAATTGCTTCAGTGGAAGGCAGAGAATGCTGTGCCTGACAAAGGATTTGAGAAGCTATTGAAAATATTGAAGAAGAAGCTTCCAAAGGATAACGAATTGCCTGACAGTACATACGCAGCAAAGAAGGTCGTATGGCCTCTAGGATTGGAGGTGCAGAAGATACATGCATGCCCTAATGACTGCATCCTCTACCACGGTGCGTACAAGGATCTGAACGCATGCCCGGTATGCGGTGCATTGCGGTATAAGATCAGACGAGATGACCCTGGTGATGTTGACGGCGAGCCCCCCAGGAAGAGGGTTCCTGCGAAGGTGATGTGGTATGCTCCTATAATACCACGGTTGAAACGTCTGTTCAGAAACGAAGAGCATGCCAAGTTGATGCGATGGCACAGTGAGGACCGTAAGAAAGACGGGAAGTTGAGAGCACCCGCTGACGGGTCGCAGTGGAGAAAAATCAAGAGAAAGTACTGGGCTGAGTTTGCAGCTGACCCAAGGAACGTATGGTTTGGTTTAAGCGCGGATGGCATTAATCCTTTCGGGGAGCAGAGCAGCAATCACAACACCTGGCTCGTGACTCTATGTATGTATAACCTTCCTCCTTGGATGTGCATGAAGCGGAAGTTTATTATGATGCCAGTTCTCATCCAAGGCCCTAAGCAACCCGGCAACGACATTGATGTGTACCTAAGGCCATTAGTTGAAGAACTTTTACAGCTGTGGAATGTAAATGGTGTACGTACGTGGGATGAGCACAAACAGGAGGAATTTAACCTGCACGCGTTGCTGTTTGTAGCCATCAACGATTGGCCCGCTCTCAGTAACCTTTCAGGACAGACAAACAAGGGATACCACGCATACACGCACTGTTTAGATGACACTGAAAGTATATATCTGGACAAAAGCAGGAAGAATGTGTACCTGGGCCATCGTTGATTTCTTCCGACCAACCATCAATGTCGAAAGAAAGGCAAGCATTTCAAAGGCGAGGCAGATCATCGGAAGAAGCCCGCCATGCGTACCGGTGATCACGTACTTGCTATGGTCAATGATTTACACGTAATCTTTGGAAAGGGTCACGGCGGACTAGCTGTTCCGAATGACGCTGAGGGACACGCACCCATGTGGAAGAAGAAATCTATATTTTGGGACCTACCCTACTGGAAAGAGCTAGAGGTCCGTTCTTCAATCGACGTGATGCACGTGACGAAGAACCTTTGCGTGAACCTGCTAGGCTTCTTGGGCGTGTATGGGAAGACAAAAGATACACCTGAGGCACGGGAGGACCTGCAACATTTGCACGAAAAAGACGGCATGCCTCCGAAGCAGTATGAAGGTCCTGCCAGCTACGCTCTTACGAAAGAAGAGAAAGAAATCTTCTTTGAATGGCTGCTCAGTATGAAGGTCCCGACTGGCTTCTCGTCGAATATAAAGGAAATAATAAATATGCCAGAGAAAAAGTTCCAGAACCTAAAGTCTCATGACTGCCACGTGATTATGACGCAACTGCTTCCGGTTGCATTGAGGGGGCTTCTACCGAAAAACGTCCGATTAGCCATTGTGAAGCTATGTGCATTCCTCAATGCAATCTCTCAGAAGGTGATCGATCCAGAAATCATACCAAGGCTAAGGAGTGATGTGGCGCAATGTCTTGTCAGTTTCGAGCTGGTGTTCCCACCATCCTTCTTCAATATCATGACGCACGTCCTAGTTCATCTAGTCGACGAGATTGTCATTCTGGGGCCCGTATTTCTACACAATATGTTCCCCTTTGAGAGGTTCATGGGAGTCCTAAAGAAATATGTCCGTAACCGCGCTAGGCCAAAAGGAAGCATCTCCATAGGCCATCAAACAGAGGATGTCATTGGGTTTTGTGTTGACTTCATTCCTGGCCTTAAGAAGATAGGTCTCCCTAAATCGCGGTATGAGGGAAGACTGACTGGAAAAGGCACGCTTGGAGGTGGGGACTCAATAATATGCAGGGACGGATATTCTTGGTCTCAAGCACACTACACAGTTCTACAGAACTCTACCTTGGTGACCCCGTATGTCGATGAACACAAGAACAGTCTGCGCTCCAAACACCCGGAGCAGTGTGACGACTGGATTACATGTGAACACATCAGGACTTTCAGCAGTTGGTTGGAAACACGTCTCAGAGGTGACACCACTGTTTGTGATGAGTTGTACTCGTTGTCCAGGGGACCATCTTCGACTGTATTGACTTACAAAGGATACGAGATAAATGGGAATACATTTTACACGATCGCCCAAGATCAAAAGAGCACCAACCAAAACAGCGGTGTCCGCTTTGATGCAGCAACCGAGAGGGGAAAGGACACATATTATGGTTACATAATGGACATATGGGAACTTGACTACGGACATGATTTTAAGGTCCCTTTGTTTAAGTGCAAATGGGTCAATCTGTCAGGAGGCGGGGTACAGGTAGACCCACAGTACGGAATGACAACAGTGGATCTGAACAATCTTGGGTACACTGACGAACCGTTCGTCCTAGCCAATGATGTGGCACAGGTTATCTATGTGAAGGACATGTCTACCAGACCGAGGAAAAGAAAAGATAAGGAAGCGAATACATCATACGATGAGCCAAAGCGTCACATAGTTCTTTCAGGAAAAAGGGACATTGTGGGAGTGGAGGGCAAGACAGACATGTCTGAAGATTATGAAAAGTTTCATGAAATTCCTCCCTTCAAAGTCAAGGCTGACCCAAGCATCCTGATAAACGATGAAGATTATCCATGGTTACGGCGCAATAAGCAAATGACACAAGCGAAGAAAAAGTGAAGACTTTCTCCCGCAACTATTATGATGATACCATGCCAACTTTGTAATAGACGAGTATGATACCATTGTCCGTTTTGTACAAGAAGTGCATCTAGTTTTTGCCGTAACCCTCTCAACTTTCTTGCACATGCTATGTGGATGAAATGATGATACCATGCCAACTTTCAACCTTTTCAGAGTTCATTTGAAATGCTTTTCAATTTTAGGGTCTTATAGCTCAACATAATTAGTAAATGCATGAAAAATAACAGGCCAAAAATTAAAAATTATGCCACCTACTGGGCCACCACGGCCTGAATACGATTAGAAACCCATCCATGGGCTAGGATTCAGGCCCGCAGAAGGCCCAGTAGGCCCACAGGCATGTACAGAGAGGTTTGGCCCGTAAGCCTGCTTTAGAGAGGAGCTCGATAGCTCAGGCGCACCGCACCTTATAAACAGGTGCGGCTCTCTCTTAGCTAGTGAGGTGGGACTAAACTCACCACCACGCCGCTGTGCAAGGCCATTGGTCCCGGTTGGTGGCACGAATCGGGACCAATTCCACCCTTTGGTCCCTGTTGGTGCCACGAACCGGTACTAATGAGGCTGTGGCCCCACGAGCACCTTTAGTACCTGTTCGTGGCACGAACCGGTACTAGAGTTTCTTACTAAGCAGTTTTTTAGTCCCACCTCGCTAGCTGAGAGGCACTAGGAGCGGTTTATAAGCCCTGAGTGCAGAGACGATGAAGAAGAGGCGCAATGCTCACGTTGCTTAGCTTCAAGCCTTGAGGAATAAGGTAGACTGCATCGAGCTATGTGCAGTGCAGTCTACACTATTCCGAAAGGCTTGAAGCAAATCAACGAGCATTGCGCCTCTTTTTTATTTTTAATAACTTATTACAACTCCGGACTTCTTGTGTTCCGACAAAATAAAATAAACTTTAATAAAATTTATGAAACTAAAATTAACAAAGTATTTTCTGTTCAAAACATTATAAGAAACCTCTATTATTATTGAAACTAAAATCATATAAAATTGATGTAACTAAAATTATCAAAGTATTTTCTGTTCAAAATCATTAAAAGCAAAAAGAATTTTCATAAAGAACTTTTTTTGATAGAAACTTTAATAGCAAAAAGAATTATCATAAAGTAAAATAGATAAGTAATTAGAAACAAAATAAAATAAAATAAATAAGTTTTTTGTTGTAAGTAGAAACAAAACAAAATAAATATAGCAAAAAAGAAAACAGAAAAACTAAATACAGCAAAAAGAATTTTCATAAAGAACTAATGGCACTAATAGAAAGTTTATATTTTTTCTAAAACTAATGGCACTAACAGACAGTTTATAATTTTGCTGACCTAAAAGCAAAAAGAATTAAAAAATAAAGCAAAAAACAAAAGAAAATAAATAATGCAAAAAACAAAACAAAAAAACTGAAAAAAAACTATTTTTATAGTAAAGTTAATCACAAACTTCTGATTCACACAAATTTCATAGAATTCAAATTTTAACTATTTAAATTTGAAAACTAATGGCACTAACAGAAAGTTTATAAATTTTTTGACCTAAAAGCACAAAGAATTAAAAAATAAAGCAAAAAACAAAAGAAAATAAATAATGCAAAAAACAGAACCGAAAAACTGGAATTTTTTTTAAAAAACTGCCACATATTGGGCCACCACGGCCTGAATACGAATAGAAACCCAACCTGGGCCAGGATTCAGGCCTGCAGAAGGCCCAATAGGCCCACAGACAGCACAGTGTGACATTAGGCCCGTAAGCCTGCATTTGAGAGGAGCTCGAGAGGGCAGCCGCAGTGGGGCTTATAAACCACTCCGAGCCCCTCTCAACTAGCGAGGTGGGACTAAACTTTTGGCCGCGGGCAGCGCAAGGCCTTTGGTCCCGGTTGGTGGCACCAACCGGGACTGAAGGGGGCATTGGTACCGGTTCGTGGCACCAACCGGGACCAATGCCCCCCCTTTAGTCCCGGTTGGTGCCACCAACCGGGACCAGAGGCCGCCGCTTCCCGCCCTTTGCGCTGCTGAAAAGGGACCTTTGGTCCCGGTTGGTGGCACCAACCGGGACTAAAGGGTGGCATTGGTCCCGGTTGGTGCCACGAACCGGGACCAATGCCCTTGCTATATAACCAGGACTTGTGAAAATTTCACATCTCCCTCGCCTCCCTCGCCAGTTATATGCTCATTATAATTCATTATATGTTCATTATATGGATGGATGGATGATGTATATGTTCATTATATGGATGGATGGATGATGTATGCTTTTTCTCATATAATCTTTTAGGCAAATTTTTAGAATTTTTTAGGCAGATTTTTAGAATTTTTTGTGTATGTATGTTATGTTTATATGTATGTATGTATGTTCATATTGTTGGGGAACGTAGCAGAAATTCAAAATTTTCTACGCATCACCAAGATCAATCTATGGAGTTTACTAGCAATGAGAGGGAAGGAGTGCATCTACATACCCTTGTAGATCGCGAGCGGAAGCGTTCAAGAGAACGGGGTTGATGGAGTCGTACTCGTCGTGATCCAAATCACCGATGATCCTAGTGCCGAACGGACGGCACCTCCGCGTTCAACACACGTACAGAGCAGCGACGTCTCCTCCTTCTTGATCCAGCAAGGGGGGAGGAGAGGTTGATGGAGATCCAGCAGCACGACGGCGTGGTGGTGGAAGTAGCGGGATTCCAACAGGGCTTCGCCAAGCGCTGCGGGAGGAGGGAGATGTGTCACGGGAGGGAGAGGGAGGCGCCAGGGCTTAGCATTTGCTGCCCTCCCTTCCCCCACTATATATAGGGCCAAGGGAGAGGGGAGGGCGCAGCCTTGGCCCTTCCTCCAAGGAAGGGTGTGGCCAGGGAGGAGTCCATCCTCCCCAAGGCACCTAGGAGGTGCCTTCCCCCTTTAGGACTCTCCCTTTATCTTATCTCTTGGCGCATGGGCCTCTTGGGGCTGGTTCCCTTGGCCCATATAGGCCAAGGCGCACACCCCACAGCTCATGTGCCCCCCGGGGCATGTGGACCCCTTGGTGGACCCCCGGACCCCTTTCGGCACTCCCGGTACAATACCGATAATGCGCGAAACCTTTCCGGCGACCAAAACAAGACTTCCCATATATCTTTACCTCCGGACCATTCCGGAACTCCTCGTGACGTCCGGGATCTCATCCGGGACTCCGAACAACTTTCGGGTTACCGCATACTAATATCTCTACAACCCTAGCGTCACCGAACCTTAAGTGTGTAGACCCTACGGGTTCGGGAGACACGCAGACATGACCGAGACGACTCTCCGGTCAATAACCAACATCGGGATCTGGATACCCATGTTGGCTCCCACATGCTCCTCGATGATCTCATCGGATGAACCACGATGTCGAGGATTCAATCAATCCCGTATACAATTCCCTTTGTTAATCGGTATGTTACTTGCCCGAGATTCGATCGTCGGTATCCCGATACCTTGTTCAATCTCGTTACCGGCAAGTCTCTTTACTCGTTCCGTAACACATCATCCTGTGATCAACTCCTTGGTCACATTGTGCACATTATGATGATGTCCTACCGAGTGGGCCCAGAGATACCTCTCCGTTTACATGGAGTGACAAATCCCAGTCTCGATTCGTGCCAACCCAACAGACACTTTCGGAGATACCTGTAGTGCACCTTTATAGCCACCCAGTTACGTTCTGACGTTTGGTACACCCAAAGCATTCCTACGGTATCCAGGAGTTGCACAATCTCATGGTCTAAGGAAATGATACTTGACATTAGAAAAGCTCTTAGCAAACGAACTACACGATCTTGTGCTAGGCTTAGGATTGGGTCTTGTCCATCACATCATTCTCCTAATGATGTGATCCCGTTATCAACGACATCCAATGTCCATGGTCAGGAAACCATAACCATCTATTGATCAATGAGCTAGTCAACTAGAGGCTTACTAGGGACATGGTGTTGTCTATGTATCCACACATGTATCTGAGTTTCCTATCAATACAATTCTAGCATGGATAATAAACGATTATCATGAACAAGGAAATATAATAATAACCAATTTATTATTGCCTCTAGGGCATATTTCCAACAGTCTCCCACTTGCACTAGAGTCAATAATCTAGTTCACATCACCATGTGATTAACACTCACAGGTCACATCACCATGTGACCAACATCCAAAGAGTTTACTAGAGTCAACAATCTAGTTCACATCACTATGTGATTAACACTCAATGAGTTCTGGTTTGATCATGTTATGCTTGTGAGAGAGGTTATCAGTCAACGGGTCTGAACCTTTCAGATCCGTGTGTGCTTTACGAATATCTATGTCATCTTGTGGATGCTACCACGTGCTACTTGGAGCCATTTCAAATAACTGCTCTACTATACGAATCCGGTCTACTACTCAGAGTCATCCGGATTAGTGTCAAAGTTCGCATCGACGTAACCCTTTACGACGAACTCCTTTTCACCTCCATAATCGAGAAAATTCCTTAGTCCACTAGATACTAAGGATAAGTTCGACCGCTGTCATGTGATCCATTCCCGGATCACTATTGTACCCCTTGACCAACTCATGGCAAGGCACACTTCATGTGCGGTACACAGCATAGCATACTGTAGAGCCTACGTCTAAAGCACAGGGGACGACCTTCGTCCTTTCTCTCTCTTCTGCTGTGGTCAGGTCTTGAATCTTACTCAATACTCACACCTTGTAACACAGCCAAGAACTCCTTTGCTGATCTATTTTGAACTCTTTCAAAATCATGTCAAGGTGTGCGTTCTTTGAAAGTATCATCAGGCGTCTTGATCTATCTCTATAGATCTTGAAGCCCAATATGTAAGCAGCTTTATCCAGGTCTTCCTTTGAAAAACTCCTTTCAAACAACCCTTTATGCTTTCCAGAAATTTTACATCATTTCGGATCAACAATATGTCATTCACATATACTTATCAGAAATGTTGTAGCGCTCCCACTCACTTTATTGTAAATACAAGGTTCTAACAAACTTTGTTTTAAACCCAAAAACTTTGATCACTCCATCAAAGCGTATATTCTGACTCTGAGATGCTTGCTCTAGTCCATGGAAGGATCGCTGGAGCTAGCATACCTTTTAGCATCCTTAGGATCGACAAAACCATTCTGATTGTATCACATACAACCTTTCCTTACGAAAACTGGTAAGGAAACTTGTTTTTGACATCCATCTGCCAGATTTCATAAATCCAGCTAATGCTAACATGATTCCGACGGACTTAAGCATTGCTACGGATGAGAAAATGTCATCGTAGTCAACTCCTTGAACTTGTGAAAATACTCTTTGCCACAAGTCGAGCTTCATAGACGGTAACATTACCGTCCACGTCCGTCTTCTTCTTAAAGATCCATTTATCTCAATGGCTTGCCGATCATCGGGCAAGTTCACCAAAGTCCATGCTTTGTTCTGATACATGGATTCTATCTCGGATTTCATGGCCTCGAGCCATTCGTCGGAATCCGGGCCCACCATCGCTTCTCCACAGCTCATAGGTTCATCGTTGTCCAACAACATGACTTCCAAGACAGGATTACGCATTACTCTGAAGTAGTACGCATCCTCGTCGTCCTACGAGGTTTGGTAGTGACTTGATCCGAAGTTTCATGATCACTATCATAAGCTTCCACTTCAATTGGTGTAGGTGCCACAGGAACAACTTCCTGTGCCCTGCTACACACTAGTTGAAGTTATGGTTCAATAACCTCATCAAGTCTCCACCATCCTCCCACTCAATTCTTTCGAGAGAAACTTTTCCTCGAGAAAGGACTCATTTCTAGAAGCAATTACTTTTGCTTCCAGATCTGAAATAGGAGGTATACCCAACTGTTTTGGGTTTTCTATGAAGATGCATTTATCCGCTTTGGGTTCGAGCTTATCAGCTTGAAACTTTTTCACATAAGCATCGCAGCCCCAAACTTTTAAGAAACGACAACTTAGGTTTCTCTAAACGGTGTCGTCTCAACGGAATTGCGTGGTGCCCCTTTTAAAGTGAATGCGGTTATCTCTAATGCCTAACCCATAAACGATAGTGGTAATTCGACACCATCCTGTGATCAACTCCTTGGTCACATTGTGCACATTATGATGATGTCCTACCGAGTGGGCCCAAAGATACCTCTCCGTTTACACGGAGTGACAAATCCCAGTCTCGATTCGTGCCAACCCAACAGACACTTTCGGAGATACCTGTAGTGCACCTTTATAGCCACCCAGTTACGTTGTGACGTTTGGTACACCCAAAGCATTCCTACGGTATCCGGGAGTTGCACAATCTCATGGTCTAAGGAAATGATACTTGACATTAGAAAAGCTCTTAGCAAACGAACTACACGATCTTGTGCTAGGCTTAGGATTGGGTCTTGTCCATCACATCATTCTCCTAATGATGTGATCCCGTTATCAACGACATCCAATGTCCATGGTCAGGAAACCGTAACCATCTATTGATCAACGAGCTAGTCAACTAGAGGCTTACTAGGGACATGGTGTTGTCTATGTATCCACACATGTATCTGAGTTTCCTATCAATACAATTCTAGCATGGATAATAAATGATTATCATGAACAAGGAAATATAATAATAACCAATTTATTATTGCCTCTAGGGCATATTTCCAACACATATGTATGTATGTTTATATGCAAAGCATATGCAAAGAAAATGTATGAATGGTCATATGCAAAGAAAAATGTATGTATGGTCATATGCAAAGAAAATGTATGTATGTATGTTCATATGAAAGAAAAATGTATGTATGTATGTTCATATGCATATGCAAAGAAAATGTATGTTCATATGCATATGCAAAGAAAATGTATGTTCATATATATGATGATATGTTCATATAAAAAGGAAAATAAGAAGAGGAAGAAAGGAGAGGAAGAGGAGAGGAAGAAGAGGAGAAATAAATAAGAAGAGGAAAAAAGAAGAAAAAGAAGAGGAGAAGAAGAAAGGAATAGAAGAGAAGAAGAAAAAATATTTCTATTTTTTCTTCTTCTCTCCTCTATTCCTTTCTTCTTCTCCTCTTTTTTTTTCTTCTTTTTTTTCTTCGATCTTCTCCTCTATTCCTTTTCTTCTTCTCCTCTTTTTATTTCTTCTTCGTTTTCTTATGTTTTATCGGGTCTGTCGTCGTCGATATACCCCTCTCCCGATAACTTCAACACGAGGGGGGGGGGGTCGATATACCCCCTCCCCGCCGATAATATTATTTTCCCATGTACGTATGTCGTTGTTGTCGATATAACCCCCTCCCGATAACTTCAACACGTGGGGGGGGGGTCGATATACCCCCTCCCCGATAACATTATTTTCCCATGTATGTATGTCGTCGTTGTCGATATATATAACTCCCTCCCAGATAACTTCGACATGATGGACGGTCGATATTTATACCCCCTCTCGACCGTGATAACTTATACCACGGGAGCACCCCCCGGCCCTCTGGCTCGACCAAAACTCTCGAGGACACCCAAACCCTAGAAAAAAACGATGTCGGTCTCCTAACCCCTCCCGCCGCGGCCCTACCCTTGAAGTGTTGCCTAGGCCACCCCAAACCCGGAATAAGCTAGGTCTACGTTTGCACTAATATATCCACCTGCTGTCATGTTTGTGTAATAATTGCCATGTTGTAATATTTGCAGAAACAATGGAGCACGGACGAGATGAGCAAGCAGAAGAGGTGTTGGGGGACATAATCTTAGCCGGAGGTGATATCTTGTCGTATCTTAACGACAATGATGGTCTGGAAGAACAGGGTGAAGAAGCAGGCTACGGTGATCGAAGAGTGGAGGAGGAAAGACATGATTATGATGGCTCCGGTGACCCAATGCTGGTGCAAGAAGGAGCCCGTGGTGACGGCTCCGGTGAACGAACAGAGTCCGGCCAGGTAAATATATTAGTTAAGCCTGTGCTGACTAGCTAATTGATGCATTCATTGTTTTGGTATGTACACATATTAATTAACACTCGTCTTTCTTCTTTTTTCTAGCCCTCCGGATCGAGCACAACTTCGGTAAAGAGACGAGGCCCGAAGAGAAAGTTGCGCTCGGATGAAAGGTTTGAGATCACAACAATCACGCGCGACGGCCAACCGATTGAACCCCTCCGGACAAAGGATGCATTTGCTGCTCAGTGCGGGGTTCTAGTTAGGGACAAGTTCCCGATCAGCATCCACCAATGGTATAAGCCTAAGAAGGAAGACCCTGAGGTGTCTTATGTCAATGATATGCAGAAAGATGATCTTTGGACTGAGCTGAAGGCAAATTTCACCCTACCGCCAGAGGAGGATCCGGAGAAGCCAGTTATAGAGCAATTAATCAAGTCTCATGCTCTTAAGAAGATGGCAGACCTATTCAGGAGGTGGAAGAATGAGCTGAAAACGTTTGTTGACAAAGAAGAGACACCAGAATTCATCGGCCGGTATGAGAAGATCAGAGATCACTGGCCCGCATTTGTGGCCCACAAGTCATCGGAAAAGAGTAAGAAGATGTCAGCGACAAACAAGAAGAATGCTGCGAAGAAGAAGCTTCACCATCGCACGGGGTCAGGTGGCTACCTCAAAGCCCGACCTACGTGGGCCAAGGCTGAGAATGATCTGCTTGAAAAAGGGATCGAACCACAGACAATGAACTGGACAGACCGTTGCCGGACTTGGTTCTTCGGGGCTGGCGGAACCTTGGACCCTGTATCAGGGAGGTGCGTTTGGACGAACGAGCTTTTGAGAATACCAGTCAAGAAGATTCAGCAATATATCGATAGAGCGCAGGAAGGGACGTTCGTTCCAGACAGAGAGAACGACGAGCTCACAATGGCCCTCGGGAATCCTGAGCACCCTGGACGGACACGAGGCACGCCAGGCTCCGTTCCGTGGAACGCTGGTTTTCCGGACGCGGGTGGTTACAAAAGCCAGGAGAGGAGGAAAAAAGTGGAGCAGATCCAAATTCAGAAGCTGCATGAAAGGGTTCAAGCGCTAGAGGAACGAGACGGCAATCGACATGCCGAAACTGCCCCCGAAGCTACACCGCCATCTCAGCGGAGAAGCAGCGTGGCTTCCACCGAGCTGCTTCAGCTGGAGCATGCGGCTCCTGCTAGCTACCCCGTGGATGCTATCACGGAGTCTCAACATTGCCACCTTATGGCGGAATGGCAGAACTTCAAAGTCAAGGCGGCTGTTGGCTCTGTTTTACCTCCTGAACCCGGCGCAACCTACCACTGCCGGCCGATTCCAGAAGGATATTCTAGGGTGATGGTCGATGAAATAACGGAGGGATTTGAGGAGCTCCAGCTTGACCACCCTACCGGTGAAGGGGAGACTCGGCTGGGTTCTGCTCTGAAGACTCCATGCCTATGGCGGAAGGAGCTCATCAAGCTTCCGAACTGGACGGCTCCGGCGAGTAAGGGCACTCCGCCTCCTCCTCCGCCTCCTCCTCCGGCGAGTGATGAGGGCACTCAGCCTCCTTCTCCGGCGCGTGGCGGCACTCCGCCTCCTTCTCCGCCAGTGCCGGCGCGCCAGAGCAGCCAGCCTCCTCCTTCTCCGCCTCGTCAGCAAGGGCGGAAGAGACCCGCCGCCGCTGCGGCTGCTCCGGTGCGTCGTAGTCCTTCTCCTCCGCCTCATAAGCAAGGAAAGAAGATAGCCGCAGCCGCTCCGTCTGCTCTGCCGGCGTCTAGCAGTACAGCTGCCAGAGGTGGGAGGCAATACAGATTCGGTCCTTCTCTGAAGACTCCAGAGAAGTTACCATACGAGAGGACCGAGGAGGAGAACGCGAAGATCGTGCGAGCCGAAGTGAAGAACTTCTTTGAAGGGGTGAAAGCAAAGAAACATCCACCTCCGGAAGAGAAGGTAGATCCGGTGAAAGCAAAGCGCACTCTGGCTGCCCTGACAAAACCACCAAAGTCTGCGCCGAGAGGCAACTATGAGCGCATTCTTGCAAAGACATATGCCGAAGCGGAGCGGTTGGGAAGTACTGTCAGTGATAAAAGGTTAAAAGAACGACGAGCTGGGAAAAAAATTACCTAGCTCGGCGAACAAGCGAACCAATCGTGCCCCCCGCTCAAGGTGTCAAAAGACATCGTCGCTAATGATCCGAGTATGGTGCCCGGTTATAGCAATCTTGGAGATTACCTACCCGACGATGTACATTATGAAATCATGGAGGTGGACGAACACAAATACCATTACGGGAAGCCTCTTGTCAAAGATGAAAGATCTCTAAGCACGATGATGCGAAGACTACATGATTGGTACATGAAAACCTGCAGAGAGTCTGATGGGATGGATACTTTGACGCTGAGAGTTAAACCGGAGCATGACCTCGTTGGAATTGATCTGCTGAATGTTCCATTTGAGGATTTCTTCCAGTTTTACAATCAAAAGGCCCTCGATAAAACAACGATCACTTGCTACTGTCTGTAAGTAGTACTACTTCTGTCATTAAGTCTCTCTATATAGGTCAGCTCTTTCATTGCATGTATTTATACTTATCCTCACTATATTATGCAGATTGAAGATCGCCGAATTGAAGAAAAGACAAATCGGTGATATTGGGTTCATTAACACAAATCTCATAGATGCATATACGGTTGAAAAACATCCCAAAGAAGCCGAGGCCAACTTGCTACAATCGTTGGTATTAAATCAAAACAAAGATATAATACTCCTTACAACTTCAAGTGAGTGTTACTGTCTTGTGCATATTCGGTTTCCCTTATTAGTCCAGGTTATGGTAATGTAATTGATGACTTATGCATGCATGCGCAGCTTCCACTATATTCTCCTAGAGATTAAGCTTGAGCAGGGAGTAGTAACCGTCTTAGACTCGAGACGAAAATATCCCCAGGACTATGCGAACATGACTCAAATGCTCGAGAAGTAAGTTAAATCGATCATTATCCACCATATCAGCAAGTTTGTTCATTTCCTGATATCAAGTAATTGTTTTCTTTGTCTGGCAGGGTTTGGAGAAAATTCACCTCAAAAGCTCCGGGACTGCCGAAGAAGCTGCAATTTAATCACCCGAAAGTAAGTACTATAGTAGCATGTTCTGCGCATCTCCTAGTGATTCAAGCGCTGGTTTCATCAATACTATTTAGCATGCTTGCTTATCAGTTTGATTGACCTCTATTTCTTGTAAAGTGGTTGTGGCAGGAACCCGGGAATAATTACTGTGGATACTACGTTTGCGAGTCCATCCGCTACACGACCTGTGAGCGGGGCTACACCGAAGAACAATATGCAGTGCGTAAGCAATAATATTCACCATTTTATTTTATTACCATCATTTGTGTTGAGTTTCATTTATTCATATATATATGTATTGACCCCCTTCTTCAAATTAGATGTTTCAGAAGCGGGATGAACTCCTAGCACCAGATCGTATGCGAGGAATTCAAGAGGAATTGGCGGCATTCTTCCTTGACCACGTGATCGCTGAAAACGGAGAATACTATGTGGACCCTGTGTTCCTACAATTTAATTAGGAGATTGTATTGTAAGAGATAATTATTGTATATATGTAGCCGGTAGTGTCGGATAGATATACGAGAACTTGTTGTTCGACCAATATCTCGGAGAAGGAGAGGTGGTCGATATCACTTCTCTCTGTATGCATATGTACATGACGATCTTCTGTTTCCTTCATTTGATTACTAGCTAGCGTGTCTACTCCTCTCCATACGTATATAGTACGTAGTGTTGACCAAGCATGGAGATAAGAGAGGACACTTCTCTCTATTAACTAGCTAGCTAACACAATATATGAAACACCTAAATTAACCCCCCAAAACCCCTAAACCACCCCCTTTCAAAAAAAACAAAAACCTCTGCTCCTGCCAGCTGCTGACGCGTGGATGCCTATTGGTCCCGGTTGGTGGCACCAACCGGGACCAAAGGCCCTCCTGCCTGGGCTCTCCGCACCGGCCACGTGGACGGCCTTTAGTCCCGGTTCGTGTAAGAACCGGGACTAAAGGGCTAGGGCATTAGTAACGACCCTTTAGTCCCGGTTCCAGAACCGGGACTAAAGGCCCTTATGAACCAGGGTAAAAGCCCCTTTTCCTACTAGTGAAACAAAATGATCCACGTAAGGATCGGATCAGGTCACATAATGATCGCAACAAGGAAGAAAACTGCTCCCATGGTTCAAAGGTAAAATTTACAGTTTTCCTAAAGCACATCTAGATGTGTCATAAGTATTGCACATTTAAGTCGTATATCATAGATCTTACGTTATGATTTGTTTGGTTTTTTTCCTTTTTAATTTTTTTCCTTTTATGCTTGATTGAGTCACTTAGATGTACAATAACTAGAGCACATCTAGATGTGCCCTAGACATTTCCTAAAATTTATAGCTTAGGATGGAAATATAAAGGGTGCCAAGAGATAAAGAAGTATAGTGGTCTAACATATGGTATACTCAAGACTCCCTCCATTCCTTTATATAAGGTGTATTTATTTTTTCATAAAATTACACGATGTAAGGTGCATTCTTTCCAGTTTCTCATAATTTCGTTTTTAGTCCTACATAAGTAGGAAAGTATCTCTTTTCTGATTGTTTGTATCTCTCCTTGTAGCAAAATAAAGAAAAAAAAATCCCTCTCTCGATTGCATGTATCTCTTACTTTCCTGGATTTGCTGATTTACTTGCCACAAACCAACAAATTTGCTAAAGATAATTTCATTATAATATGTCTATAATTATGTGACTTGATCACTGTGCCAAAAATAATACACCTTACATAAAGAAACAGAGGGAGTATATCCTAGGAAGGAAATGTAAAGAGGCGGTATAAGGATAAAATAAGTTTAAGGATCCAACTTCTGGTATTATTCAATGCATAGGAGATAATAGATGCTTAGAGCAGTGATAGTAGAGTACAAAATATCAAGTTCTCATTACATGTAATTAGTGCATCCCAAGGGACAAAAATATTAGTAAAATGACGTACAAAAAGTTAAAACACTGACACAATGATGGTGCGTATTTCACTCAGACAAAAGGTCCAAAATATATATACTTTGTACAAAGGGGTGCACAGAAAGTTTGCCCAACACATTCTAAAATAGCTATATTCATAACTTTGCTAAATCAGCAACATAAGGGAAGTATCAGCAAGGGTATGAACATTGCGGCAGAATTAACTGAACACAAAATAAATATTGAACAATTTGTATGTGCACGGAAACACATGCAAAAGTGTCAACACGTAAGAACCACCAAAATGGTCCATCCCTTTAAGGAGCAGGTGGTCAAATGGGATGCCAGAAAGCCACATCACAAGCTAGTTTTCCTGCATATAAAAACACGACAATTATATGATCACGATGGAATACTTTCGTAGCCCTTCTCTCTCGTTATCCATCATCTCATAGTTCTCCTACATGGTGCTAGTCATTAACCGTGTGACCATACATGTACGAGAATATGCGGACATGCCAGAACACCTACATGTCTAAAATTACTAGCGGGATCTGGACACTCATAATAATTCATGAATAAAACGAAGATATTTATCGAATGAACATTTAATTATCATATACAATTATCTTTGCTTCATGATACATTACAAAACCGGGGGCAAGACTTTTACGGTACCCCCATGATCACCACATTGACCACTATACCTAGTATCCTCGTTACGGGGTTGTTTAGCTTATTTTGATGTTCCCGTGACTGGGCAGTATGCTTGGCCAAGCGATGATGGACGTCGTAATACCGAGCGTGTATCTCTCCATCACCGGAGGAGCAAATCCCAGTCCTGACATATTGAACAACACAACATACTTTTTGTTATACTGGAAATCTACCTTTACTAGTAGAATGCCCGTGCGTTGCCACGGGCTTCTGAAATCGTCAAAGATAGAGACACTATAACACGGTCCCAATTACATAATAATTTAAGTCCACTTAACTTTGTAATGTAAAGTGATAACAAAATAGCACATTAACAATGTATACATATAAGGGATGATCCAACTAAAAATCTATTAAAAATTACTGAGATATACTTGATGCACTTAACAAAATTTGATGCTTCTATGTCTCTTTCTCCGTCATCTTTCATCTGGCAGAAACAAACATGCTAATAATATGTACCTTTTCACCCGCCCTATCTCATAGATGATCATGAGCCAGCTGTAATTCCACAATGACCATAATATATATGTTTTACGATATTATATATTGTTTATATTATTAATTACCAAGTTTATGCAATTGGTCTTACACCATCCTGTAAGAACACACCATCCTTCATAAAGCATTCCAAATCATCGTTTGATAACAAGGCATCTTCAATGTCCATGAACTTGGTTTTCTTGGGGCAGACATGATTGATTCGATGACTATAATATCTCTAGGGATACAAACATAGTCTATCGTCATGATACAAAAATGAGCCAAATTTGTATTAAAATGAGACAAATTGGTTGAATACAAAAGGCAATATGATGAAAGAAAGATCGATAATAACATTGAAAAGAATACCTTGTGCGATAACATTTAAATTGGCATACTTTTTTGGTTTTTTATGAGATATCACCACCTCCACATCATTATATTGTGAAAAACTCGGTGAATTTTCGGCCCTTTTTAGCGTCGCCCTTCTCCAACATAAACCAAGTATACTTTGTTTCTTCACTCAAAATTGTGTTTTTTGTGTGATATTCTGAATATATGGAATAAGTATAAAAAAGATTTATTTGGATGATCCATGTTTAATTAATATATCTATATCCTTTTTTACTTTAATATATACTATCTTTTTCCGTACATCATTTTTTTAGGCATTTGTTTTCTTACAACAAAGGTTGCTGATCCAAGGCCCCAAGAAGCCCAAGCCCACTCGCATCATGGGCCAACCAGCACCCACCAACTCCTTCTCCTCACTCTCTCCACTCCCTTTCCACTCACGCACACAATCCAGATCACGGCGGAGTCACCCACACTCGCTCCGCTCTCGCCCCCACAGCCGCACAACCGGCGGCCTCGTCTCCCACCGCCGCCGCCGCCTCTCCCTCGCACGCCTCGCCGGCACCTCTCCCTCACCCGCATCACCGGCGCCTCTCCCTCTCGGGCCGTTGTTGCCTCTCCGTTGGCCCCGTTGTTGTCGCCCCTGATGTGCCGCGGCGCCGTGACCCGGCCTCACAGGCACGACCAGGGTGACAACAGCTCCCCGACGCCGCCGCCCTCCGCAAGGAGCGACGACAGCTCGAAGCTCTGCGGCACGGCGTGCGCTGAGCGACGCGCCGCGGGGGCACCGCCGCCTCAGCCCGTCCACGTCCCCATCGATGCCGCCGGCCGGCCACACGACCTCACGCTCGTCCAGCTCGAAGCACGCGCCGTCGTGGCCCGCCTCCGGCTGCTTCAGCAGGCCAAGAAACCGAAACGCCCCCCGCGCCCGGCGACCTCGGCATCTCCATCGACCGTCTCAGCAAGCTACCTCGCCCGGCTCCCGCATTGCTGATGGTAAGCCCCTCCTTTGCTCTCTTGGCCTGCTTGCTTGCCTGCGAGCCCTCCTCTGAATTTGTTGGTTGGTTGCTTTCTTTCTTCAGCAAGCCAAGAAACAGGGAGTGCCGGCAGTAGTACTCTGAATCCATCAATGCAACTGAATCCAAACATGTGAATCAAGTTGTGGCAGGTATCTCTGCATGCTTAATTCACTCATTTTTTTGTGCAGTAGGAGTAGTTGCTAGAAATCTACTGAATTTTGTTTCCAGTAGATGCACTGAATTTCAAAGAAAGAGAAATCTAGGAGTACATGGAGTTGATGCACTGAATTTTGTTTGCAGTAGATGCACTGAAATTTACTGAATTTTGTTTGCAGTAGGAGTAGTTGCAGTTCTGAACTGCTAGGTGTACTTGTGGAAGCACTTCGCTGGTGCGCCGTATCTGATTGATTTGCAACTAAATTCTAGCCACTCTGAATTCTGAGTCTGAATGCACATCAAGGAGTATTTTTAAAAAGTACAGCAAGGAGTAGCATCTACATGTTTAAAAAGCAATTCAGCTCGATTTCTGTGTGTATCCATATGCCCAATCCCGCTCTAATTCAGCCTACTCCCATCTCTAGATAAATAACAGTAGAATAATCTGTGAGTACTGTTATTTCACAATACACTGCCAATTTTCAGCACCAAACCAGGAAAATTATGTCAAACGATTATGGCCTGAATTGTGACAGTACTGAAAGCATGCAAACATGCCTAAAGGTTAAGTTTTTCACTACTGCACTGGGATTAAAGATTCAGTTGTTTTCTAGTCTAGTGACATTGTCATTGTAGTTTCAGTAGAAATGACCTTCTTCCTAATTAGTAACAGAGATGGAAGTTTATATAGTTGTGATATTTTTGGTGTAATATTATTGTTTGCATGCATTTTTTTTTTGTTTTCTGAATGTTCAGAATTGCATGCTTTGGGGCCGCATCATAAAAATTTATCTAATGTAGAACACTCCAGTGGAGTCTAGTTTTACAACAACGGAGTGACCCAGGCAGTGTGCAAAATTTGTGCAGGAAAACAAAGCCGAGTTTAGATGTAGTAGATGATTGATTATAAAACAACAAAAGAATAATATACATAAGCAATCCAGCAAAAGGGAAAATAATGTCACATACAACAAAAATTGGCAACTTGCAAAGTCACAAATCCGAGGCAATATTATTAATATTTGACTTGTTGTATAAACATAATAAGGTTTAATTTCTGACATCGAAAGATAAGATATCTGTACAAGAACACCGAAGAGCACCAACTTATCTGTAGCATAAGAGTAAATCCTCTGTCATATTTAAGAGCGGACTTCAGCCTGTAAGGACTTCCTTATAGACGATGTTCTTCATCGAGGTTTGTAAGGACAAGGTAGGTCTTTTTCGCTTCTTTGATTTACTGCTTTGCTTCTTGCCATTCTCCTTGTTGTTCTCCTTCTCAATGAGGATCTTTATATTTCTCTTCGTGGTGGCTCGAGACAATGCGACATAGAGTTGACCATGAGAAAACACCGGATTAGGTAGGTACACGCCAACAATCGGAATCGTCTGTCCTTGAGCCTTGTTAATCGTCATAGCAAAGCTAAGCCTTACAGGAAATTGCTTCCTCTTGAACTTGAATGGAAACATGTTGTTGTCAGACGGGCATAGGGGTATTCGAGGAAGGAATACCCTCCTACCTGCGTGTTGTCCGATCACGATTTCTGCGTCGATGGCGTTCCTCTCGAGACCTCGCACCACAAGCCTCGTCCCGTTACACAGACCATTAGCCGGATCAATGTTCCTCAGAAGTACGACAGGGCAGTTGAGCTTCAGTTTGAGTGCATGCGGAGGCAGACCGTTGGGAGTCAATCCATTTAGGAACTCAGGAGCATAGTAGCCATATGGGTCGTCTTCTGCACTGTCAAAGCTATGGTAGATTACTTCTTTCCCCCGAAAACGCTCTACCATGCGTATGTTTATCTTGTCGACGTTGTCGTTCGTGGTGGAGAGGATTGCGCGTGAAGTCATGTAATTCAGATCAGACATGTTATCATCTAGTCTCGGAAACACATGGTCAATCAGCTTCTCCAGGTCGTCACCCTCGCCTGTAGACGGCACACAAATATCTTCAGGGAGTCGTATGTTTCCTTGGTCGTCAACTCCCTCGGTACCATTGCCTACCCTTAGCAAGTAATCCGCAAACCAGGTGTCATTATGAGCCCTCATGTTGGTGACGAGCCTTAGCTGGCGCATACCCTTCCAGAGATGTGAACTTCGGAGGGTTGCATCGATTATCTGACCCCGGGACCCCCTCCTGACGACTGGAAGCACCTGCCTGAAGTCCCCGCCAAACACAACATTTTTCCCTCCAAAGGGTCGGTCCCGTCTTCCCATGATGTCGCGCATGCTGTTGTCGAGTGCCTCGACCGCCTGTCGCTTAGTCATGGTGGCCTCGTCCCATAGTATCAATGAGGCCATCCTCAGTAACTTGGCGGTACCACTCTGCTTCGTGAAGGTGCATGAGGCGCCATCGTCGCAGCTCAATGGGATCTTGAACCTCGAGTGGGCAGTCCTGCCTCCAGGCATGATAGAAGCGGCGACACCTGACGTCGCGGTAGCGATAGCGATGTTTCCCTCGCTTCGAACCTTGGCGAGCAGCGCCCTGCCTGTACCTCCCGGGCCATCAACAAAGAACACACCCCCATCACTGCGTTCAACAGCAGCTAGTATCTCGTCGTATGCAACCCTCTACTCCAAGTTTAGCGACGATGCCAATTTAGTGTCGTTGATGTCAAAATCGATGTTGGATTCCTCGATCACTTCTCTGGCCTCGCCCTCGTTTGGGTCAAACGCATCGTCAATGCATGGAAGAGCGAAATCAGCTATGTCTTTGCCCATGGACTGCAACATACCCCTAATGTCAAGCAACACCATCTGTTCCACCTCAATCGGGCACGTGTGTGATCGCCGATAGTCATCAGACATAGGCTCGAAGTGCCTATCCCATAAACCACGCACGTCGCCTGGCTCACAGTGCACCAAAGAAAGTAGTATTTTGTTACTTGTCGGAGCCAGCTACAGACCCTATTTTTTAAGATACGTGGAAAGTAGTATGGTGCAGATGGACGCATGGCTCAAACCATTTAGCTTTTTAAGGTTGAACTATGTAAAGCCTGTCTAAAGTCATCGTCATTTGTGATGTCCTGTTCTAGTATCACCCCTTCAGAGGGACTAATATGCAATACTGACATGGTAGGTTCTTTTGGTTTGTTGTTTTTGTCCAAATCTGTTAGGCACGATTGATGAAATGATCAAATAAAAACCATTTGATAATGCACGTTATTTACAAAAGCCCCATACCTGGAGTAATTGGGTAATACTCGTCAATGTTGTGACTCGGTGCGGGAACGATTTCTGGGATGGATTCGTCGACATTTATACCCTCATTATGGCCTGTAACACGGTAGTTATATGCAATGTTGTGTTTACACCAGAATGAAGGTCAACAAGACGGGGTAGAGGTAAACCTGGACTTCCTTGGGGATGTAGATCAACAAGAGGGGGTAGAGGTACATCCGATGCCTTTCTCTGTTCCGGTGCCTTGCTATTTGAATTTCCCATACTTACCTTTTGTTCTGATGAGTGACCTATCACAAATGTAGGCCAACATGAGAAGCTAGAGTAGAGGTCCATTTCAAAGTAAACTTACAGGAGGACAAAGCTACCAACTGCTTACAGGAAAAGCTTGAACCTGGTCGAGCTGGGAACATTGATAAAGAAAAGGTGTAATTTAGCTTTGCGTAAAATTCAGAGAAGTTGCATATGTATAAATTGTATGATTCACAAGTCCGAAAACCTTCAAGTGTCTTATTGAATGTGCTGCCGGCGGAAGCATAAAAAATCATCATACGTACAGGAAGGTACTGCTCCATCGGAGTTCTGTACGTATGTGCGTTGGGCCCTGTTGAATGGACGAAGGGTTTAGGGTTTAGGCGAACCTGATTTAGGCGGAACCTGATCGGCGGCACCCTCCCTGGGATCGGCGGAGGCGGATGCGTGCGTGGGGTTGTGCGGCAGCCTCCCACGGATCGGCGGCGGCGGAGGCGTCTGTGGGATTGTGCGGCGACGGCGAGACCTGACACTGTCACGTATGTGTATGATCTGAGGCGGCCTCCATGAGATCGGATGCGGCCTCGCTGGGATCGACGACAGAAGGGATCGATGGCGGCTGGGGTGTGGTTCCCGTCGTCGTACTGGGATCGACGACAGAAGGGATCGATGGCGGCTGGGGTGTGGTTCCCGTCGTCGTACTGGGATCGACGACAGAAGGGATCGATGGCGGCTGGGGTGTGGTTCCCGTCGTCGTACTGGGATCGACGACAGAAGGGATCGATGGCGGCTGGGGCGTTGTTCCCGTCGTCGTTGGAATAGATCGAGGGCAGCCTACTTCGTCATTTTTTTTTTCGTGCGAGGGGCCTCACTCCGGTTCGTCCGTTTTCTTCTAGTATTTTTTAGTGCAACAAGGGGCATCGCTACAGTTTTCCTGTGTTTATTTTCGTGTGGGGGAGGGGGAGACAAAAAAAACCATAGGAGGTGGGAGGAGGACGAAAAAAACCCAGCTAAGGTGGGAGGTGGGACGAAAATAAACCGCACCAGGCTACCAACTGCTCCATTAGGAGTAGAGATAATCATCTTGTTACGGAATCAAGTTTAGCAACCCAAAATTAACCATCCGATATCCGGGTATATGATATTCCCATGGTCTGAAGACACAAGTAACATTAACACTTATACGAAAGTACCATCAACATATTGATAACGTGATCTTGCAGTATTTTATAAGTTGGGTCTATCTAACATCATTATTAATTTAACAACACGTTCTTATTAATTTTTAGCATCCTTGTTACTTTAGCCAGTGGCGTAGCCAGGTATAAAATGGTGGGGGTACATACTCCAAAATAATTAATCGGGATATTGACTATTATGCTTGGGGGCTGTTTACAAGGATTAATTTGACCGAATTCCTATATAGTAAAAAACAATACTCCCTTCATTCCAAAATATAGTGCACCCGCGCTTCCCGACGTCCAACTTTGACCATAAATTTAACCAACTAGACCGACTTGGGCGGGAGAAAAAATTATATAATTGAAAACTTGTTTTGAATACGAATTCACTGGTATAACATTTGTTCCCGCCGCAGTTGGTCTCGTTGGTTAAATTTATGGTCAAAATTGAAGCATGGGAATAGAAGAAGCACTGTATTTTGAAACGGAGGGAGTATGTCAAAATTGTGGTCTAGCTACGCCACTGACTTTAGCAATGCTCATGGTTAAAAAACAGAATCATCAACAATATATAAACTAGACTTGAGGCCCGACTAGGGATCTCATTCGTGTTTTTTTTTGCGAATATTTGTGTTTATCTTTTCACAGGGGCAAATACGTTTTCCTCTAAATCTCATGTTGAAAACCATTGCAATTGTTGCATGGAAATATAAACTTAATTATAAACATGAAAATGGAATAATAACAACTTATTTATTAGCTTCAAGACATTTTTTGACACATGGATCTCAAAGCTACTATAGGGTGGATGTTTCAGCGCTAGGTACGTAGGCACCACTCAGCCTAACGACCAAACTGAGTGACACGTTGCACGTCGGTAACACATCTGCCCTTTGCCATCGATCAAGGGCTACAATCGATACACATTCGTTATCTCCGCGATCATCAGATATATTATTACTCTGAATCAATTGTTCATCAGCTGCCTCCTCTTGATCTTGGCCTTGAAGCCGTTCTTCATGTGGAGAATGATGGAGACGTTGGGCTCGACGACATGCCCCGGCACGGCCTCCACCACGAAGTTCCGCACCACGGCGGCCGCCACGGCCTTGAGCTGCACGAATGCCATGTCCTTGCCGAGGCAGGTCCGTGGCCCGGTGTTGAAGGACGCGAACTTGTACGACGGCACGTACCGCGGCTTGCCGTCCTCCCTGATCCACCGCTCCGGCCGGAAGTCCCAGCAGTCTTTGCCCCAGACGGCCTCCATCCTCCCCATTGCGTACAACGACACGATGATCTTGTCCCCAGGCCGCACCTCGTGCCCGCTCGGCAGCGTCTCCGCCGCCACCACGCCCTTGTGCTCGAACGGCACTGGAGGGTACAGCCGGAGCGCCTCGCACAGGGCGGCGTGCAGGTACACCAGCCGCCCTAGCTCATCTGTGTCGTCGTAGGTTACCATGCCGTCTAGGGTGGTGCTGGTGGTGGCCTTGATGGTGTCTAGCTCTGCCAGGATCTTGCACTCCACGTGCGGGTTCTTGGCGAGGAGATAGAAGAACCAGGACAGCGCCGAGCCGGTCGTGTCGCGGCCGGCGAGCATAAGGTTCATGGTCGTGTCACGGAGGATGACGTCAGCCGTCCTGCCAGCATCGTCGTCGTCGATGTAGGAGGAGAGCAGGTCTGTTGTCTCTGAGTTCTCGTTCGCGCCTCTGGCTTTAACCGCCTCACGCCTCTTGGCGATCGCGTCGCCGATGAACCGGTCGATCTCGTGCCGCGCCACCGCCATCTTCCGCTCGTACCCTACCCCGAGCCACCGCACCAGCTTCCACCATGACAGCGGGAGTACATTGCGGATGAGGAGCACGTCCATTGCATCGTCTATAGCACGCGCAAACCGCACCTCTGGGAAGCCAATGGCCAGGCAGCCCGGGTCGACGCCGAACACCAGCGTGGTCGTCATGTCGAATGTCAGCCTGAGGAACACGTCCATGAGGTCACACTCGCCGGTGCCGGTGGCGACGACATGGGCGAGCAGCGGGAGTAGGTCACGCTCGACCTTGCGGCGGCTGCACTGGGACACGAAGGCCCGGAAACGGGGCGCGGACATGAGCAGCTGCGCCTTGGCACGCTGGCGGCGCCAGGAGTCGCCGTCGGCGTTGAAGATGCCACCGCCGAGGATGTCCATGATCTCGGCGAAGTCGGGGCCCTTGGGGTAGTTGGGGAAGTTGGAGGTGAAGACGTGGCGAACATTGGCCGGGTCGGAGGTTAAAAAGAGCTGCATCCCCGAGTGCGGCGGGCCGATGAGGCGGAAGTTGAGATGGCTGACGCTGAGGAGCGAGGTGGCCCAGTCGTGGAGGCGCGGGAGGCTACCGAGGAGCGACGGCAGCATGCGCACTAGCGGCCAGTCCAGCGGGATCGCTGGGTTCTTGCGCCTGGACCTCATGTGGAGGTAGTAGAGGATGACAAGGAAGACTAAAGAGAGTGAAAGCTCAAGGAAGAAGACGAGAGCCATTGTTGCTGTTTCTAGCTCTTGCAAGTCCAAGACAACTGTGGTGGGGAGTTGGAGGCCACGCGAGGGCCATATATATACTCCTGCTCCAGCAGACAATGGTGGTGGCGAGAGATTTGCTTTCAGATGTTACTACATACTGTATTGTATTGATCAATGACGATTAATGCTTCGATTTGAAATTTACCTAGAAGTATCAGTAGGGTACAGTATTTACTCAAATCCAGCGACATGCCAACAACTAGTATTTAGCACTGACGCAGGTAGAGTTCAAAGATCCACTCCACCACGGCCAACTCACCATCTGCTAAGTGCTAACAACGAACTCTCTGACATGGACAAGGCGATTAATTAAACTCCCGCTTCCATGTACATCGCTGATCCAGAACACTCGCTGTCCGCACTTATTACTGCCGACTCCCGCTGATGTATGTAGTTGTATTTATTCTCTACTGTGTAAGGAGTACTGTGTAACCTGTACCCTGTCAGTCTGTCACACCAGTCAGTTTTTATGTGGCAACTTAAGGACATAAACACACGTTTTTAGGATGACTTTACTTAGTAACATCGAAATTGCTTTGCACACGACACTACACGCACGATCTGCGAACGATGCATCCTCCCCAACAGCGCGCGATTCCTGCATGCACGCTAGCTTTTGATTCTGTCAAGTAGGATCGTGCAGGCGTCGGCTGTAAAACTGTCGTCCATAACATAAGGACAACACCATTTAGCTGACATGCCCAGAGAACTAACCAATTAACGAGTAGCTGGTAGTGTCACTACAGGAGAACACACGTTGCCTAGTATCATGCAGTAAGCCGAGTGTTAAAACACGGTCTCACGGCTTACGAGAGGATACACCGAGTGTGCACCAAAATGTACACGGCAAACATGACAAACACGGCTTACGTTAAAGTAAGCCGTGCGGACGAACAAAAGGTATTTATCTTATAGGCGACACTCGACTTACGAGAGAGTAAGCCGTGAGGCTTGAGAAAATATACCCGTCATACAAAACAACTACGGCAAAGTCTGCTGCCACGTGGCCGCCATCGCCGCACCTAACGGCTAGCCTGACAACCGTTGGTGTAAACCGAGTATGCTCACCCAGACACTCAGCTTATATTCTTGATTTTCGTTTTCATAACAAGGAAACGCTTGGCCTCCCAGTAAGCCGAGTGGTCGCGAAAGGACACCCGGCTTACTCCGGTTTATAAATAGTGGCGCGGCCAGCCCTTTGAACTTCAAATCACACCGCCGTCGCAGCCGGCCTTTCCTGTGACACTTCGCCGGCTGCATTCGCTGCCATCGCCACCGCCGGTCTTCACCGCCGTCTCGGAAAACCGAGGTGAGCACATATCAATCGATCGATCTTTCCGTGTTCATATAGTTCGATCTCTTCGTGTTTGACAGATTCATATGAATAATATCGATAATATTTTGTTTATGGAGTAGTGAATATGAACAACGAAAGGGTATGGGGCTACATGTGCGTTCAAATTCATATTTGTGACAAAATATGCGAAAAGGAACATGTATGGGTTCATATTCACTCCTTTCGTGTTCATATTCATATGAACATAACGATGATATTTTGTTTTTTTAATTAGAAATAGATGCATTTTTCGCAAAAAAGAATAGATGCGTGCATGATATCTTGTTTTTATATCGATTAACTATATGCCATGCTTTTTTTCTTATATGATTAGTGTATGATGGATTATGTGCATGGCTAGTAGCTCGATAGAATCGATGGGTAATATTTAGGATCGATGATCGATAGCTATGTATACTTCATGTGCTAATACAAAAAAGAAAATGCATGCAAAGGATATATATCTTGTTTTTATATCGATTGATTATATGCCATGCTTTTTTTCTTATCTCTACCTAATTAATAATAAAGCACGTAGGGTTTCTGCCCGTCCGTCGTACCGCTTTGCAAAAAAGCCCCTGCATTTTCATGAAATCAACCCGCAGTCCGGATTTAAGTCACACCGAACCGTTATTTTACAGTTTTTCGAGAAACCCCCTGACTTTTTAGGTATTCCATCCGCGGATCATATTTAAGTCAAACAAATGGTTTTCTAAACCATCCATATCTTTTAAACCGTAACTCCGATTTAAACATGTTATATATGAAATTCGATTAGAAAAATATGTAGAATATGAATATAAGATTATTTTAACCTATTAAGTATTTATAAATATTATTTTGGAAGATATTTAAGTCAAACAAATGGTTTTCTAAATTATACGTATCTTTTAAACCGTAACTCCAATTTAACATGTTATATATGAAATTTGATCAAAAAAATGTGTGAAATCTGAATATGATGTTAATTTTACCTGTTAAATATTTTTTAGATATTGTTTTGGAAGCAAACTTATAACTATAGCGCACGATCCATTTTTTCTTTTGTACAGGCGGCGATCCGGGTTGCAAATAAACACCCACTATAGTCATATTGGGAAAAGAAAACATCGAGAACTACACATGCATACTTCTGAATACATCGCAGGGGAAAACAACAGATTTCTAATCGCGAGTGTGAGAGAAAGCGAGAGAAAGAGAGAGAGGGGGAGAGGGAGGAGAGAGAGACTTCTTAGGATTAACCACATTCAAACATGTTTTGGTTTGTGTGAACACTAAGGCCACCGCCGGCGAGGGTGAGAAGAAGGATAAGCGGCAACACAAATATGATGCGTCGCTAAAATAAAGGAGATGTACCTATTGTGGTCTTGAGTGATGGTTGTTTGGTTAAGAGTGTGTGTTGTGTTTTTTCTTCCGTTGCAACGCACGGGCACTTTTGCTAATATGACCAACGTATGATGGATTATGTGCACTGGCTAGTAGCTCGATAGAATTATGTGCGGCCAGTCCAGCGGGATCGCTGGGTTCTTGCGCCTGGACCTCATGTGGAGGTAGTAGAGGACGACGAGGAAGACCAAGGAGAGTGAAAGCTCGAGGAAGGAGACGGGAGCCATTGTTGCTGATGTTAGCATTTGCAGGTCGAAGACAATGGTGGGGCGGGGAGTTGGAGGGCATGCGAGGTCCATATATATACTCATGCTCCGGCAGACAAGAGGACGATGAATGGTGAGAGATTTGCTTTCAGATGTTACTACATACAATACTGTATTGTATTGATCAATGACGACCAATGCTTCGATTTGAAATTTACCTAGAAGGTATCAGTAGTGTACAGTCTACTATTAGTACAGTATTTGGACGGAGAATCCGGAGGATGACGACACATGTGGCGACTCCGCTCGACCGCCGGTGGGCGGTTCACCTCGTCACCGACCTCACCACGCCGGCGCTGATGATTTTCAAGCGTGGCGTGCTGCTCCGGCGTGGTGACTCCCCTGTGCTGGCCCTCATCGACGGTCGCGGGGTGCGCGTCGACTCGATGCGGCTACACGGGGAGTTTTCGATCGGGGAGGGGATGCAAGTGCGTTTCCCTTGTCAGGTTGTGCTAGTCGACAGGGCACTGGGTTCCGAGGCGGAGGCTAGGCATGACGCGCAGATCGAGGCAGAGGAGAGGGAGCATCGGGAATGGAGGAGGATTAAAGCCGCGGCGCGGTGCGGTGCGGCCATTCCCTCCCCTCTCGCCGAGATCTACTCCCCTCCTCTCCCACAAGCGAGCGACCCGCCTGAGGATAATCATGGAGCCCTGGAAGCTGAGACTCAAGGTGAGGGCTCGGGTGATTGCAGACGGGGACGAATCGAAGCTGTCGAAGCATGGAGATCATCTCCAGGTTCTCGACAGAGAGAAATCTGAAGGAGGCGGCGGGGGTGGCCTACAGGAAGCTCACCGAGGCGGAAGACTGGCGCCTCACACCGACGGGCGAGCCGGTGGGGGCGCTCAGGATGTTGCTGTGGCCGATGGAGGAGGCGGAATCGGACGTCCCCATGCAAGCAATGAAGTGGGTGTCGTTTCGCTCGCGCCGCCGTGCTCCGGCGGGCCCATCGGAGTTCGTGGTTGGTGCTGTGATGGCCTCCCTGCACCGGTGCCTGCGGTGCCCATGGCGGCGAGGCCTGCTTCTGCGGTGGCGATGGAGGCACGGGCAGATCTGGGGACCGGGAAGGGCGAGGGAGGAACGAAGCCTGGTTCGAAGAAGAGGAAGCTGAAGATGCCGCTGATTCTGAGGAGGTCGCCACGCTTCCCCCGCCGCTCACCACACCTGCTCAGTCTCGCTCGCTCCTAGGGACGGGGGTAGTGATCTCGCCAGCGGGCAGTCGCTTCTGGCTTCTCGCTGGTGTGGATTCCGATGAGGAGACTGGGCTCTCGCTGGAATCTCAAGGTACAATTTCCCCCCGTTCCAAATATTCTATTGAACCTACACCGATAGGGGGACAGAAGAATCAAAAACAAAAAAAAGCGGCTGATAGCTGCAGAAAATAGAGATAAAATTGATGATAAATATGGTTATGACTCTGGCCATGAGAGAGGGGATGAAAATGAAATTACACCAAACCAAGCTTTGTTTGGTAAAATTATCATAGATAAGATGAGCAAAAAGCAATACGCCCTAATTCCAGATTTCTGGTCTAATGAGGCAAATTTTATTGATGAAATGGAAATTGAGATAGGTCTGGGATGTTCCGGGGAGGATAATACTATCATGACAGAAGGAATCGTTGAAGGAGAGGAAAAGGGGCAAAAGTCGAAATGGGGGGAGACGTCTTTTACAAATACGCTTTCTAAAAGCTTCAATAATATAAATAGCGAACCTCTTTCCCTCTGGGGAGGAGAGTGTGATCCCCTCGAGGATTTAGGTTTCCCCCCTCCCGCCGCCCCCAGAAACAGAGGAAGTAGCCAAGATGAACAGGGGCTTCAGAGGAAATCGGGGTGGAGGAAGATTTAATCGAGGAGGTAGAGATGGGTTCTGATACGTCCATTTTGCATCATGCTTTTATATTGATATTTATTGCATTATGGGCTGTTATTACACATTATGTCACAATACTTATGCTTATTCTCTCTTATTTTACAAGGTTTACCCGAAGAGGGAGAATGCCGGCAGCTGGAATTCTGGGCTGGAAAAGGAGCAAATATTAGAGACCTATTATGCACAACTCCAAAAGTACTGAAACTCTACGGAAGTCAGTTTTGGAATATATTAAAACTATTGAGCGAAGCAAGCACCAGAGGGGGGCCACACCCTGTCCACGTGGGTGAGAGGCGCGCCCTACCCCCTGGGCGCGCCCCCTGCCTCGTGGGCCCCCTAGCAGGCCTTCGATGCCCATCTTTTTCTATATGAAGTCTTTCGCCCTGGAAAAAATTAGAGGGAAGCTTTCGGGACGAAGCGCCGCTGTCTCGAGGCGGAACCTGGCGAAACCAATCTAGGGCTCCGACGGAGCTGTTCTGCCGGGAAACATCCCTCCGGGAGGGGGAAATCATCACCATCATCATCACCATCGATCCTCTCATCGGGAGGGGGTCAATCTCCATCAAAATCTTCACGAGCACCATCTCATCTCAAACCCTAGTTCATCTCTTGTATCCAATCTTTGTCTCAAAACCTCAGATTGGTACCTGTGGGTTGCTAGTAGTGTTGATTACTCCTTGTGGTTGATGCTAGTTGGTTTATTTGGTGAAAGATCATATGTTCAGATCCTTTATGCATATTAATACCCCTCTAATTATGAACGTGAATATGATTTTTGAGTAGTTACGTTTGTTCCTGAGGACATGGGAGAAGTCTTGCTATAAGTAGTCATGTGAATTTGGTATTCGTTCGATATTTTGATGAGACGTATGTTGTCTTTCCTCAGTGGTGTTATGTGAACGTCGACTACATGACACTTCACCATTGTTTGGGCCTAGGGGAAGGCATTGGGAAGTAATAAGTAGATGATGGGTTGCTAGAGTGACAGAAGCTTGAACCCTAGTTTATGCGTTGCTTCGTAAGGGGCTGATTTGGATCCATATGTTCCATGCTATGGTTAGGTTTATATTAATACTTCTTTCGTAGTTGCGGATGCTTGCGAGAGGGGTTAATCATAAGTGGGATGCTTGTCCAAGGAACGGTAGTACCCTACCACCGGTCCACCCACATATCAAATTATCAAAGTAACGAACGTGAATCATACGAGCATGATGAAAACTAGCTTGACGATAATTCCCATGTGTCCTCGGGTTTTCCTTTATATAAGAGTTTGTCCAAGCTTGTACTTTGTTACAAAAAGGATTGGGCCACCTTGCTGCACCTTGTTTACTTTTGTTGCTTGTTACCCGTTACAAATTACCTTATCACAAAACTATGTAATACCGATAATTTCAGTGCTTGCAGAGAATACCTTACTGAAAACCGCTTGTCATTTCCTTCTGCTCCTCGTTGGGTTCGACACTCTTACTTACCGAAAGGACTACGATAGATCCCCTATAATTGTGGGTCATCAAGACTCTTTTCTGGCGCCGTTGCCGGGGAGTGAAGCGCCTTGGTAAGTGGAATTTGGTGAGGAAAAATTTATATAGTGTGCTGAAATTTACTGTCACTGGTTACTATGGAAAGTAATCCTTTGAGGGGCTTGTTCGCGGTATCTTCACCCTGACCAGTAGAGCAAAGAGTTGCTCCTCAACCTACTGAAAATGTTTACTTTGAAATTCCTTCGGGTATGATAAAGAAACTGTCAGCTAATCCTTTTACAGGAGATGGAACATTGCATCCTGGTTTGCACCTAATCTATGTGGATGAAGTTTGTGGATTATTTAAGCTTGCTGGTATGCCCGAGGATGTTATCAAGAAGAAGGTCTTCCCTTTATCTTTGAAGGGAAAGGCATTGAGATGGTTTAGGCTATGCGATGATATTGGATCATGGAACTACAACCGATTGAAATTGGAATTTCATCAGAAGTTTTATCCTATGCATCTGGTTCATCATGATCGTAATTATATATATAATTTTTAGCCTCGCGAAGGAGAAAGCATCGCTCAAGCTTGGGGGAGGCTTAAGTCAATGTTATATTCATGCCCCAATCATGAGCTCTCAAGAGAAATTATTATTCAAAAATTTTATGCTCGGCTTTCTCTCAATAATCGCTCCATGCTCGATACTTCTTGTACTGGTTCTTTTATGATGAAGACTATTGAATTCAAATGAGATTTATTGGAAAGAATTAAATGCAACTCTGAAGATTGGGAACTCGAAGAAGGTAAGGAGTCAGGTATAACACCTAAATTTGATTGTGTTAAATCTTTTATGGATACAGATGCTTTTCGTGAATTTAGCACTAAATATGGACTTGACTCCGAGATAGTAGCTTCTTTCTGTGAATCCTTTGCAACTCATGTTGATCTCCCTAAGGAGAAGTGGTTTAAATATCATCCTCCCATTGAAGTAAAAGTAGTTAAACCTATTAAAGTTGAGGAAAAGACTATCACTTATAATGTTGATCCTATTGTTCCCACCGCTTATATTGAGAAACCACCTTTCCCTGTTAGAATAAAGGATCATGCTAAAGCTTCAACTGTGGTCAACAAAAGTAATATTAGAACACCCAAACCCTCTGAGCAAATTAAAGTTGAACCTAGTATTGCTATGGTTAAAGATCTCTTGGTCGATAATATTGATGGGCATGTTATTTACTTCTGTGATGAAGCTGCTAGAATTGCTAAACCTGATACTAAAGATAAACATAGGCCTGTTGTTGGCATGCCTGTTGTTTATGTTAAAATAGGAGATCACTGTTACCATGGCTTATGTGATATGGGTGCTAGTATCAGTGCAATACCTTATACCTTATATAAAGAAATCATGCATGATATTGCACCTGCTGAGATAGAAGATATTAACGTTACGATTAAGCTTGCCAATAGAGATACTATCTCACCGGTTGGGATTGTTAGATATGTTGAAGTCTTGTGTGGGAAAATTAAATATCCTACCAATTTTCTTGTTCTTGCTTCCCCACAGGATAACTTTTGTCCCATTATATTTGGTAGGCCCTTCTTGAATACTGATAATGCTAAGATAGACTGCAAAAAGGATATTGTTTATGTTGGTTTAGGGGATATGTCTCATGATTTTAATTTTGCTAAATTTCGTAGACAACCCCATGATAAAGAATTGCCTAGTAAAGATGAAATTATTGGTCTTGCTTCTATTGTCATGCCTCCTAATGATCCTTTAGAACAATATTTGTTAGACCATGAAAATGATATGTTTATGAATGAAAGAAGGGAAATAGATGAAGTATTCTTTAAACAGGGACCTATTTTGAAACGCAACTTGCCTGTTGAAATTCTAGGGGATCCTCCTCCACCCAAGGGTGATCCTGTGTTTGAGCTTAAACCATTACCTGATACTCTTAAATATGCTTATCTTGCTGAAAAGAAGATATATCTTGTTATTATTAGTGCTAACCTTTCAGAGCAGGAAGAAGAGAAATTATTGAAAACTCTGAAGAAGCACCGTGCTGCTATTGGATATACTCTTGATTATCTTAAGGGCATTAGCCCCACTCTATGCCAGCACAAAATAAAATTGGAGAAAGACGCTAAACCGGTTGTTGATCACCAGCGACAGTTAAATCCTAATATGAAAGAAGTGGTAAGAAAAGAAATACTAAAACTTCTGGAGGCAGGTATAATTTATCCTGTCGCTGATAGTCAGTGGGTAAGTCCTGTCCATTGTGTCCCTAAGAAGGGAGGTATTACTGTTGTTCCTAATGATAAAGATGAATTGATTCCACAAAGAATTGTTACAGGTTATAGAATGGTAATTTATTTTCGCAAACTAAATAAAGCTACTAAAAAGGATCATTACCCTTTACCTTTCATTGATCAAATGCTAGAAAGATTATCCAAACATACACATTTTTGCTTTGTAGACGGTTATTCTGGTTTCTCTCAAATACCTGTGTCAAAAGAGGATCAAGAAAATACCACCTTTACTTGCCCTTTTGGTACCTTTGCTTATAGACGTATTCATTTTGGTTTATGCAATGCACCTGCTACCTTTCAAAGATGTATGACCACTATATTCTCTGACTTTTGTGAAAAGATTGTTGAAGTTTTCATGGATGATTTCTCCGTATATGGAACTTCTTTTGATGATTGCTTAAGCAACCTTGATCGAGTTTTGCAGAGATGTGAAGAAACTAATCTTGTCTTGAATTGGGAGAAGTGCCACTTTATGGTTAATGAAGGTATTGTCTTGGGGCATAAAATTTCTGAAAGAGGTATTGAAGTTGATAAAGCTAAAGTTGATGCTATTGAAAAGATGCCGTGTCCTAAGGACATTAAAGGTATAAGAAGTTTCCTTGGTCATGCCGGTTTTTATAGGAGGTTCATTAAAGACTTCTCAAAAATTTCTAGTCCTCTGACTAATCTCTTACTAAAAGATGTTCCTTTTGTTTTTGATGATGATTGTGTAGAAGCAGTTGAAATACTTAAGAAAGCCTTGATTTCTGCACCTATTGTTCAGCCACCTGATTGGAATTTACCCTTCGAAATTATGTGTGATGCTAGTGATTATGCTGTAGGTGCTGTTCTAGGACAAAGAGTTGATAAGAAATTAAATGTTATCCAATATGCTAGTAAAACTCTAGACAGTGCCCAGAGAAATTATGCTACTACTGGAAAAGAATTTTTAGCAGTTGTATTTGCTTGTGATAAGTCCAGATCTTATATTGTTGATTCTAAAGTAACTGTTCACACTGATCATGCTGCTATTAAATATCTTATGGAAAAGAAAGATGCTAAACCTAGACTTATTAGATGGGTTCTCATACTACAAGAATTTGATTTGCATATTATAGATAGAAAGGGAGCTGAGAACCCCGTTGCAGACAATTTATCTAGGTTAGAGGTTAGAGAATGTTCTTGATGACCCACTACCTATTGATGATAGCTTTCCCGATGAACAATTAGCTGTCATAAATGCTTCTCGTACTGCTCCATGGTATGCTGATTATGCCAATTACATTGTTTCTAAATTTATACCACCTAGTTTCACATACCAGCAAAAGAAAAAGTTTTTCTATGATTTAAGACATTACTTCTGGGATGACCCACACCTTTATAAAGAAGGAGTAGATGGTGTTATTAGACGTTGTATACCTGAGCATGAACAGGAACAGATCCTACGCAAGTGTCACTCCGAGGCTTATGGAGGACACCATGCTGGCGATAGAACTGCACATAAGGTATTGCAATCCTGTTTTTATTGGCCTACTCTTTTCAAGGACACCCGTAAGTTTGTCTTGTCTTGTGATGAATGTCAAAGAATTGGTAATATTAGTAGACTTCAAGAAATGCCTATGAACTATTCACTTGTTATTGAACCATTTGATGTTTGGGGCTTTGATTATATGGGACCGTTTCCTTCCTCTAATGGGTATACACATATTTTAGTTGCTGTTGATTACATTACTAAGTGGGCAGAAGCTATTCCAACTAGTAGTGCTGATCATAACACCTCTATTAAGATGCTTAAAGAAGTTGTTTTTCTAAGGTTTGGAGTCCCTCGATACTTAATGACTGATGGTGGTTCACATTTTAATTCATGGGGCTTTTCGTAAAATGCTTGCTAAGTATGAGGTTAATCATAGAATTGCATCTCCTTACCACCCACAGTCTAGTGGTCAAGTAGAACTGAGTAATAGAGAGATCAAATTAATTTTGCAAAAGACTGTTAATAGATCTAGAAAGAATTGGTCCAAGAAACTCGATGATGCATTATGGGCCTATAGAACTGCATATAAAAATCCTATGGGAAAGTCTCCGTATAAAATGGTTTATGGAAAAGCATGTCATTTACCTCTCGAACTAGAACATAAGGCATATTGGGTCATTAAAGAGCTCAACTATGATTTCAAACTTGCCGGTGAGAAGAGACTATTTGACATTAGCTCACTTGATGAGTGGAGAACCCAAGCCTATGAGAATGCCAAATTGTTTAAAGAAAAAGTTAAAAGATGGCATGACAAAAGGATACAAAAGCGTGAGTTTAATGTAGGTGCTTATGTTTTGCTATACAACTCTCGTTTAAGATTTTTCGCAGGAAAACTCCTCTCTAAATGGGAAGGTCCTTACATTATCGAGGAGGTCTATCGTTCCGGTGCCATAAAAATCAACAACTTCGAAGGCACAAATCCGAAGGTGGTGAACAATCAAAGAATCAAACGTTATATCTCAGATAATCCCATAAATGTTGAAACTAATGTTATTGACACCGTAACCCCGGAGGAATACATAAGGGACACTTTCCAGAACGTTTCAGACTCCGAAAAGGAATAGGTACGTGGTACGGTAAGTAAACCGACTCCAAAACAGTTCTAATAGCAATTTTTCTCCGTTTTGGAATATTTAGGAAAATAAGAAGTAGTCCGAAAGGGACACGAGGCATCCACGAGGGTGGAGGGCGCGCCCTACCCCCTGGGCGCGCCCCCTGCCTCGTGTGCTCACCGGACTCCGTTTTCTTGCACGATACTTCTTCTGGTCGGTAAAAATTCATTATATAATCTCCCGAAGGTTTTGACCCTAGTATCACGCAAATACCTCCTGCGTTTGTTTCGAGCGGTTTTCTGACAGATCCAGATCTCCATGACGTCTCCAAGCGCCCCCAAGGACAAGTTCTTCGAGAAGGTCATCAACCCCTACCTCGCGGAGGTGCTGCAACACCCTCAAACCATTTAGATGCGTGATGGGTTGCTGCACATCCGCGATGTTGAGGGACCAAGGAGGACCAGAAGCGCGGAGACAAGACTCGAAGCAATGGAGCAACAAGTTTTCAAGTGCCAGGGGATGGTGGAACGTGGACTCAACGCCAACCACATGATGATCGCGGAATTCATCAACAACCACAAGCTGGATGCCAAGAACATTGGGGAGACCATCTTCAAGCTTCACGAGAAAATCAAGCACCTGCAAGCCCAGATCTATGACCTTCAAAACCAAAACTGTGAGTATGAATATAGATTCAAGAGGATGAGTTTGCCTGCATATTTGAGGATCCCGGAGACTCGATCATCCTTCTATGATGGTGAGCCTATGCCTTGGAAGATGGACGACAAGCCTACATCATCAACAACTCCATCATCACCACCTCCGGAGAAGGAGACAGAAATACATGTGTATGGGCACTCCCCTTGGCAACTGCCAAGCTTGGGGGAGGTGCCCCGGTATCGTATCACCATCACACTCCTATCTTTACCGTTTTTCTTAGTTCGATCCTTTTGGTTATATCTTGATCTAGTAGAATAAAGTTTTAGTATAATTTAGTTTTGAGTTTTGCTTTATGATCCTTCTATGTAATCGAGTCCGTGAGCTATATATAATAAAGATTAGTTTTGAGTTAAGGGCTTGATTATCTTGCTATGATCTTGAGGGAATAAAAATAAAAGAGAAGAGAAAGAGTAAAAAGAATTAAAGAGATCATGTTGATCTTATGGAGAGTAATGACTTCACATATAAAAGAGTATGATGAACAAAAGTTGTTGAGAGTTGACAAACAGAGTTTTGGTCATCGTTGCAATTAATAGGAAGTAATAAAGAAAGTGAGGTTTTCACATATAAATATACTATCTTGGACATCTTTTATGATTGTGAGCACTCATTAAAATATGACATGCTAAAAAGTTGATGTTGGACAAGGAAGACAACGTAATGGGTTATGTTTTCTTATATCCGAAATAAAGTATATTGTCATGGATCATCCAACATGTTGAGCTTGCCTTTCCCCCTCATGCTAGCCAAATTCTTTGCACCAAGTAGAGATACTACTTGTGCTTCCGAATATCCTTAAACCCAGTTTTGCCATGAGCGTCCACCATACCTACCTATGGATTGAGTAAGATCCTTCAAGTAAGTTGCCATTGTTGCATGCAATAAAAATTGCTCTCTAAATATGTATGATCTATTAGTGTGAGGAAAATAAGCTTTATACGATCTTGTGATATGGAAGAAATAAAAGGGACGGACTGCATAATAAAGGTCCTTATCACAAGTGGCAATATAAAGTGACGTTCTTTTGCATTAAGATTTTGTGCATCCAACCATAAAAGCGCATGACAACCTCTGCTTCCCTCTGCGATTGTGAAAGACTAAATGATAGTTGAGTATGTGGACTTGCTGAAAAGCTCTTATATTGACTCTTTCCGATGTTATGATAAATTGCAATTGCTTCAGTGACCGAGATCATAGTTTGTTAGATTTCAATGAAGTTTCTGATTCATACTTGATGTTGTGAATAGATTGTTACTTTAGCATAAGAAATCGTATGACAATATAAATATATAGGTTGCTGTTACAAGAATGATCATGATGCCCTCATGTCGGTATTTTATTTTATCGACACCTCTATCTCTAAACATGTGGACATATTTTTCGTTATCGGCTTCCGCTTGAGGACAAGCGAGGTCTAAGATCGGGGGAGTTGATACGTCCATTTTGCATCATGCTTTTATATCGATATTTATTGCATTATGGGTTGTTATTACACATTATGTCACAATACTTATGCCTATTCTCTCTTATTTTACAAGGTTTACCCGAAGAGGGAGAATGCCGGCAGCTGGAATTCTGGGCTGGAAAAGGAGCAAATATTAGAGACCTATTCTGCACAACTCCGAAAGTCCTGAAACTCCACGGAAGTCAGTTTTGGAATATATTAAAAATATTGGGCGAAGAAAGCACCAGAGGGGGCCACACCCTGTCCACGAGGGTGGGGGCGCGCCCTACCCCCTGGGCGCGTCCCCTACCTCGTGGGCCCCCTGGCAGGCCTCCGGTGCCCATCTTTTGCTATATGAAGTCTTTCGCCCTGGAAAAAATTAGAGGGAATCTTTTGGGATGAAGCGCCGCCATCTCGAGGCGGAACCTGGCGAAACCAATCTAGGGTTCGGGTGGAGCTGTTCTGCCGGGGAAACGTCCCTCCGGGAGGGGGAAATCATCACCATCATCATCACCATCGATCCTCTCATCGGGAGGGGGTCAATCTCCATCAACATCTTCACCAGCACCATCTCATCTCAAGCCCTAGTTCATCTCTTGTATCCAATCTTTGTCTCAAAACCTCAGATTGGTACCTGTGGGTTGCTAGTAGTGTTAATTACTCCTTGTAGTTGATGCTAGTTGGTTTATTTGGTGGAAGATCATATGTTCAGATCCTTTATGCATATTAATACCCCTCTGATTATGAACATGAATATGATTTGTGAGTAGTTATGTTTGTTCCTGAGGACATGGGAGAAGTCTTGCTATAAGTAGTCATGTGAATTTGGTATTTGTTCGATATTTTGATGAGACACATGTTGTCTTTCCTCAGTGGTGTTATGTGAACGTCGACTACATGACACTTCACCATTGTTTGGGCCTAGGGGAAGGCATTGGGAAGTAATAAGTAGATGATGGGTTGCTAGAGTGACAGAAGCTTAAACCCTAGTTTATGCGTTGCTTTGTAAGGGGCTGATTTGGATCCATATGTTTCATGCTATGGTTAGGTTTACCTTAATACTTCTTTCGTAGTTGCGGATGCTTGCAAGAGGGGTTAATCATAAGTGGGATGCTTGTCCAAGAAGGGCAGTACCCAAGCACCGGTCCACCCACATATCAAATTATCAAAGTAACGAACGTGAATCATACTAGCATGATGAAAACTAGCTTGACGATAATTCCCATGTGTCCTCGGGAGCGTTTTCCTTTATATAAGAGTTTGTCCAGGCTTTTCCTTTGCTACAAAAAGGATTGCGTCACCTTGCTGCACCTTGTTTACTTTTGTTACTTGGTTACCCGTTACAAATTACATTATCACAAAAGTATTTGTTATCAATAATTTCAGTGCTTGCAGAGAATACCTTACTGAAAACCGCTTGTCATTTCCTTCTGCTCCTCGTTGGGTTTGACACTCTTACATATCGAAAGGACTACGATAGATCCCCTATACGTGTGGGTTATCAGGTTCCACAACAGAAAGAAAGAGGAAGGCATTGACAAATTCAAAGGGGATTCTCAACAGTTTAGCAGGGCTTCCGATGGGTTTGGACCCAGATTCGCACCTGGCACTTCAACTTATCAGGAAAGTGGAGGAGAGGTGATGATATCAGAAACAAAGGGAGCTACTGAAGACAAAGAGAGAGAGGGGAACAAAAAAGAGGCTGGTCGTGGTGAATCTGAGGACAAAGGTAAAGATCCTGTCCATTTGTTTGCCCCCTCTCTTGAATTTCTTCAGCAACAATAGTGGTTTGGGGCACTCCTTGCCCAGATGACATAGCAGGGTGCTGGTGCAGCTACTAGAATTGGGAATCAGGCAGGAGGGGGGAAATCAGAGGGTGACAGAGAAAAAGGAAATTACATTCATAACGGAGAGAATATCAAAGGAGGAGAGAATGATGCTGGGTCAGGATTCGGACAAAACCAGAACAGCTAGGGGGGGTGCTGGTACAATGACCCAGAGAGAGGGAGCTGATTTGAATAAGGGTGGTACCAATTTCAGAATAATGTGCAACAAATGCAAAGATTTCAGACACTAGACTAGGGACTGCAAATTACCAAACTGCATAATATGTGGAAAAAATTCTCACATCACTGAGGATTGCAACTGGCTGAAACAAATAAAGCCTCTGCCTAAATATGTTGGGTATTCAGCCAGAGGACTGGGAGTGTTACTGATACAGAACTCTAAGGAAGTGGTGAGTAGTGAGCCAATTAACCCAATGGCTATCATTACTATTGCCTCTGGAGAGATCAATGAGACACAATTCTGGAGGGATTCAACTACATGTTCAAGTGGGACTGGCAATGGAGATGCAAAAAACATGGAGATAGGGCTTATCTTATGAGATTCCCAAATAAAAGTAGACTGATTGAACTACACAAGTTTGGGAATTTCAATCTCTTAGGGACAAAAGCAATTATTAATGTTGACAGTTGGACCTATGCCACTCAAACTATTGGGAAGTTACACACTGTGTGGATGAAAATTGGCAAGATGCCTGAATGCTTCAGACACTTTTTTGGTGCTTGTGAGGTGGCTGCTACCATTGGTCCAGTGCTGGAGATTGACATGACAACTATCCTGCAAGAGAAAATTAGATCCAAGGTGGGGGTGAGAGACTTTGATAAAATCCCTAAGCACACTGAGGTGACTGACAAAGATCTCATGATATACAGAGTGACCTTGGATCTTGAAAAGGTGTTGGAGCAGGGTTGGTATGAAGACAAAAGAAAATATGAAGACCTTGAGACAAATAAGGAAGCTGACCTAGATGACATGAGAAAGAAGGTTAAAATTGGTGGAGCTGATGCAGAGGGGATCAAAGAAAACATCTCTTTTGGAAGTGTTGGGCTGAAACAATTTGAAGAAATGAAGAAGAGAAATGATGAAATTCTGAACATTCAAAAAGAATATCTGGCTGAGGTTGGAATGAGGAAAAAGGTGGAGGCTGATCTGGACAGAGTGCTACATAAACTGCAGGAAATGGAGGAGAACAAATACAAACAAGAGACCTGGAGGGCAGTGGAAGAGAAAAAACACATTTCCTAGGAAGAAGAGAAAAACAGGATGATAGAGATGATCAAAAAACAACAAGAACTGATAGACAAATGTATGGAAAAGGTGGATTTGTGGGATGAAAAAGAAATTTCTGGAGAAGATCTGGGAGAGAAGAATGACCCTGACAAAGATATTCCACAGGATCCACCAATTGAAGATAATTACACAGAAACTGTGGACTATAATGCTAGTCAGGACTCTGTGGAGTCTCTGGGGTCAAAACTGGGGATCTCTGCCAAAGATGATAAAGACAAGGACAAGGATGGACCAACTAGAAGAAGTGACAGGAACTTGGATAAAAAAGATGCTAAGATTGAAGATTTGGCCAAAGAAAGAGCAGCTGACAAAGACAACTATGGTAAGTTTGCTTCTATTTCTGAAGAAAGAATTTCCTTATTTGAGATGGCAAAAAAAGTAGGTGTTGAGCTGGGATGTACTATTGATTTGGTTAACCAAAACCTAGACCTGATTTCCAATATGGAACAGGCTAGAAGAGATTTATATCTTTAGAATATCAAAAATCAAGAAGAAAAGGAAAAATCAAAAAGCTCTCCAGATCTTATTGATATTGGTGATGCTAGGTTAGAAGATTTATGCTCAGGGAATGATCACTCTGATGCAGAGTTGGAACTAGAATACTATGATAATTTGATGAAAATGTTTTCTAGTAGTAGGAAAATTAAGATTGACACCTCAACTACTAGTGCTGGGAAGCATGCCACATCAATTGGAGGGGGGGAGAGAAAAAAGAAAAAGAACCAATGAAAGGGATGTTCTGAAATGTGAGAGGGATTAGACAGGATATTAAAAGAAATTTTATTAGGGAAACCATTGTAGATAAACATTTGGATTTTGTGGGGCTGCTAGAAACCATTAAAGGAGACTACACAAAGAATGAACTTCATAACCTCTCTGGAGGAAGAAATTTTCTTTGGGAATGGATTGCCCCTAGAGGCAAATCTGGGGGGATTTTAATTGGAATAAATAATTATAACTTCGATTTGTTGCAAGTTGAAAAAGGCACATACTTTGTCAGGACACTTCTCTTTGACAGAAAAGCTAAATTTAGCTGGAATTTGGTGACTGTTTATGGTGATGCTCAAAAAGAAGGAAAAACAGCTTTTCTTGCTGAATTATCCAGGTTATATCAAGATAACCCCCTTCCCTGTGTCATTGGGGGCGACTTCAACATTATTAGAAATAGTGATGAGAAAAATAAACCTGGAGGGGTTGATCACTTTAGTTTGATTTTTAATGCGATAATTGAACATGCTGGGTTGAGAGACATTCCCATTAGTGGAAGGAAATATACCTGGGCAAATAATTTGCCAGAACCCACTTATGAGAAACTTGATACAGTACTTATATGCCCATATTGGGAAGACAAATATCCCATGACCTTGGTCACTGCTTTAGAGAGAGAAATTTCATATCACACCCCTCTGCTCTTAGACTAAGGGGAACAGACAACTTCCTCTCCTATATTCAGATTTGAGAATGCCTGGATGCACATGGATGGTTTTAAAGAATTTGTTGAAAAAAATTGGGAGGTGAAATGTAATGGGTCCAGCTTGGACACCTGGCGAAAGAAACTTAGGAATATTAGGCAGAAAATAAAAGGCTGGATTTTAAATGCTAATGCTATGTACAAGAAGAGGAAAAAGGAATTGTTAAACATGCTTGATATTATGGGCAAAAATTCTGAAACTAGAGGCATAAATGCCTAGGAAAGAATTATGCAAAAAGAATTGAGGAGAGAGTTGAAAGAGATTCTCAAACTAGAAGAAATCAAGTGGCTGCAAAGAAGTGAATGGGAGAAGAAGAAAAAACAGAATCATCAAACTGGAACAAGATGGGGAAGTGATTGAAGGAGAAAAAGAACTAATGGAATACATTACTACATTTTATAAAAACCTATTTGGTCATGCTGAGACTTCTAGTATAAACCTTAATATACAATGGGCTACAGAAATCTCTTCTCAAACTCAAGAGGAATTGATTAAAAACTTCTTTATGGAGGAGATCAAGGAGGTAGTCTTCGTTATGAAAAAAACAAAAGCCCAGGTCCTGATGGATTTGCTATTGAGTTTTATCAAAACTTCTGGGACTTAAAGAATATCCTAGATGATTTCCACAGGGGGTGGTTGATTTGGCCAGATTAAACTATGGGATTATTACTTTGGTCCCTAAAGTTAAAGATGCCAAACAGATCCAAAAATTCAGGCCCATTTGCCTCTTGAATGTTAGCTTCAAAATTATTACTAAAGTCCTAATGAACAGACCCAGCAAGGTTGTCAACCCCATTATTTCGCCCTTGCAAACCGCCTTTGTTAAGGGCAGATATATCATGGAAGGAGTGGTCATCCTGCATGAAGCTTTAAATTATATCCATACAAAAAAACAGAATGCTATGTTGTTTAAAGTTGATTTTGAGAAAGCATATGACAAAATTAAATGGCCTTTTGTCCATAAAATGCTCAAATTAAAAAACTTCCCTGATAAATGGTGTGACTGGGTTATGCATACCATGAGGGGAGGTCAGGTGGGAGTGAAAGTCAACGATAACATTGGTAAATTCTTCAAAACCTTCAAAGGGCTTAGGCAGGTAGATTCTTTGTCTCCTCTACTTTTTGACTTAGCTGTAGATGCTCTGGCAATAATTATGGATAACGCTAGAACTGAAGGATACATAAAAGGGGTGCTTACTGATATTCATGAAAATGGGGTTAATATGCTACAGTATGCTGATGACACTATTTTCTTGATACTGGATGATGAGGAATAAGCTAAAAACTTGAAATTCATTCTGACTGCCTTTGAGCAAATGTTAGGATTGACCATCAATTTCCATAAAAGTGACATTTACCTGTTTGGAGAAGCTAAAAACAAGAGTAATCTCTATCAAGAAATCTTCACCTGTGCGCTAGGGGAAATGCCACTAAAATATTTGGGTTTACCAGTTCATAATACAAGAATTGGTAATAAGATGTGGAGAAATGTCACTGAAAAAATTGAAAGAGATGTGCTTGCTGGCTGGGCAGATTGCTCAATGTAGCCGGTAGAGTCACACTAGTACAGTCGTGTCTGACCAACATCCCCATATATATGATGTCTTTTTGCCTGCTCCCTGCTGGAGTTAGGAAAAAAGTGGACTTCTTCAGAGCTAGATTAGTTTGGCAAGCTGAAGAAGATAAGAAGAAATATCACCTAGTTAACTGGAGAACTTGTTGTTTACCAAAACAACAAGGTGGGCTTGGGTTAATTAACCTTGAAAAAATAAATATTGCCTTGCTTGCTAAATGGATTTGGAAGCTGGAGGCTGAGGAAGGGCTCTGGCAAGATATTATTAAATCTAAATATCTCCAGGAAAAATTCCTTTCAGGAGCTAAAAAAGACAAGGGGATTCTCAATTCTGGACCTGTCTGTTGAAAATTAAAGAGCTGATTTCCCCCACATCAAGAAGAAACTAGGGGATGGGAGAAACACTAGATTCTGGGTAGACTGGTGGGTAGATGATAAACCTCTGAAAGAGGCTTACCCCTCACTTTATTCAATTAGTAATGACAGAGAGATTACTATCAGTGGGGTGGTAGATAAAGGGTGGGGAGCTATGTCTTTTAGAAGATCAATTTGTGGGGGATATGAAATTCTCTGGGATAGTTTAAAAAGGAGATGTGAAGAAATTATTATGTATGGAGGGAGAGATAAACCTCTGTGGATGCTGACTACAAACAGAATCTTCTCTGTGAAATCCTTATACTTACATCTTGTTAAAACTGATCTTGGCTTCCCACATAAATTTTTGTGGAAAGTTAAGGTGCCTGCAAAAATCAAGTTTTTTCTCTGGCTCTTGAACAAGAAAAGTATTTTGACAAGAGATAACTTGTTAAAGAGTGGATGGAAAGGAGACAAACACTGTGTGTTCTGTGGGAAAGAAGAAAACGTTGATCACCTTTTTTTCTCTTGCTCGGTTGCTAGACTTGCTTGGAGCTTGGTAGGGTGTGCTTTTGACCTCAATAACATCCCGAAAAACACAGATGACTGTTTTGGGGACTGGCTAAACAAATTCAATAAAGAAAACAAGAAAATGGTTCTGGCTGGTACTTCTGCCCTCCTTTGGGCCATATGGAATTGTAGAAATGATATTGTGTTTGGTAGAAAAAAATATAAACGACCCAATTGGGATCGTCAAAAGAATGTGTAACTGGATCATTGACTGGGCCATTTTGCAGAAAAAGGACGCAGGGGAAAGAATGTTGATGCTGGGGGCAAGGCTCATCGAACAGGTGGCAAGTGAGATCTTCAAAGCTTCGCAGGGATGGCACTTTGGAGTTCCAAGGCTGCATATGTGAACAAGCTTCGTGAAGCGGCGACCTTCGAGCTTGCCTTCTGTTTTCTATGTGTCATTTGCCTCCTCTCTTTTGCTGTGGAGATGTAATGTAACCTGGAACTGTCGTCACAGGGGTGCTAGGCTAGCTAAAGCTCTCCTGCTCTGCTTTATGTTTCTTATTGCTCTTGCGCTTGTATCGAACTACTAGACCACTACTCAGCTTCGGTCTGTTTTCTCTAATGGAAATCGGAGGTGAAACCCTCTTTTGCTCAAAAATAATTAGTACAGTATTTACTCAAATCCAGCGACATGCCAACAACTAGTATTTAGCACTGACGCAGGTAGAGTTCAAAGATCCACCCCACAATGGCCAAGTCGCCATCTGCAACAACGAACAATCTGACATGGACAAGGCGATTAGTTAAACTCTTGCTTCCATGTACATCGCTAATCCTGGACACTCGTTGTCCGCAAATATTACTGCTAACTCCCGCGGATGTAGTTGTTTTTATTCTCTACTGTGTAACCAGTACCCTGTCACACCAGTCAGTTTTTATGTGGCAACATAAGGACATAAACACACATTTTTAGGATGGCTTTACTTAGTAACATAAGAGCAACACCAACTAACATCAGGGAAGTTTGACATCTACTAACACCTTTGCTGAAATCCAATTAACCAGCAGCCGGTAGTGTTGTGCCGTCTCTATGAAATTCACACTTCTGTTTTGAGGGAATGATATTCACACATTAATCCTGTATATCCTCCTCGCATATGTGAAACAAAAACTGAAGGATTCTCTAGATTTCTATTTGTTGGTAGAACAATATTGATTCGATTTTCTAAAAACAAAACAAAAAAGCATTGATTCATTTGCTGGTTGGTTTGTAAGATTTCCTACACGTAGCAACCTCAGGAGTTGCGCCTGCAAGGGCGAGCTGACCAGGCGCCAAGGAGTGTCACTAGTAAAAAACAGGGAACTAGTCCTGGTTCCAGAGGGCATTTAGTCCCGGTTCTGGAACCGGGACAAAAAGGTCGGGACTAAAGTCCAAAACCTTTAGTCCCGGTTCTCTTAGGAACCGGGACAGAAGGGGCTCCACATGGCTGCTGCGGGGCGCCCAGGCAGGAGGACCTTTAGTCCCGGTTGGTAACACCAACCGGGACCAAAAGGCATCACGCATCAGCAGCTGGGGTTTTTGTTTTTTTAAAGGGGGGTGGTTAGGGGGTTTTGGAGGGTTAATTTAGGGGTTTCATACTGCGTTAGCTAGCTAATAGAGAGAAGTGACCTCTCTTTCTCCGTGCTTGGTCGACACTAGCTACTATACATATAGAGAGAACTTGACACGCTAGATAATAAGCAAATGAAGGAACCATTCATTACAGAAGATCGTCATGAACATATATATACAGAGAGAAGTGAACTCTCTTTCTCCGAGAGATTGGCTACTACATATATAAAATATAACATGTCTTACAATTCCTAATATCTAAAATCCATTTCAATTTCCACATGGTATTCTCCATCTTTATGTATGACGTGGTCAAGAAAGAACCCGCCAATTCCTCTTGAATTGCTCGTATGCGGTCATGTGGTAGGAGTTAATCCCGCATCTGCCACAACTAATTTAAAAAAGGGGGTCAATTAATACATATATATGAATGAAACTCAACACAAATGATGGTAATAAAATAAAATTATGAATATTATTGTTACGTACTTCATATTGTATTTTAGAGTAGCCCCTTCGCTGAAATTTAGCTGACATGCCCAGCTAACTAACTTTAGGGACCTTGATGTACAAACACCTTCGCTGAAATTCAATTAATAAGTAGCCAGTAGTGTTTTCCTATCTCCATGAAATTCAAACAAATCTTGTATATCCTCCCGCATGTATACTCGATAGAATCGATCGGTAATATTTTGGATCGATGATTGATAGCTATGTATACTTCATGTGTTAATACAAAAAACAAAATGCATGCAAAGGATGTATATCTTGTTTTTATATCGATTGATTATATGCCATGCCTTTTTTCCTTATATGACCAACGTATGATGAATTATGTGCACTAGCTAGTAGCTCGATAAAATTATGTGCAGCCAGTCCAGCGGGATCGCTGGGTTCTTGAGCCTGGACCTCATGTGGAGGTAGTAGAGGACGACAAGGAAGACCAAGGAGAGTGAAAGCTCGAGGAAGGAGACCGGAGCCATTGCTGTTGGTAGCTCGTGCAGGTCCAGGAGGAGGAGGAGCACGACAACGGTGGTGGGGAGTTAGAGGCCATGCGAGGACCATCTATATACTCATGCTCTGGCAGACAAGAGGACGATCAATGGCGAGAGATTTGCTTTCAGATGTTACTACATACTGTATTGTATTGATCAATGAGGATCAATGCTTCGATTTCAAATTTACCTAGAAGTATCAGTAGGGTACAGTATTTACTCAAATCCAGCGACATGCCAACAACTAGTATTTAGCACTGATGCAGGTAGAGTTCAAAGATCCACTCCAACATGGCCAAGTCGCCATTTGCTGTGGACAAGGCGATTAATTAGACTCCCGCTTCCAAGTACATCGCTAATCCTCGACAGTCGCTGTCCGCAAACTACTGCCAGATCCCGCTCATGTAGTTGCATTTATTCTGTGTAACCTGTAGCCTGTCACACCAGCCAGTTTTTATGTGGCAACACAAGGACATATATGTACAGCCGACTTGGCAAATTCGACCCCTCAAACGCCCGCGCGTCTGCAGACACTGACCGGTCAAGCCTCAAATTACCCTTCTCACAACTGAACACCTCAATTAGCATATCTCAAATCCATGCAACTACTTAAAGGATGATATACCGTCCGGCTACTACAACAATGCCATCGGACTATGAAATTTTTGCATGTCTGGCTATGGTGGAGAAGATCTTCCATGGCTGCCCTTGCCCTTCCCGGCAACTTTGCCGTCCTTTTCGCGAAAGTACTGGTCGAAAATGCACTAGGGATCCAGCCGGATCTGCTCGTCACCGGAGCTGTCCTCACCGTCGTTGTTCTCCTTCTCCTCCTTTGGTGGTAGCCCGACCATGGCAAGGACCGCCCGATTATGCTCTCTGGCGAGGGCACGCGAGTTCCTCCGCTGCCGCTTCACAATGTGGGCTCGGATGGCTTCCTTCTCTGCGGCCACCCGCGCCGCCGCATCACCGCCTCCGCCGCCGCCATGTCAGCAGCTAGACGGGCCTCGGTGGCCCTTGTCATCTCCTTCCCACGGCGGGCACACCGGTCCCGATGGGACACATAGTCCGCCTGACCGGTGATGGGGAAGGAGAGATTTTTCGGCTGCCGGGACCGCGATGATCCAGCCCCAGACGATCCGAGCGCCGGTTGAGACGACACTATGGAGGCGCGCCGGACAGATCCTGCCGCCGACCGGGCGTTGTCCTCCCGGGAGTGGCGGAGTGCAATGCGGACGGCCATTGCCTCCTCAAACCCGCACGGAATGATACCACAGTCGATGGATCCGGACTAGTCGAAGTCAGATCTGTTGTCTGCCATGCCGGAGACGGTCGGTGATCGCTGGAGATGAGCTTGGGTGGCGGAGGGGAGAAGAGTGAAGTGGCTATGGTTTGGTCTAGCGAGCGGATTGGGGAATGATATATGTGGGGTCGGGTGGGCCAGCGTGGGCCATGTCCGATGTGGCAGACGCGCCCGCACGTCCCTTATCCGCCTCATATTTGGGCTGGATATGAGGGGTGCCGGTCAGCCCGGGCGTTTGAGGCCCGTTTGAGGCGTCCGTCTGAGTTGAAATTTCGTGACCGGTCAGTGACCGGGCGGCTCACCCAAACGTATGATGCGGGTTTGGGACGCCCGGCTGTAAATGCTCTAAGCTCACAGTTTTTAGGATAGCTTTACTTAGTAACACAAGGACAACACCATTTAGCTGACATGCCCAGCTAACTAACATCACAGAAGTTTGATATGTACTAACACCTTTGTTGAAATCCAATTAACGAGCGGCCGAAGTGTTCTGCCCCATCTCCATAAAATTCAAACATTAATCTTGTATATCCTCGCATATGTGAAACAAAAACTGAAGGTTTCTCTCCAGATTTATATCTGTTGGTGGAGCAAACATTGATTTGATTTTCTAAAACAAAAAAAAAATGATTCACTTGCTGGATGGTTTGTAACATTTCGTACACATAGCGAGTAGAGGAGTTGCGCCTGCAAGGGCGAGCTGCCGAGGCGCCAAGGAGCGTGGTCCTAGACGGCGGGGGAAGAAGCTGGGATGGAGCTCCAGTGCTTTCACGAGAGCGAGCAGAAGAGTTGTGTGGCGACGAGTTACCATGAGCGCTGGAGAAGGAAAGGGGTTCGGCGATTCGATAAAATAGGGTGGTTGGAAGTAAGGATTAGGACATGTTCACAATTCATGATAACTAGCCTGGCTGCGTTGAGATTAGCTTCGCTGGGTATCCCCTGCTGGGGCGGGTCCCTAACAATCGGGAGCGTACGACCCCGGTCATATAAGATTTTTTTTTTCCATGAAGTACTACTCCTGCCGCTACTCGCAGTCAACCATATTCCCTGTGGTGCAAGATATGAGCCAGCAATATTGATTTGTCAGCAACCGACTAATAGTCACTCAATCAAAGACTACAAGTTCAGATAGATGTTTGGTTGCAAGAAGAGGAAAGAAAGAAAGTCTGGGGATCGCAATAGTCAGTATTTTCATAATTTTGCCTCTGCTAGGAAGAGGAGCAATCTGATTAAGAAACTGAAGGATAATAATAATGGGTGGGTGGAGGGAAATGATAATCTCAACCCGTTTATTTCAAATTATTTCTCTGGCCTCTTTTCTTCTGATGTTACAGAATATGATCAAGGTTTGCTACATACGGTGAAACCAAAAGTCACTACGCAAATGAACACAGCGTTGATGGAGCCGTATACGCGGGAGGAGCCGGGGAGGTACGGAAGGCCTTGTTTCAGATTGGGGATATGAAGGCACCCGGGCCTGATGGACTGCATGCAATCTTATTCAAACGTTTGTGGCACATCCTAGGCGATGAACTTACAGATGAGGTGCTAGAGGCAGTCCACAACAGAAAGGTACCGACCGGTTGGAACCAAACACATATTGTGCTAATTCCTAAGGTTGATAGCCCGGAGGTAATCACACAATATCGACCTATTAGTTTGTGCAACGTTGTTTACAAAATCATATAAAAAATGATTGCAAACAGACTCAAGAAGATACTTCCAGATGTAATTTCTCCAACACAGAGTGCTTTTGTCCCTGGAAGACTTATAACTTACAATGTGTTAGTAGCTTATGAATGCTTTCATGCAATAAAGAAGAAGACCCATGGATCGAATGGAATTTGTGCAGTAAAATTGGACATGATGAAGGCATATGATAGAGTAGAATGGGGTTTTCTAGAACAAATGATGCCTGAAATTGGGGTTTCACTCGGCCTGGGTGGAAATGATAATGCAATGTGTCTCCTCAGTGACATATAAAATAAGGTTCAATGGAGTGGAAACGGAGGAGATTATACCATCAAGAGGCTTACGGCAGGGAGATCCTCTATCTCCATACTTGTTTTTGATCTGTTCAGAAGGGCTTTCTAGCCTACTAGCTCATGAAGAAGAAGTGAGTGGCATTGAAGGGATACGTGTTTGCAGAGATGCACCATCTATTTCCCACTTGCTTTTTGCAGATGATTCGCTGATTCTTATGAAAGCAAATGTTCAGAATGCAAACACACTGAAAAGAATTCTAGAAGTTTACTGTGGGAGTAGTGGGCAGTGTGTAAGTACTCCTAAATCGAGTATTTTTTCAGTCCAAATACAAGTGTGCTGGTTAGAGAGGAGGTATGTGTAAATCTGGATATTCTAACTGGGGCACTAACAGATAAATATCTGGGTCTTCCCACTATTGTGGGAGTCGATAGAAGTGACTGTTTTCAACACCTTATTGACAGAATTTGCCAGAGAATTAAGGGTTGGAAGGAGAAGATGCTCTCAGTGAAGGGGAAAGAGATTTTGTTCAAGGCAGTAGCCCAAGCAATCCCCTCGTATGCAATGTCAGTTTTTAAACTCCCCAAAAATATTTGCAAGGCAATTACAGATGAGATTGCAGGGTTTTGGTGGGGGGATAGTGAGGAAAAGAAGAAGATGCATTGGTTTGCATGGTGGAAGTTATGCATCCCGAAGAGTAAGGGTGGATTGGGGTTTAGGGACCTACACAGTTTTAATCTTGCTTTACTAGCAAAACAGTGTTGGCGCTTACTCCAGAATCCCGAATCTTTGTGTGCACGAGTTCTAGGTGCAATGTACTACCCTGATGGAAATATACTCATGGTGGGACCTAAAAAGGGCTCTTCTTTCACTTGGCAAAGTATCGTATCAGGTATACAAACTTTTAAGAGAGGGTGCATTTGGCGTGTGGGCACGGGTTCAGAGATAAATATCTGGAATGATCCTTGGATTCCAACTAGTGAAACAAGGAAAATTATAACTCCAAGGGGAGCAACTATGTTGATCAAGGTGGAGGAATTAATTGATCCCTATACTGGGCAATGGGATGAGAGTTTGATCCGAGATGTATTCTGGCAAGTTGATGCACACCGAATCTTACAAATACCTCTCCGAGTGCAGGTGATGGAAGATTTTGTATCATGGCACTACAATCAATCTGGTGTCTTCATTGTGCGATCGGCCTATCATGTGCAATTCCAACACCAATTTGGAGGCAGGGAGAACCTAAGTGCAGCACAAGGCAGTCGGCCAAATCATATCTGGAAACGTGTGTGGGGATTGAGAATTCCTGGCAAAGTTAAACACTTTGTGTGGAAGGTGATTAGGGGAGTCTTACCATGCTATGGTACCCTTGCGAGCCGCCATATTCCAGTTACGGGACAATGCCCGATATGCCAGGCAGGATATGAGGATGCTCAGCACTGTTTATTCACATGTAAGAGGGCGAAGGATATATGGAAGGAGCTGGGACTCGAGGCTGAAGTTCTGCAAGCAGTTGCGGAGGACTGGCCAGGCGCTTTCACTCTGGCTACCCTCTTAGAGCGTCATGATTCAAAAAACGCTCTATCTGTGGCCGAGTTAGCTGCGGTGGCAAGCTGGTATATTTGGTGGCAACGACGACAAATTGTTAAGGGCGAGACAGTCCGACAGCCGCACCAAACCGCCATATCAATACGAGTTCTAGCAACAAACTTTATTCGCTCACTAACACTGAACCAGCCGATGGTTAAGCATGATCATATGTGGCAAAAGCCAATGAGAGGAGTGGTTAAAATCAATGTCGATGCATCTTTCAGCGCCGAAAATATGGCTGCAGGCACAGCAGCAGTGGCACGAGATGAACATGGTGACTTTATAGCGGCTGCTTCCTAGTTCATACTGCATGTGGTGTCAGTGGATGCGGCAGAGATGATTGCTATCCGGAATGGGTTCTATTTGGCTGGCAAGATTGGTTGTAACATCCTACACATCGAGTCGGATAGTTCAAATGCAGTGTGTGCTCTCAACTCTGAAACTCTCCTGGGACAAGAAGCGGCTATCCTACTAGAGAGCAAAGAGATGGGTCTGGATTATGCGAAATATGAAGTAAGTAAATGCCCTAGGGAAGCAAACTGTGTAGCTGATTGCATAGCTAAATCATCTCTAGCTAGTAGATCTTCAGAGTTTTGGGAAGGTGCTATCCCAGATTTTATTTCTCACCTTGTTGTAAACGATCTGGCCATTACGTGAGAAATAAAGTTTTACCTTATCAAAAGAAAGAAAGTCTGGGGGGGGGGGGGGGGGGGGGGGGGGACGCATGCCCTAGTGTGGACTGCGTGTACGTGGTGTCAGTCCAGTATTGTGTTGATTGCCTTCCGCTTTTAGGAAGTTTCCAGAAGATTCCTGCCAGGGTTTTTTCCTTTTCTTATTTTCTACCAACTTTGTTTCGGTATTTAATTTTTTTCATGCCCTAGTGTGGACTGCGTCTACGTGGGTGAGTCCAGTATTGTGTTGATTGCCTTCCGCTTTTAGGAAGTTTCCAGAAGATTCCTGCCAGGGTTTTTTCCTTTTCTTATTTTTCTACCAACTTTGTTTCGGTATTTAATTTTTTTTTATTTACTATGAATGTTTTTCCTATTACTAATTTTAAAATTCCAGAATATTTTAAATTCATACGCCTGCTTCAAAGTCATGAATATTTTAAAATTGATGACCAAAAATTTGTGAATATTTTTAGAATTCATGAATATTTTAAAACCCATGAATGTTTTTAAAATTCATGAATATATTTCAACTTTTGCAGTAGCTGTGTTTTAGGATAAACAAGGCTTAAAAACAGCTCAACACAACATCGTGTAGCTACAAAACTGAGCAGCAAAAAGTTCACTAATCCTGGATACTCGCTGTCCGCACTTATTACTGCTAATAACTCCCGCCGATGTAGTTGTATTTATTCTCTACTGTGTAACCTGTACCCTGTCACACCAGCTAGTTTTTATGTGGCAACATAAGGACATAAACACCGAAAGTGACTTTCTGCTCCCGAGCTCATTTGAGCTCGGTGAACAGTAAAATAAAAAAAAAAATCAAAAAATTCCATTTTTTTTAGAGAAACATTGATAAAATTTTTAAGTGCCTGCAAAAATTCATCATGAAATCACATTCCTGTAAGGCGTGACAAAAAAAAACAAATTCAATGCTTCAAAATGGTTTTGAAAGTAGCTTTTTCAGAATACTGTTTTTGTTTTTTTTTGCCATGCCTTCTAGGAATGTGATTTCATGACGAATTTTTGCAAGCACTTAGAACTTTTGTCAATGTTTCTCCCAAAAAAATTGGATTTTTTGAATTTTTTTATTTTAGTTTTGATTTTACTGTTCACCCGAGCTCATTTGAGCTCGGGTGCAGAAACTCCGCGTCCCATAAACACGCGTTTTTAGGATGGCTTTACTTTGTAACATAAGGACAAAACCATTTAGCTGACATGCCCAGCTAACTAACATTAGGGACGTTGATGTACAAACATCTTCGCTCAAATCACATTAATAAGTAGCCGGTAGTGTTTTGCCATCTCCATGAAATTCAAACAAATCTTGTATATCCTCCCTGCATACGCGAAACAAGAACTGAAGGATACTGTCTAAATGTCATGTTTGTGGGTAGATTTATATTATCTGCAAAATCAAACTCCAAAATTAGTTGCTTTTTATCTTTTCCTTCATGGTGTGTGTATCTTTTCCTACACGTAGCAAGCAGAGGCGTTGCGCCTCCTAGGGCGAGCTGCCGGGGCGCCAAGGAGCATGGTCCTGGAAGACGGGGGAATGCAGTGGGGGATGGATCTCTGGTGCTTCCATGACAGAGCGAGCAAAAGAGTTGAGCCAGCGGTGGTGGTACTGGGAAGGGGGGGGGGAGGTGACGAGCGGCGATGGGCGCCGAAAAAAGGAAAGGGTATCATGATTTGATAAAATGGCCCTGCTGGAAGTAGGGAACATGAACATATTCATGATTTGTTACTAGGAATCTATGACAACGAGACTAGGTGCGTTGACATTCATTTCTTCGTGTGTCCTCTGCTGGAGCGGGTCTAACGATCAGGAGCCCAACGACCCCGGTGTCCTTTGCTGAGGAGTACTTGCGATGAAAAAGATAACCCTAGCGGAGGGTGTCGACTGTTGAGCAAATGCTCGAGAGCTCCTATGTGCCGTTCGCTGCGGCAGAATGCCGAGCAAACGCACATAGGGTGCTCGTCTGGGCCGGCCCACTCGTTTGTAGCATCTAGGTTTCCTGTAGCGGTACTATAGTGCAAGGTTTTCCCAGTGGTGGCCCCTGTTTTCTCAGTATAGCCACTCGGTTTCCCTACAGCAATATAGTAGCGACCCGGTTTTCCTGTAGCGGCACTGTAGTGATTGTATTTTTTTTGTCATTGCAGCGACTCGACACTGTAGCTCGAGGTTCTTCCGGTGATTTTGAAAAAACCATTTTCTGAAAACACAAACATTCTTTCAATAAAAAGACAAACATATTTTCAAACATAAATATTTTCTTAAATTATGAAAATAATAATTAAACACAAATTTTTTAAAAATATTAATTTTTGAACAATAAATTTTTAAATGCTAACTTTTATAAAAGTATGAACATTTATTGGAATGTGAACACTTTGAGGAAAACACTAACAATTTTTTCAAATTGGTAGCGTTAACTTTTTTAAAATATGTACATTTTCTAGAAAATATGAACAATTTATGAAAATGAGAACATATTATAAAAAACATGAGCAAATTTTTGAAACAGCAACTTTTTTCTGGAATTTTTGAACACTTTTTGAAAACAAGAACACTTATTAAAATTCTGAAAAAATGTGAGAAACATGGAATTTTTTAAAATGGAATCATTTTTTACAAAATGTGGTCACTTCATGGAAACGCGGAAATGTTTTTGAAAAACGAAAAATGAAATTTAAATAAAAAATAAAATATAAAAAGAACATTAAAATATGAATAAAATGAAAACGGAAAAAGAAAAAAAATCGAAAACTAGTAATTAAGAATACCGATTCAGGAACTTTGTAGCAGGTTCCCAAAACTGGTTCAGAAACCTTCTAGCAGGTTCACAAAACTGTACAACAAAAGCTGAAATCCCTACATTAAGCAAGCTACGTGGGCTGGCCCACCCAAAGTGCTGGGCTCGTGCATGTGCGAATGGGGGCTTATTTGACCTAGGTTTTCCACTAGTAGAAAATAGTTTATAGATAGACGCTTACTAATAGCGCGCTATATTGATCCCGCTATTACTAATTACTAGTAGCGCGCTATATTGTCCCCTCGCTACTAGTAAATATTACATGTAATACATGGCAAAAAAACACGCTATTAATAATATCTCCCACGGACAAAACGTAGTAGTAGCGCATCTCTATCTCTACTACTATCAAAAGAGCGAACTGTAATTTTTTTACAGCCACCAAAGATAAGTGTACACGGGATAACCTGAAGCCTCCGATCTAATCCACCTGACAAATCCAGTAGTTTATATTCCTCTAATGGTCTGCCATCTAATCACACGACTCAGATTCAATGTTCTGCCGGCAGACTTTGCCCGCAGGTCCGTCCGCTCGATGCCCCATCTCCCCAAATCACGGAACAATATCCTGCTAACTCGATCTCCATGTCTCCACAGCAATCAACGCCGCGTCACGCAGAGGGCGAAGACCCCGCGCGCGTTCTGCTCCTCCCGATCCCGTCACGCTCTTTCTCCTGCGCCAGCCCTAGGTAGGTGGCTGCTCTGCCCTCGACGGGTGTCTCAGCACCGCTGTATCTCTGGTGGTCGCTCCGACCTCGATGGGGTGTCCCAGCATCGATCTCCCTCCGATCTCGCCGCCACCTTGGCCGGCGTCATTACCTGCCTCCTCCTTCAGCGTTCAAGCGAAGCCGCCAATCCGCCATCATATCACGCGTTGCTGCGCATGAGAGCGGAGCGGACGCAGAACTGGGTCAAGTAGATTGATTTTGAGCGACGCACGGAGCTGAGGGTGGGGCGCTGGACTAGGCAGGCACCGCCGCCGGTCCTGCATACCCGGGGGCGAGCGAGGGTGCAGGCTCGGCCGCTGCTGAGAGTGCGTTATTGTTTTTGTTCTTCTGGTCCTATGGATTTTGGAAACACGAGTTTGTTCCTACTGATTTCCGTGGGATGCACAGGTTTCAGTCCCATCATCTATGCTATAATCCCACCCATATACATGTGATGGTGGATCACATGGCTGCCTGAAGGAGGTGTTCAAGATGAATGGGTACCGACAACAGCAGGCAGAACAACTACAAGGAGCTCAAGGCTGTTCTCTGGAGCAGGTGGGTGCAAGGTAATATCCGACTCTTCATGTTGATCTGCCAGCTGCTCCTCTTCTCCTAGGTAACACCATGGAATCCCATGTTTTTATATATATATATATATATTTTTCTTGGAACTTCTAAAATTTTGGTCGCTCTTGGGAGTTCTTATTCCAATCAGATCCACAGAAGGTGATTTGGCTAATTTGCCGTGGATTCAGGGTAGTGTGTGCGATTTCCAGTAGAAGAGTGTCTTCATAGATGGCTCTTCTTGGCACCACTATCTCTTGTGTGAATGTCCTTGCCATGCCCATGTTGGTGCCAGACACAATGCAGGAGAGTAATGTTATCAGGTACTGCACATTGACTGTTTATTAAGTATGTACATGTTCTGTGCTCCTAAATTAATGGCATATTAGAAAGTGCGCACTCTAAGTTTGGCTCATACCCTACAAAATACTGTTCAGATTGTTTTCTTGAGAAAAGAGAGTATTCAGATTGGTTAGGTGAAAACCTATTATGAAAATTGTCATCAAAATGATAATTTCATATTACTATAATTTGTTACTAATTTTAGACAGAAGTTAGAAGAATATCTAGGTCCTTCTGGGGTTGAGGTTTAAACCATAGATTGATTTCAAGGGAAGGATGCTGGTGCTGTGAAATGCATGCCAGCCGCTATTTTTTTCACACTTCTAACTGATGGGCGTTATCTAGAAATTTTGCGAACCACGTGTTTGTGTCCTCTTCTGGTAAAGTGTTATTCTCAAGGTAATCAAAAGGTTCCATTTTTTATGTACCAACAGGTTAGTTTGAGGTTACTGATATATGTTCAATCGATGTACAATATTTTAGTATCACATTTCCAATCCGGTTTTCCCCTTCCGCGCTAGATATATGTCAGTGCATTGCTGTGGCATTACCCATCTTTCTTTTAGTTCGGGAATATTGCTTTGCGATCCTTGTTTATTGTGTTTTATCGCATTTGTGAGGAGTACTATTTATATTTTCCGTTCATCTTTGCTTTGTAGTCCATGTAATATGGCACTGAACAGGTAATCTAATTTCTTTTTAATTGGAAATTATTATTGACAAATATTTTATGGAACAACCAATAATCATGTGCGGGTATGTGTCCATCTTTGTTGATTAAATAACCAATGAAATGGCCCTTGAATCTTTTTCAGTCATGTTATTGGTTGATGCCTAACATGAATAAATATATGTTCAGGTCATCACTCTTGTGGAAGGATCGGCGCACCAGAGCTTTGAAGGAGATCCAGGTGGTCTTCTCCATCCTTCAACAAGTGGATGCTTTTTTGTGCCAATGCATAGCTTGATCTCCTGTGAGAGGATGGGTGAGTTCTAAAATATGCCTTATTGCTCTGCTTGCAATTCAGTGATCCTCTTCTCTTTCAAACTCAATTCTTTTTTTACAATGTATTATATTTAGATATGTAATGCACACAACGCAACATATGCTCCTGCACCTTCTTATGGCTTAGGTTCAAAATATGTGATTTCCTGCTTTTACTACATCTTTGGCGCAACATATGATGTGTATGTGCAGTTTATAATTTGCATTGAGATGAGCTAATCAAAACAGACTACACTTTAACTATCTTGATTTTGATTTCTTGCTTACCTATCATGTTCCATCCTTATGTTTTCCGGCAACAGCAGGCTGCATTTCGTATTCGGTTCATAATTTATTCATTATCTCACTTTTATCCATATCTTTATTTTGGTTATTAAGACCCAATTTGAAAATAATTGTCTGGTTTATTTTTGTTCCTTTCTGGCTTCGGTCTTGATACAAATTGAGGTTCAAAGAAGTATTCACATTGAGACCAATCTCCATTCCATGCAGGTAGGGAAAGGGTTACTAGGTTTGTTTGGTGATGGTTGTTCATTGATTTTTTTAGGACCTGTTTATTGATTAATAAACGATGCATGATCCTGTTCTGTGGAGATCATTTGATGAGGAAACTTTTTATATGTTGCACGAAATGGTTTCTCATTTCTATGTTATTCCAGATGTATCTTCACCAGCAATTATAACTTCCCAATTCTGCTCAAGAGTTACATGTGAGGCAAGCAAATATGCCGGCACAATGCTTGCACTAGTAGGAAAAGGGGCTTTTACCCCGGTTCATAAGGGCCTTTAGTCCCGGTTCTGGAACCGGGACTAAAGGGTCGTTACTAATGCCCTAGCCCTTTAGTCCCGGTTCTTACACGAACCGGGACTAAAGGCCGTCCACGTGGCCGGTGCGGGGAGCCCAGGCAGGAGGGCCTTTGGTCCCGGTTGGTGCCACCAACCGGGACCAATAGGCATCCACGCGTCAGCACCTGGCAGGAGCTGAGGTTTTTTTTTGAAAGGGGGTGGTTTAGGGGTTTTGGGGGGTTAATTTAGGTGTTTCATATATTGTGTTAGCTAGCTAATTAATAAAGAGAAGTGTCCTCTCTTATCTCCGTGCTTTGTCGACGCTATGTACTATATACGTATGGAGAGGAGTAGACACGCTAACTAGTAATCAAATGAAGGAAACAGAAGATCGTAATGAACATATATATATGCATACAGAGAGAAGTGATATCGACCACCTCTCCTTCTCCGAGATATTGGTCGAACAACAAGTTCTCGTATATCTATCCGACACTACCGGCTACATATATACAATAATTATCTCTTACAATACAATCTCCTAATTATATTGTAGGAACACAGGGTCCACATAGTATTCTCCGTCTTCAGCGATCACGTGGTCAAGGAAGAATGCCGCCAATTCCTCTTGAATTCCTCGCATACGATCTGGTGCTAGGAGTTCATCCCGCTTCTGAAAAATCTAATTTGAAGAAGGGGGTCAATACATATATATATGAATAAATGAAACTCAACACAAATGATGGTAATAAAATAAAATTATGAATATTATTGCTTACGCACTTCATATTGTTCTTCAGTGTAGCCCTGCTCACAGGTATGGTAGCGGATGGACTCGCAAATGTAGTATCCACAGTAATTATTCCCGGGTTGCTGCCACAACCACTTTACAAGAAATAGAGGTCAATCAAACTGATAAGCAAGCATGCTAAATGGTATTGATCAAACTAGCGCTTGAATCACTAGGAGATGCGCGGAACATGCTACTATACTACTTACTTTCGGGTGTCTAAATTGCAGCTGGTTCGGCAGTCCCGGGGTTTTTGAGGTGAATTTTCTCCAAACCCTGCCAGACAAAGAAAACAATTACTTGATATCAGGAAATGAACAAAGTTGCTGATATGGTGGATAATGATCGATTTAACTTACTTCTGGAGCATTTGAGTCATGTTCGCATAGTCCTGAGGATCTTTTCGTCTCGAGTCTAAGACGGTTACTACTCCCGGCTCAAGCTTAATCTCTAGGAAAATATAGTGGAAGCTGCGCATGCATGCATAAGTCATCAATTACATTACCATAACCTGGACTAATAAAGGGAAACCGAATATGCAGAAGACAGTAACACTCACTTGAAGTTGTAAGGAAAGAGTATTATATCTTTGTTTTGATTTATTACCAACGATTGTAGCAAGTTGGCCTCGGTATCTTTGGCATGAAATTTAACCTGATAATCATCTATGAGATTTGTGTTAATGAACCCAATATCACCGATTTGTCTTTTCTTCAATTCGGCGATTTTCAATCTGCATAATATAGTGAGGATAAGTATAAATACATGCAATGAAAGAGCTGACCTATGTAGAGAGACTTAATGATAGAAGTAGTACTACTTACAGACAGTAGCAAGTGATCGTCGTTTTATCGAGGGACTTTAGATTGTAAAACTGGAAGAAATCCTCAAATGGAACATTCAGCAGTTCAATTCCAACGAGGTCATGCTCCGGTTTAACTCTCAGCGTTAAAGTACTCATCCCATCAGACTCTCTACAGGTTTTCATGTACCAATCATGTAGTCTTCGCATCATCGTGCTTAGAGATTTGACATCTTTGACGAGAGGCTTCCCGTAATGGTATTTGTGTTCGTCCACCTCCATGATTTCATAATGTACATCGTCGGGCAGGTAATCTCCAAGATCGGTATAACCGGGCACCATACCCGGATCATTAGCGACGATGTCTTTTGACACCTTGAGCGGGGGGCACGATTGGTTCTCTTGTTCGCCGAGCTGGGCAATTTTTTCCCAGCTCGTCGTTCTTTCATCCTTTTACCACTGACAGTACTTCCCGACCGCTCCGCTTCGGCATATGCCTTTGCAAGAACGCGCTCATAGTTGCCTTTTGGCGGAGACTTTGGTGGTTTTGTCAGGGCAGCCAGAGTGCGCTTTGCTTTCACCGGATCTACCTTCTCCTCCGGAGGTGGCTGTTTCTTTGCTTTCACTGGGTCAAAGAAGTTCTTCACTTCGGCTCACACGATCTTCGCGTTCTCCTCCTCGGTCCTCTCATATGGTAACTTCTCTGAAGTCTTCAGAGAAGGACCGAATCTGTATTGCCTCCCGCCTCTGGCAGCTGTACTGCTAGACGCCGGCAGAGCAGACGGAGCGGCTGCGGCTGTCTTCTTTCCTTGCTTACGAGGTGGAGGAGAAGGACTACGACGCGCCGGAGCAGCCGCAGCGGCGGCGGGTCTCTTCCGCCCTTGCTGACAAGGCGGAGAAGGAGGAAGCTGGCTGCTCTGGCGCGCCGGCGCTGGCGGAGAAGGAGGCGGAGTGCCGCCACGCGCCGGAGAAGGAGGCTGAGTGCCCTGATCACTCGCCGGAGGAGGAGGCGGAGGAGGAGGCGGAGTGCCCTTATTCGCCGGAACCGTCCAGTTCGGAAGCTTGATGAGCTCCTTCCGCCATAGGCATGGAGTCTTCAGAGCTAAACCCAGCCGAGTCTCCCCTTCACCGGTAGGGTGGTCAAGCTGGAGATCCTCAAATCCCTCCGTTATTTCATCCACCATCACCCTAGCTTATCCTTCAGGAATCGGCCGGCAGTGGTAGGTTGCGCCGGGTTCAGTAGGTAAAACAGAGCCAACAGCCGCCTTGACTTTCAAGTTTTGCCATTCCGCCATAAGGTGGCAATGTTGAGACTCCGTGATAGCATCCACGGGGTAGCTAGGAGTAGCCGCATGCTCCAGCTGAGGCAGCTCGGTGGAAGCCACGCTGCTTCTACGCTGAGATGGCGGTGTAGCTTCGGGGGCAGTTTCGGCATCTCTCTTGTTGTCTCGTTCCTCTAGCACTTGAACCCTTTCGTGGAGACGCTGAATTTGGATCTGCTCCACTTTTTTCCTCCTCTCCTGGGTTTTGTAACCGCCCGCGTCCGGAAAACCAGCCTTCCATGAAACGGAGCCTGGCGTGCCTCGTGTCCGTCCAGGGTGCTCAGGATTCCCGAGGGCCATCGTGAGCTCGTCGTTCTCTCTGTCTGGAACGAACGTCCCTTGCTGCGCTGCATCGATATAGTGCTGAATCTTCTTGACGGGTATTGCAAGTTGCTCGTCCGTCCAACGACACCTCCCTGATACAGGGTCCAAGGTTCCGCCAGCCCCGAAGAACCAAGTCCGGCAACGGTCTGGCCAGTTCATTGTCTGTGGTTCGATCCCTTTATCAAGCAGATCCCTCTCAGACTTGGCCCACTTAGGCCGGGCTTTGAGGTAGCCACCTGACCCCGTGCGATGGTGAAGCTTCTTCTTCGCAGCATTCATCTTGTTTGTCGCTGACATCTTCTTACTCTTTTCCGATGTCTTGTGGGCCACAAATGCGGGCCAGTGATCTCTGATCTTCTCATACCGGCCGATGAATTCAGGTGTCTCTTCTTTGTGGACAAACGTTTTCAGCTCATTCTTCCACCTCCTGAATAGGTCTGCCATCTTCTTAAGAGCATGAGACTTGATTAATTGCTCTATAACTGGCTTCTCAGGATCCTCCTCTGGCGGTAGGGTGAAATTTGCCTTCAGCTCAGTCCAAAGATCATCTTTCTGCATATCATTGACATAAGACACCTCAGGGTCTTCCTTCTTAGGCTTATACCATTGGTGGATGCTGATCGGGATCTTGTCCCTAACTAGAACCCCGCACTGAGCAGCAAAAGCATCCTTTGTCCGGAGGGGTTCAATCGGTTGGCCGTCGCCCGCGATTGCTGTGATCTCAAACCTTTCATCTGAGCGCAACTTTCTCTTCGGGCCTCGTCTCTTTACCGCAGTTGTGCTCGATCCGGAGGGCTAGAAAAAAGAAGAAAGACGAGTGTTAATTAATATGTGTACATACCAAAAAAATGAATGCATCAATTAGCTAGTCAGCACAGGCTTAACTAATATATTTACCTGGACGGACTCTGTTCGGTCACCGGAGCCGTCACCACGGGCTCCTTCTTGCACCAGCATTGGGTCACCGGAGCCATCATAATCATGTCTTTCCTCCTCCACTCTTCGATCACCGCAGCCTGCTTCTTCACCCTGTTCTTCCAGACCATCATTGTCGTTAAGATACGACAAGATATCACCTCTGGCTAAGATTATGTCCCCCAACACCTCTTCTGCTTGCTCGTCTCGTCCGTGCTCCATTGTTTCTGCAAATATTACGACATGGCAATTATTACACAAACATGACAGCAGGTGGATATATTAGTGCAAACGTAGACCTAGCTTATTCCGGGTTTGGGGTGGCCTAGGCAACGCTTCAAGGGTAGGGGCGCGGCGGGAGGGGGTAGGAGACCGACATCGTTTTTTTCTAGGGTTTGGGTGTCCTCGAGAGTTTTGGTCGAGCGAGAGGGCCGGGGGGTGCTCCCGTGGTATAAGTTATCACGGTCGAGAGGGGGTATACATATCGACCGTCCATCATGTCGAAGTTATCTGGGAGGGAGTTATATATATCAACAACGACGACATACATACACGGGAAAATAATGTTATCGGGGAGGGGGTATATATCGACCCCCCCCCCCACGTGTTGAAGTTATCGGGAGGGGGTTTTATATCGACAACGACGACATACATACACGGGAAAATAATGTTATCGAGGAGGGGGTATATCGACCCCCCTCGTGTTGAAGTTATCCCCCCTCGTGTTCAAGTTATCGGGAGGGGGTAATATCGACAACGACAACATACATACACGGGAAAATAATGTTATCGGGGAGGGGGTATATCGACCCCCCCCCCACGTGTTGAAGTTATCAGGAGCGGGTTATATCGACAACGACGACATATATATATATATATACACGGGAAAATAATGTTATCGGGGAGGGGGTATATCGACCCCCCCTCGTGTTGAAGTTAATCCCCCTCGTGTTGAAGTTATCGGGAGGGGTATATATCGACGACGACAGACCCGATAAAACATAAGAAAACGAAGAAGAAATAAAAAGAGGAGAGAAGAAGAAAGGAATAGAGGAGAGGATTGAAGAAAAAAAAAGAAGAAAAAAAGAAGAAAAAAAAAGAGGAGAAGAAAAAATAGAATATTTTCTATTTTTTTCTTCTTCTCCTCTATTCCTTTCTTCTTCTCCTCTTTTTTTTTCTTCTTTTTTTTCTTCTTTTTTTTCTTCAATCCTCTCCTCTATTCCTTTCTTCTTCTCCTCTTCTTTTTCTTCTTTTTTCCTCTTCTTATTTATATCTCCTCTTCTTCCTCTCCTCTTCTTCTTTCTTTCCTCTTCTTATTTTCTTCTTTCCTATCCTTCTTTTTCTTCTTCTTCCCTTCCTAGCTAGATATATAAAACTTTTCTAAAATTGTAACTTTTGCATATATAAAACTTTTCCATGTGGATCATCATTTCTCATATATATCGAATATATATCCATTGTCATATATAAAAACTTTCTATATATGAACAAAAAACTTTCTATGAACAAAAAAACATTTTTGACATATATATTCATACATTTTGAACATCTACATACATACAATTTTTTTTGTTCACATACACATATACATCACATATGAACAAAAAAATTAAACTAATAAAAAAAAAACAGAGCCGGGGCGGCGGCTCTCACAGCGGGGGCGACTAGGACGATGGTGACGGCGGGGGCGGGGGCGGCAAGGGCGCCGGCGCACGGGGCCGGCACGGGGCAGGGGCGGCGAGGGCGCCGGCGAGCACGCGCGGGCCGGGCAGGGGGGCTCGGGGCGCCGAGGCGGCGCGCGCGAGCAGGGGAGCACGAGGCGGGGTGGCGCGTGGGGGCAGGGCGACGGCGACGAGCACCGGGCGGCGACCCATCGAGGCAAGGGGGCGGGGCGACGGCGATGAGGAGCGGGCGGCGACGGCGAGCACGGGCAGCCTGGCGGCGTCGGGGGCAACTGGCGAGGTATGTCGAAAATTTCCTAAGTGTGGACTTATATAGGAAAGCCTTTAGTCCCGGTTCGTGGCACCAACCGGGACTAAAGGTGGGCATTAGTCCCGGTTGGTGCCACCAACCGGGACCAAAGGCCTCTTTTCAGCAGCCCAAAGGGCGGGAAGCGGTGGCCTTTGGTCCCGGTTGGTGGCACCAACCGGGACTAAAGGGGGGGCATTGGTCCCGGTTGGTGCCACCAACCGGGACCAAAGGCCTTGCGCTGCCCGCGGCCAAAAGTTTAGTCCCACCTCGCTAGTTGAGAGGGGCTCGGAGTGGTTTATAAGCTCCACTGCGGCTGCCCTCTCGAGCTCCTCTCAAATGCAGGCTTACGGGCCTAATGTCACACTGTGCTGTCTGTTGGCCTATTGGGCCTTCTGCGGGCCTGAATCCTGGCCCAGGTTGGGTTTCTACTCGTATTCAGGCCGTGGTGGCCCAATAGGTGGCAGTTTTTTAAATTTTTTGCATTATTTATTTTCTTTTGTTTTTTGCTTTATTTTTAATTCTTTTTGCTTTTAGGTCAGCAAAATTATAAACTGTCTGTTAGTGCCATTAGTTTTAGAAAACATATAAACTTTCTATTAGTGCCATTAGTTCTTTATGAAAATTCTTTTTGCTGTATTTAGTTTTTTTATTTTCTTTTTTGCTATATTTATTTTGTTTTATTTCTACTTACAACAAAAAACTTATTTATTTTATTTTATTTTGTTTCTAATTACTTATTTATTTTACTTTATGATAATTCTTTGTGCTATTAAAGTTTCTATCAAAAAAAGTTCTTTATGAAAATTCTTTTTGCTTTTAATGATTAAAAATAAAAAAGAGGCGCAATGCGCGTTGATTTGCTTCAAGCCTTTCGGAATAGTGTAGACTGCACTGCACATAGCTCGATGCAGTCTACCTTATTCCTCAAGGCTTGAAGCTAAGCAACGTGAGCATTGCGCCTCTTCTTCATCGTCTCTGCACTCAGGGCTTATAAACCGCTCCTAGTGCCTCTCAGCTAGCGAGGTGGGACTAAAAAACTGCTTAGCTAGTAAGAAACTCTAGTACCGGTTCGTGCCACGAACAGGTACTAAAAGTGCTCGTGGGGCCACAGCCTCATTAGTACCGGTTCGTGGCACCAACAGGGACCAAAGGGTGGAATTGGTCCCGGTTCGTGCCACCAACCGGGACCAATGGCCTTGCACAGCGGCGTGCTGGTGAGTTTAGTCCCACCTTGCTAGCTAAGAGAGAGCCGCACCTGTTTATAAGGTGCGGTGCGCCTGAGCTGTCGAGCTCCTCTCTAAAGCAGGCTTACGGGCCTAACCTCTCTGCACTCAGGGCTTATAAAGCATTTCAAATGAACTCTGAAAAGGTTGAAAGTTGGCATGGTATCATCATTTCATCCACATAGCATGTGCAAGAAAGTTGAGAGGGTTACGGCAAAAACTAGATGCACTTCTTGTACAAAACGAACAATGGTATCATACTCGTCTATTACAAAGTTGGCATGCTATCATCATAATAGTTGCGGGAGAAAGTCTTCACTTTTTCTTCGCTTGTGTCATTTGCTTATTGCGCCGTAACCATGGATAATCTTCATCGTTTATCAGGATGCTTGGGTCAGCCTTGACTTTGAAGGGAGGAATTTCATGAAACTTTTCATAATCTTCAGACATGTCTGTCTTGCCCTCCACTCCCACAATGTCCCTTTTTCCTGAAAGAACTATGTGCCGCTTTGGCTCATCGTATGATGTATTCGCTTCCTTATCTTTTCTTTTCCTCGGTCTGGTAGACATGTCCTTCACATAGATAACCTGTGCCACATCATTGGCTAGGACGAACGGTTCGTCAGTGTACCCAAGATTGTTCAGATCCACTGTTGTCATTCCGTATTGTGGGTCTACCTGTACCCCGCCTCCTGACAGATTGACCCATTTGCACTTAAACAAAGGGACCTTAAAATCATGTCCGTAGTCAAGTTCCCATATGTCCATTATGTAACCATAATATGTGTCCTTTCCCCTCTCGGTTGCTGCATCAAAGCGGACACCGCTGTTTTGGTTGGTGCTCTTTTGATCTTGGGCGATCGTGTAAAATGTATTCCCATTTATCTCGTATCCTTTGTAAGTCAATACAGTCGAAGATGGTCCCCTGGACAACGAGTACAACTCATCACAAACAGTGGTGTCACCTCTGAGACGTGTTTCCAACCAACTGCTGAAAGTCCTGATGTGTTCACATGTAATCCAGTCGTCACACTGCTCCGGGTGTTTGGAGCGCAGACTGTTCTTGTGTTCATCGACATACGGGGTCACCAAGGTAGAGTTCTGTAGAACTGTGTAGTGTGCTTCAGACCAAGAATATCCGTCCCTGCATATTATTGAGTTCCCCCCTCCAAGCGTGCCTTTTCCAGTCAGTCTCCCCTCATACCGCGATTTAGGGAGACCTATCTTCTTAAGGCCAGGAATGAAGTCAACACAAAATCCAATGACATCCTCTGTTTGATGGCCCATGGAGATGCTTCCTTCTGGCCTAGCGCGGTTACGGACATATTTCTTTAGGACTCCCATGAACCTCTCAAAGGGGAACATATTGTGTAGAAATACGGGCCCCAGAATGACAATCTCGTCGACTAGATGAACTAGGACGTGCGTCATGATATTGAAGAAGGATGGTGGGAACACCAGCTCGAAACTGACAAGACATTGCGCCACATCACTCCTTAGCCTTGGTATGATTTCTGGATCGATCACCTTCTAAGAGATTGCATTGAGGAATGCACATAGCTTCACAATGGCTAATCGGACGTTTTCCGGTAGAAGCCCCCTCAATGCAACCGGAAGCAGTTGCGTCATAATCACGTGGCAGTCATGAGACTTTAGGTTCTGGAACTTTTTCTCTGGCATATTTATTATTCCCTTTATATTCGACGAGAAGCCAGTCGGGACCTTCATACTGAGCAGGCATTCAAAGAAGATTTCTTTCTCTTCTTTCGTAAGAGCGTAGCTGGCAGGACCTTCATACTGCTTCGGAGGCATGCCGTCTTTTTCGTGCAAACGTTGCAGGTCCTCCCGTGCCTCAGGTGTATCTTTTGTCTTCCCATACACGCCCAAGAAGCCTAGCAGGTTCACGCAAAGGTTCTTCGTCACGTGCATCACGTCGATTGAAGAGCGGACCTCTAGCTCTTTCCAGTAGGGTAGGTCCCAAAATATAGATTTCTTCTTCCACATGGGTGCGTGTCCCTCAACGTCATTCGGAACAGCTAGTCCGCCGGGACCCTTTCCAAAGATTACGTGTAAATCATTGACCATAGCAAGTACATGATCACCGGTACGCATGGCGGGCTTCTTCCGGTGATCTGCCTCGCCTTTGAAATGCTTGCCTTTCTTTCGACATTGATGGTTGGTCGGAAGAAATCGACGATGGCCCAGGTACACATTCTTCCTGCTTTTGTCCAGGTATATACTTTCAGTGTCATCTAAACAGTGCGTGCATGCGTGGTATCCCTTGTTTGTCTGTCCTGAAAGGTTACCGAGAGCGGGCCAATCGTTGATGGTTACAAACAGCAACGCGTGCAGGTTAAATTCCTCCTGTTTGTGCTCATCCCACGTACGTACACCGTTTCCATTCCACAGCTGTAAAAGTTCTTCAACTAATGGCCTTAGGTACACATCAATGTCGTTGCCGGGTTGCTTAGGGCCTTGGATGAGAACTGGCATCATAATGAACTTCTGCTTCATGCACATCCAAGGAGGAAGGTTATACATACATAGAGTCACGGGCCAGGTGCTGTGATTGCTGCTCTGCTCCCCGAAAGGATTAATGCCATCCGCGCTTAAACCAAACCATACGTTCCTTGGGTCAGCTGCAAACTCAGCCCAGTACTTTCTCTCGATTTTTCTCCACTGCGACCCGTCAGCGGGTGCTCTCAACTTCCCGTCTTTCTTACGGTCCTCACTGTGCCATCGCATCAACTTGCCATGCTCTTCGTTTCTGAACAGACGTTTCAACCGTGGTATTATAGGAGCATACCACATCACCTTCGCAGGAACCCTCTTCCTGGGGGGCTCGCCGTCAATATCACCAGGGTCATCTCGTCTGATCTTATACCGCAATGCACCGCATACCGGGCATGCGTTCAGATCCTTGTACGCACCGCGGTAGAGGATGCAGTCATTAGGGCATGCATGTATCTTCTGCACCTCCAATCCTAGAGGGCATACGACCTTCTTTGCTGCGTATGTACTGTCGGGCAATTCGTTATCCTTTGAAAGCTTCTTCTTCAATATTTTCAATAGCTTCTCAAATCCTTTGTCAGGCACAGCATTCTCTGCCTTCCATTGCAGCAATTCCAGTACGGTACCGAGCTTTGTGTTGCCATCTTCGCAATTGGGGTACAACCCTTTTTTGTGATCCTCTAACATGCGATCGAACTTCAGCTTCTCCTTTTGACTTTCGCATTGCGTCCTTGCATCGACAATGACCCGGCGGAGATCATCATCATCGGGCACTGGTTCCTCTTCATCTTCAGCAGCTTCCCCCCTTGCAGCATCATTGGGCACATCGTCTGGTTCCTCTTGATCTTCAGCAGCTTCCCCCGTTGCAGCATCACCGTATTCAGTGGGCACATAGTTGTCATCGTCCTCTTCTTCTTCGCCGTCTTCCATCATAACCCCCATTTCTCCGTGCCTCGTCCAAACATTATAGTGTGGCATGAAACCCTTGTAAAGCAGGTGGGCATGAAGGATTTTCGGTCAGAGTAAGACTTCGTATTCCCACATGTAGGGCATGGACAACACATAAAACCATTCTGCTTGTTTGCCTCAGCCACTTCGAGAAAATCATGCACGCCCTTAATGTACTCGGAGGTGTGTCTGTCACCGTACATCCATTGCCGGTTCATCTGCGTGCATTATATATAATTAAGTGTGTCAAAAACCATTACAGAACATCATGAATAGATAATTAAGTGACCAAATTAATAGAAGTTCATCATCACATTAGAACCAAAGTACATACATAGTTCTCATCTAACAACATATATATAGCTCTCCAGAGCATCTAATTAATTAAACCATACATTGAAACTATGTAAAACATTTCAATGCGAAAACAAATGCGATCATAATCGCAACCAAGGTAACAATTGATCCAACGGCATAATGATACCAAGCCTCGGTATGAATGGCATATTTTCTAATCTTTCTAATCTTCAAGCGCATTGCATCCATCTTGATCTTGTGATCATCGACGACATCCGCAACATGCAACTCCAATATCATCTTCTCCTCCTCAATTTTTTTTATTTTTTCCTTCAAGTAATTGTTTTATTCTTCAACTAAATTTAACCTCTCGACAATAGGGTCGGTTAGAATTTCTGGTTCAACCACCTCCTAGATAAATAAAATCTATGTCACGCTGGTCGGTATATTTGTCATAAACAATAAATGAATCAAATAGTTATAAAAAGATAATATATACCACATCCGAATCATAGACAGGACGAGGGCCGACGGGGGCGGATACCAAAACCATCGCACTATGTAATAAGAAGGAATAAAATAGTAAGAAAATTAGACAAGTATCTATCTAAAGTAAGAATTTTTTTCTTTCAAAAAGAAGATAAGAACAAGAGGCTCACCACGGTGTTGCCGGCGACGAGATCGGCGCAGGCGGTCGACGGCGGTGAAGACGGGAATGGGACGTGACGGGCCGCTAAACCTAGACAAATCTCGAGGAAAATGGAGCTTTGAGGTCGAGCTTCGAGAGGACAAAGCTTAACTAGTGTGGCTCGGGCATTTCATCGAACACCTCATGTGCATAGGAGGTGAGCTAGAGCACCACAAAGCCCTCCCCTCGCCGGCCAGAGAAAAACAGAGCACTGGAGTGCTCTGCTCGCGGGCGAGGGGTATATATAGGCACCTCATTGGTCCCGGTTCGTGGCATGAACCGGTACTAAATCCGGGCCTTCTGTCCCGATTCATGCCAAGAACCGGGACAAATGGTTGTGGGCCAGGAGCGAGGACCATTAGTCCCGGTTCGTGGCTCGAACCGGGATAAATGGTTCCATACGAACCGGGACCAATGCCCACGAGGCCCGGGCCGGCCCCCTGGGCTCACGAACCGGGACGAATGCCCCCATGGGTCCCGGTTCGTGACTGAACCGGGGCTAATGTGAAAACTGCCCTATGACCTATACCCTGTTTTCTACTAGTGTTGGCCTTGTAATATGTTATGTACTATTTCCATTAGTGAACATTGGTGCGTCTAAATGACACAATATTCTACGATGTTTGAAAACTCTTTATGGGATTTAATTTTTCAAATGTTACTCTTATGTTTGGTGTAGGATGTTCGTTTCTCAAATATATTTTTATCATTTTCCTTTATTGGTAGATCTATGTTCTATTGTTTAAGAATCTTTTTTACAAGCCACCCACCCTTTTCGGAATACCCTAATAACAAATTGTGTTGTCCAGGTAAACTAAGGTCCTGAGCACCACATTGAGAAAGAAAGGGAAGCCAAGGGCCTAGGTTTTAGTTTGGATGGCATCTACTTAAGATAATGAAAGGTACAAGATATGCATGGAAACATTCTTTTGACTTGTACCATGTCAAGTTATCAGTGTAAAGAAATACTATGTTGCACAGAATATTATCATGACACACTAATAGAATAGTATGGAAAGGTGTTTGCCTAATGGATGATGGGTACAACTTTAGACCAAATAATGCAGTACTTTTTCGTACTTACCATTGCTTCCATGCTAATGCCTTATAATCCTAATACGATGGTTGGGAGATAAAGGAAGCATTTTTTTTTGTCTATGACCCAAGCAAGTGCACAATGAGAGTGATGGACCCAAGAGTTCTAACATTGCATGAGAAGCTTGAAACGTATTAGCAGTAGTTAGTTGTGTCTTTATTCTGCACGTGCTAAATTATAGCGTTTATTGAATATTGTGGATTTCAATATTATTAGGATATCTCTGCTTTATCTTTTCTATAAGTGAAATTCTTGTATTATTTATAGTGTTAGTCGAGACGTGGATTACACGTGCATGCTTACTAGTGTAGTAAAACCTGCGCTATTACTGGATGAAAGCTATAACGCAGGTGATACATCCCACGCTACTGCTACCCCGATCCACTCCCACCCCACCGAACTCTCTCGTGAATCCCTAAAAAAACTCTCGCGAACCTCACCCCCACCCCTTGGTCGACCTCCTCTCCCCCACGATCTCTTCCCCGCCGCCGCCACCCATGCCGGCCGGTTCCGGCGAGCTCCGGCCGCGCGCAACACGCCCCCAAGCTCCACCCCTCCCTCCCCCACGTCCAGATCCGTGCCTCAAGGCCTGCATCCTTGCCCGCGGCTAGGGTTTCGGGCGCCTCCCGTGTTCTTGCCGGAATCCACCACAATCGGCGATGGCGAGGCCGGCGCTTGCGGGATCCGTCACCGGTGTTGCCCAGGTAGGCCATTCCCCTCCTTCCTTGGTCGGATCCGCCCTCTCCTCAAGGATGTACTGTAGCTTGCAAGTCGAACCAGGATCCCTGTTTCCATGCACGCCCCAAGGATGTACTGTAGCTTGCAAGTCAGTAACTCTAGAGACAAACCCAGTCACCGTTGCCAAGTGATACAATTGGATGACAAAGGCTCGAGACATTGGTTATGCAGACAAAGGCTCGAGACATTGGTTATGCAGTAAAATCTTGAATATATTTTACTTTCTGTTGTTTGATTTTGCCTGGCAGGTGCAGTGGGAGGATGAAGATGAAGAGGACGAAGCGGGCGACTATGAAGAGGTGTTGTGGTGGAGGCAAGATGCAAGGATATGTATGTTCTTCTGAACTTTTTTTGGTACCAGAATTTCATAACGTTGTTGTTACCATGTCCATGGTGAATTGTGTTTTCTATTTTCTTTCACAAGAATTGAGATTTTAGTTGGTTATAAGGGCCAAAAAGGATAGGAATAGGGCATGATGAATCTGAACTATCCATCAGAGAGCTTAGCAACCAAAGTGACGCTCTTACATATGCAGTTAGAATCCAGAAAATGTATTTGAACAATCCATGGTTCCATGTTTGGCATTTATTGGATAATGAACGAACAGTTCTGAATTCTGAAGCTGCTTTATTATTCAGCTAGACTGAAAAAACATTCAGCTATTAATTAATTAAGCACAGCAAAGATGGTATTTACATGTAATTAAGCTAAGTCTGGCATCAGGTGCTAGACGGAGGAGAGATTCAGTGACCCAAGGATGGACCAAACAGCAGCAGCAGCATCACAGTAGAACAGTAGTAGAAGAAGTGATGATGCCCAGTCTCCTCCAAATGCACACTTTTTTTAAGAACAGATTAGCTCAGTGCTTAACTTGTCCATGCCTCAAGGTCTGCACCCTTGCCCGCTGCTAGGGATTCGGGCGCCCCCGTGTTCTTGCCGGCGAGTGCCCAGGTCCGCCCGCTGGCCAACGAGCAGCACCCCGCACCTGCGCGTGCCCAGGCCGACGAGCAGTACGGGGATTGGCCGCGGACGGAGACGAGTGCAGGCGCCGCAGCAGGAGAAGCAGTGGTGGCGGCGGATCTGGTGACCGCCGGGTCGGCTCGTCGTGTCGCCGATAGCTTGGAGCAGTCGGTTCCGGTCCGTCTACTACTCGTGACTGGGAAGGAAGGATCATGTTGCTGATAGTTCAGGTGTAAAACTGTATCTTCTCATATAGCATTATTTCTAACGGCAAGTGTATTTTGGTCTACAATATTATCAATCTACAGAAAGGATGTTATGCGATTCAGCTTCCCAGTAAGGCCTTACTGCAAAAAAAAAAAAAAAAAAAAAAAAAAAAACCAACTACAGTGCTGCAGTCCTACCGTTTTATCCATCAAACTTTGTTTCTATGGTTACTATTTTTATTATTTCAACAACTGGTAGTGAAGTTAAGGCGAGCATTGGAACATTGGTTGTTGATAGTCTTTTTCGATGGTCCTCTATCTGTATAGCATTACAAGCAACAACCACTGAGCCATGAGAGTCTTTCTAGATGGTATTCTATCTACTCTTACAAGAAACATGCAATGAGTTATGGTATATATTTCCATTCTCAAAATAACTATCTTTGATGCTTCTGAATATTTAGCTTTCAAAATGACTTTACCGAATATGTAAGATTCTATGCCTATAATTTTACTTTTTCACTCTTAAATTTTGCAACAGTATGATACTCTATGTAGTTCCTCAAGATATTGTTCTTTATTAGGAGGAATCAAGGATTAAATTTACTGCAATAGTCTATTTTACACACACACACATTATTACTTAATACATCCATGTGAGATAAAAAAACGTACTGATATTTATATTTTTGATATAATATAAGTGCACCTGCTCATACTTTTCAATAAAATCACTACATTGGTTTGAAAGAAGAAACTCATCATTTCCTTCCAATTTAAGACCGCACTAGAGAATATACATAACAACATCTATTTGATTCGTGTTACAAATTTGCAAGTGCAACAGCTTAACTGTCACTAATATATGAAATGTTGCTCTAAGTCTCTTATGAATGAATGTTATTACAAAAATTTCCTTATAAATATAGTAATAAATGGGAAGTTATCATGTCGACTATAATGACCAGTGATATTTATAATGACCAAGTGTTGTTACTGCTGATGATTACTAGTAATACAACAATAATACATCTGCAACCAAGGGTTAAATTGAAATGACCTGACAGTAAAGGGTACAATGTTGGTAATAATCTGTTGTTGCTGATGCCTTCTTGCTTGCTTGCTTGCGAATGACCTGGGAATTACTCCTACTTGGTGCACAAACTTTGCTTGTTGCAATTTGCCTCAAAAGCTTGGATTCAGAATCTATAATAAGATTTGGTCATGCCTAGCACTGTATCCTTCTTAAGTTGGGTTTTCCCCAATTTCTAGGATTGGTCTGTTAGGTACTGCTTATAATTCGTATATACTATGCTGCTGCTATATGCTTTTGTTTCTGCTATTGTTACTTAGTGCTCTATAGGCTACTATTATACTGTACTAGTGATCCAGGTTCTTTTGAGTTCCTAGTAGTGGTCTTGGTTCATTGTTTAATTTCAGGATTTGTGATTTCCTAGTAGGGAACACATGGATATGAAGCTACGGCGGCGACGAAGACGATATCGACATGGGGCTGCGGCGACGATGATGACGACGACATTGACATCGACATAGGGCTACGGCGGCGACGAAGACGACGACATCGTCATGGTGCTGCTGCGGCGGCGACGACGACGGCATCAACACCATCAACACGGCCTTGTGGAGGCGCCGACGCCGACGACATAGACGCGTGGCACATATTGTGTGTGTGTGTGTGTGCCCGCGCGTGTGTGCGTGTGTGCGTGTGCGTGTGTTAATTATCTACATCAGATATGTATGATTGATGATTGACTGTATGCATAACATGTATGTATTGTGAAATGCATGTCTAAACTGAAATAGGTAGACTTTTATTTTTTTTAAATCCTAATTTGTTACTAGTAGCGTGGGTGTATCATAGAAGCGCTACTGCTATTCCTTTACTAGTAGCGTGGGTGTGAAATACTAGTAGCATGTGGTACCAGCGCTACTAGTATGTCTGTTTAGCAGTAGCGTGGGGGAAAACACACACTACTACTAAAAAAATAGCTGTAGCGTCATAGCAGTAGCGTGAGAACCTACGCTACTGGTAGTCTAAAAACCCAGGTAAGGTTTTTCCTAGTAGTGTTCAGAGATGTATTATTGCGTGTGATGCCAAACAGATGATCAAGGATCTAGAGAGTAGCGCACGGGTCGGGATGGATAGATCATCACTGAAATTAAAGTAAGAGTCGAGAATCTTACATGTAACTTCATATTTGAAGGGAGGGCGGCAAATGTAGAGGCCCAGAGCTTAGTAATTTTTTTGCTTTCTTTAGATAGGGGTCGCCACATGTGACTCATTCAACCCCATGACCAAATATGTATTCCACTCATTTGCAATTTGTCGAATAAAGTTTGGTTTCACCCCTAAAAAAACCAAACGCACACCTTCAACATGTACACACATTGTCCGGTTTTAGGACGGTTTCACAAAATTTTGGCTATTTTTTTTCTTCTTCAATTTCTCTGTATTCATTATTTCAGTTTTCTCAATTTAAAAAATTGAATACGATTTTGAAGTCATGGATAATTCTTTTATCTTTAAATTATTTCAAATTTAAGGAATTTTTAAAATTAGATTTTTTTAAGTCCCTTGAAAAAATTAGTGAACATCGTGAAAGATTCAAAAACATAAGAAAGCATGAGCACTTTTGAAAGTTCATGAAAAATATTAAGTGTTTACATTATTTTTTAGATAATATTTTAAAATAGCGGAGATGTTTTTTTTAATTTGTGAACTTATTTTACGATGTTGGGCGGAAATCTTACAGGGATACATAGTCTGAAATATTTGTGGGTTATTAAAACTCGATTAAAGAAAATGGGAATTTTGCTTCTTCGTTGGGATCACTAATCTTGACCAGGCCTATTCAATTTTGTATTTTAGTGTTTTTCTATGGTCTCCTGCTTGTGCACTGTTTTGACGAGAAAGGTGCCATAGGGTACTCTAATGAGAGAGCGACATGAAGGTTACAGGTGCTTCTCCTGCGCCTCCCATTTGATCACCCTTATCTCCTCTTTACTCCTTTCCAAGTATATGATTAATTTCGTCCATATTTAGCCTCATTTCCTGTGGAAACAAAATAAATACATGATTTTAGAATCATTTACATTCATTATTCATTAATGGCAATATCGTAGCGGATATCTTGGGTTTTATGAAATAAACCGGGTTAAACTCAGGTATGATTAGCGTAAAAATAACACTCGTTAGCTTAGTACGGCAGCGAAAAGCTATTCCTTGGGACGAATGTGGTGTAGTCATTAAACCCCAATGCTTTTGTCTTAATATTTATTATTAAAACAGGTAATACCATGCGACGGTTAAGGTCATTGGTTGGACAATTCACTCTTGATGCAGGTCACGAACCGGCCAAGACATACTTTGAATACTCCCCCCCCCCCCCCCCCCCCCCCCAACTTCATCGCCTAGCAGGCGCATGATAGCGGTTGTCTTCGAGAGCTATGTTTATTGCCAAGATGAGATCCCACACAAAAATATAAGGTTGTGAGGGTAAGACTTTATAACCATGTATATTTTCATCAATGTTTACACCCGAAAAGATTGTTAAAATTCCGTGTAAAGAGCTAGAATTTAATTCGATGACAATAACTTGTTTGACTCTATGTCGTCGTGCACATCTTGCCCTGGGTTCGATAACCCAGGCATACTCCTTGATGAAAAGGTATAGGAACCTTTTGCTATCGAAACCGTATCCCCTAGAAATGCAGGCCATGGAACTACAAATTCTTCACCATAATATTGAGGAAATATTATGACTTTACTGAAAACAAATCAGTGAAAGCAACATGACACAATAACATAAAACGCATCATATTCGAATAATCGGCTAGGTGAGGACACAAACATCTAGTTTCATGGCACTGCCACAAAGAACAAGAGTAATTTTATTCGCAAAAACCATGATGATCACTAGATGCTGATGAAGACAACCAATATCTTAAGGATCTGAGGTCCCCCGTCTCTCAACGCCAATATAGCATTTGGAAGCAAGGAGACAAGAAAATTCTTGTGCAGCCGCTGCTAGCGGTCCTTCCCATACGTGAAGGCTCTTCGGCTCCTCTGCAGTACAACTATTACTGTACGCGTGCTGTAGCGTCTAGCATCTGCCGTCTATTTTAATCGGATGGCTCCAACAAAGAATCGCTGGGCTCATATAAAAAAGTAAAGAAAACTAGAAGAGACCCACACGGCCACACCATTCCCCACTCTCTCTCTGTCTTATCTCTTTCGTCTAGAGAAGCTCGGCCACTGTTTTCCCCAATCCACAACACTGCTCCAGCCGAGCGAAATCCAGGTACACTGCGCTGCCCCGGCCAAATTCGCTCGCCCCGAACTGCTCTGGCGATGCCCTCCCTCTATATCCCTGCCTCTCTGCGTGCTGCTTCTTATCCATCCCCGTGCGGCCGTGCCCCATGGCTTCTACCGGCAGCTGCAAGGGATGGCCGGAGAGCGCACAGCTGCGGGAGCCGACCAAATACGCCGCTGCTGCACCGCCACATGTCTCTGGCTGCTAGTAGCAGGGAGACGACGAACTACACAAGCAGCAGAGCAACGACGAGATCGACGAGCCTGATGACAACGGCAAGCTGGAGTCTCCCCCGACGAGCTCGACGAGGAATGGACAACGGCGATGTCTCGGAGCAGCACGGTCGACCTCGGCGCCCTCCTGCCCGGCGTAGCCCCACTAGCAAAACCCAAGGTGAATTACTTAGAACTAATTTATTCATTTTTTTCATCATTAGTTCGAGAACATGTGCTTGTTTGACCATCTATTAATCTTTCATGGCAATATGGTTAGTCAATAGCCAGTAGAGAGTACATGCATGTGTGCTGAGTTTAATTATAGTTATGTTGTGACAGTGGTCACTTGCGTCTCTGTCCAATTATTCAGATCACTAGCTGAAGAATTAGTGCTTGTGCTGATGATCAAATAGTGCCACTAGCAGTCCATGTTGTATCTGATTGTACACCGTACATGGAGAGATAAAAACCTATTGTGGTACATAGTTGTAACCATCTCACTAGAATATTTAAAAGTGATAAGTAATCAACAGATCATTGTTGTAGTAAACCGAAATTAAACTGATTGTTCTGTCTTCGGAAACTAGGAGTGAACTGAGACTAAACTGATTGCAGTGAAATAATGAACACTCAACAGGTTGGCTCCCATGTGTGCTGATTCAGATATTCCTTCTGCATAATCTGTCGATCTAGCAAGACAAAATAACACATATTCATCAACCTATCCCATGATAGTTTTGTAAGTTCCAAAGATCATCGGCTTCACTCTGCAAATTAAGGGATATATAACTGATTATATGAAGTATCATATTGCTTAACAATGAATTTTATGAATTTTAGACATGGTAGGTGGAAATACCGTCAGTAAATGAGCATAGTACCCATATTCTTGCAAACCATTTGCATTTGTTCCAGCCATTTGCTCTATAGGTGCTTGGTATTGTGCTACTGAAATGTCATTCTTTCCTCCCTATGCAAAAATAAAAACAAAACAAAACCAATGTTAGTTGAGTTGTTACTATATTACTCTATTTAATAAGTAGTCCGGTTAGACATGTGCAAGAGATTTACAGAATGATTTTGATTTTTGGCTACCGCTTTAGTTGTCTCCTTCTTTTTATTTGGGTGCTGATTGTCAAGCCATGATTTCTTTCTTCTTGAATTTTTCTTTGGAATTTCCTTTTTCTTTAGGCAAGCATCCTTTAAACAATCGTCTGGTTCTTTAGATATATCTTCAGTTCTGCACGTAGTAGTACGAGCTTTCTCTTCAACTTGCTTCCTAAGATTCTTCAAAGCATCATCTACTAGTTTGATACACTCTTCTGATGTAACTGCCTGTGAAGCTATGAAAAAACTTCAACTGTTGTCTATCTTCTGATATAGGATCTTCCAAAACAATGTTTCCATGGCTGTTTTGTATAGTGCCGCTTCGCGCTTCTCGAGTCCATCGCTTCAAAATATAGTGGCCTGGAAGGTACTTAATATTCATGACATCAAGTGCTTTCAAAGCATGGCTACACAATATACCAACTCTTTCAAATTGCCCACAATCGCAGAAAACTTTTTGCTCTTCATAATCAACTACAACTTTGCACTCTTCTTCATATGTGAATTCTGGGTCAAGACTTGCAATTGCAACAATATATGCATTGTGTTCTATCGATGGCTTGATGTATGCTGAGATGGATCTTTCATATTCATTCTCAAAATCTTCAAATATGCGTGGTGTGTAAACCTTGCTCGCTTGTATTACCATAGGAGTCCTCATTCTGACTCTAGGTAATTTTTTCCTAGACTCATATTCCTCATTTACCTCGTTATCTCTTTTCTCTTGCACAACCCTCTCTACATGCTTGAAAAACCGAAGGATGTCAAGATCAGACTTTAGATGGTCTTTCAAGTCACTGTTCAAGCTCTCACTTAATTGTGTGCTTCTCATGCCTATAGTGTAAGCATTCATCATGTAACATCTTGCCCATTTCTCTTTTACTTTGTAGATGCTGTCCAACCAAGTTTGTGTATCCACATTGCTTCTGATGGCATTGAAAGCTTCTACAAAGGCTTCCTCTTCCTCATACTTGTACATGCAAGCACTGAAATCAGCAAGTACATTTGGTACCTCCTCGTCTTTTTTCTTATGAGGTAAGTGCCTGATGGCATTTTGCATTATGTGAAAAGTGCATAATCCATGCCATGCTTCGGTAAATACCGCCTGAACTGCATTACCCATTGCTACATCTTGATCAGTAAAGATTGTTCTAGGTTGCTTCTTGTTATGCAATGATAGGAACGTGTTGAACAACCATTTGAATGATTCAAATGTCTCATCATATAAAAGTGCAGCACCAAAAATGACCATTTCTCTAAAATGGTTGAATCCAACAAATACACCGAAGGGTCTGTACTCTTTGTTTGTCCCAAATGTTGTATCGAAAGTAACAACATCACCAAAATGAGCATAGTCAATGATCATCTTTGCATCAGCCCAAAAGATATTCGCTATTTGTTCATCGCAATCTAGTTGCATATCATATTCAAATGCAGGATTCTCATTCTTTTTATCTCTAAAGTACTTAAGCATACTTCCAGCTTCACCATACATCAAGTCCCTTTGACGCCTGCTTCGCAAGTGGTTCTTGCGATCACGACATGTGTAGCCAAGGTTCAGTGGACCACCAACTTATCGACTTGCTAACTCATGGGCTCTTTTAGGTACAATTCCTGAATCATCTGCTGTTTCAATTTCAAATGCTTGCAAGGCCGAAATCTTCCGTTGTGACGGCATCAAGTGGCTTGTCCCAGGTAATTGCAAGACATGGTTGTGTTCAACAACTAACTCATGCACCTCATAATTTTCTGCTTCTCGGTCTATAGTGATTCCCATTCGAACATTGCAGCCAGTCCTTGTTTCTGCACGAGGACGCTTTGTATTATTATCCCTTTTGTCTTTTCTTCTATAGCCTTCATTAGAACAAACATATCTTGCAGAAGTGATTACTCCATCAAGTTTGCTCTTGTTTTCATAATTTACCCTTACATCAAAACCAGTATGACCTCCATAACATGTCCAAAAGTTCCAAGCCTCTTTTGTGGAATTAAACTTCATACCAATCTGAGGCATCCAAGTAGGAACTACATTTGTCCTGCGCAAATTAAGCATAACCTATTTGTTTCTCTGCTTACACTACAATCATAAGATGACATGGCCTAATAAGAATTGAATAAAATTATTGGTACCTGTTAGAACCTTCGTTGGTGGAGTTAATCATATTCTCCATTACACTTTGTGTTTTTTCTTTTATAATCTATGATAGCAAACTCAGTCCATGAGATCTTTGTTGCTGCCAACATGAATACAATTGAAACATATGTCATATACTTTGAGATTGACGTCTTTATTTTTGTTGCTACCATGTACTCCCTCCGTTCCAAATTACTCCCGCGACAAGTAAATCGGAACGGAGGGAGTACATCACAGGCACCTGTATATCATCTACAACTCAATATATCTTGTTCTTGTCCTAGCTACAAGGAGGACGATCAGGACAAAAGTAAGATAGAAGGGAAATCATCTACAACAGGCACACACCAACGTACCTTGGTCTTGTTCTCGCTAGAGAGGACGAGTGGGAGGAACAAGGGAGACGAGCAGGAGGAGGCGCCGAGGAAATTGTCAACACGTTCTGATTGGCCACAACGTTAGTTCAGCAGAAGCGAGATCTCTACAACACGTTCAGATCAGCATACCTTGGTCTCATTTTTTCTCCGAGGAGGACCATCAGGAGGAAGAGGACGAGTGGGAGGATTTTGGCGCCAAGAAACTATCAGCTCGCTCTGTTTGGCGCCAGCGTTTATGTGTTTGGCGGCAATTGTACAACCGTGGGAGATTTTCCTCCAGACTAATAGGGATTTTTGTTCTAATTATTCATAGAATTAAGAGGGGAGAAAGGAGAGCCATCTGATTAAAATAGACGGCAGATGCTAGACGCTACAACACGTGTACAGTAATAACTCTGACTCCTATATAGAAGTTGCATGCACCCGTAAGTCCAAACTGACAGAAAGAAGCGTGGAATATATTTCAGCACTCTCCGTCACGTATAGGCTTATATATATATATATATATATATATATATATATATATATATATATATTTGGAAACTGATTCCTTTCCTTCGGATGCAGACATGGCCGTGTCAGCCGCGTCCAGGTTCGCCCGATCCGTTTAATCGTGTGGCATGCACTGCATCAAGCGTCACCTTCGGAACCACACCCCCATGTGTCCCACGAAGCATCTACACACAACCTCCCAATCTTATCTTCTCCCACACCGCACTACACCCATCATCTTTCTCGGTTCCTCTCGGTGTGCATCCCCTTCTCTCCCAAATAAATTCTCTCTCAAGAGCTGCTTGCTGGCGTCTGCAGTGAGTCCAACGACCACCAGTGCTTCGAGCCCAAGGGCTATGGTGAGGGGCGCCGCCATGCTGCGAGGTCGCCAACGTCGCCCAAGGACTACAAGGCCGCCGTGTTGCGAACCAATGTTGCGACTGCAGCTTCAACTGCTTTGACGGCGGCTCAAACTGCTCCGGCGAGACTGTGACGCCGTCGTGTTGCGATGGCCGTTGACGTGTCGCTGTGTTTTGATTTTCGGTTTGCAAATTTTTTCGCCCCCGAACGAGATGGCCAAAATTCGGCCATTTCAAAAATTTCGGTAAAATCTCGGACGGAATTACAAAACTAAAATTTGGCCGAAATTCGGTCGAAAAATTGAAAACAATCAGAGTAAAAGTATAGTAGTCGAGCAACATTGAGGAGTACATACATAAATGTTTACGGAACAGCTTTGGGGATTGAATGCCCTGCATCAGTCGAACATCACTATCAGCTCCAAAAGAAAAGATTGAAACGAGAGGTGCTGCAGAGTTGAGGATGAATCACCGATGGATTCAGCTGCAGCCCGCAGCCAGCAGAGGCCATCGGGAAGGCGCGAACGTGGCGGGAGGGCAGGCTCGAGCAGGGAGGCATGCGGCGACGAGTGGAGGATTTGGGTGGAGCGCCGCCGCCGCGCACACAGGAGGAGTAGGGGATCGTGAGTTGTTTAGGGTTCACGTGTTCGGTTCGATGACGTTAACTTAGGCAAACCGAGCGGAGGCCCCAGAAGTGGATTGGGCCAAAAAAACATTCAAACTGGGCCGAAAATTTTGGCCGGCACAGACATTTACCAGATGGACGAAATTCGGCCGGAAATTGATTTTTTCAGCCGAAAATCAAAACACACTCGATGCTCCAACAGGCGGCTTGGGCTACTCCGGCAATGCTGCAATGACCACTGACGTGATGCAAGCCGATGGTGCGACTGTGTCTCGGCCTACTTCAGCGATGCTGCGACGGCGCCGATGTGCTTCGAGCTGGTACTGCGACGGCCGTCGACATGCTGCGAGCTGGTGCTGCGATGGCCGGCGATGTCCATGCTGTGACAGCCGTTGACATGGCACAATGAGGACGCCATGTGGCGTGCTGCTGATACGCCGCTGTCGTCTTGCTGCGAGCAGGTATGCCGTGAGGAAGTTGCATAGTTGGTGCTACGACTGGGAAGGGCAAAGGGAAATAATGTACTCTTTGCGTTGACTCATCCAACGGCGTGAAAGGCTCAGATCAGACGGTGGGAAAGACGGCTGTTGTTTTACTTTCTACATCCGGATGACGCCTAGCACACTACTAGAATCGCACCCTACGCCGAGTATCAGGAACACTCGGCAAAGGGCCTAAAACCCTCAGCAAAGACTTTGCCAAGGGTTGCACTTGGCAAAGGCCACCCGACGTACACCTCTCAGGCAAACAGAAATTTGCCGAGAGCCAGAACACGGGCACTCGGCAAAGAGTTTGCCGAGAGCCAAACAGTGCCTCTCAGCAATATAAAGTGACTTCACGGCCGCTGGTTCCGTCAGCTCTTTGCCGAGAGCCGCGCTCGGCAAAACTGCCACAACCAACTGCTAGTGCTCCCAGCGCATGCCACTTTGCCGAGAGTTGCACTCGGTAAACTTCGTTCCCAGTTCGGTTTCTTCTGCTTCTAACTCAGATCGCTGCAGCAAAAACAGATATACAAAACACAAACTTGCATTTGAAGTCACAAAGTCTAACAACAAACTCACATAAGCATTACATAAATAGTTCACACAAGCTTCATTTGAAATCACAAAGTAGCTCTTTGATACAAGTGCCTACTTACTAAACAACAAAGTGGTCTATGCATGTCTACATGCGACCAGATGATAAAAGCAACACCACAATTATGATGAACTGAAAGAAAATCATCAAGTTCTTCCATCCATGAACCCGATAAGCCGTTTTTGGCTTGCACTATTGCCTAATTCAGATTTTCTTTTCTGGTTAAGTACATACTGATTGTAATGATACTCTGCATTTTCTCTGCTATTGCACGAGTCGTGGGAGCTGCCTTCGTAGTGAAGCACTTGTTCATTGAATTCAGACCATTAATCATAGACTCCTATACACCTATCTCTGTACACCGCATACCACTTCATCTAAAAAAGAGAAAAAAAGGCAAAGAAGGAATGCAAGGTTAAAATATCACATCATACATAACTCACGTAAGCATTCATCACTCAATCAAAAGGATCGCAAGTGGCAATCCAAGTCCATATCAATAACTACATAACTATATCAATAAATCAACGTCAAACTATCTAGGTGGACTACTCCGAGGTGTAGTCGGTGAAACCAGTGATCGTGGAGTCAGAGCACGTGGGGGCATTCCCCACAGTGGAGGACCAGGCATTGTCGGGAATGATGGTCGGTGGACTCAATGGCGCCGGGTCATCACACTCCTTACGTGGTGGGGCCTTCCTCTCCTTACCTAGTGGATTCTTCTTGGCCAGATCCTCAAAATACTTTATTAGGATCAGCTGCGGTCAAGGGTTCCTCGGTGCACTTCTCCTTGACCGCGGAGTCGACCCTAATGGAAGGTGCATCGTCGGAGGAAGCCATAGACACGAAATCGATCGGTGCTAACATCTTTCATCACACAATGAAAAGTAGCATAGGAATCAAACATCAAAGATTACTTCTAAGCAAATTAATCATGATGGACACTCTCTCATGGATATTTTGACTTTCTATGATGGTCGAGCTGGGCGAGTCCATCGTGCCTGACAAATGTATATCACAGGACGAACTCGCACAGATCGACCGCCATCGGCAAAAGTTGATTTTGTTCCTCCAAGAACATCTCTCATCTCTCTCACGTATATATGGTGGACACTCTCTCTGGTGGTGGTATATATAGTGGACACTTCCTCACGGGTATTCCGACTTCCAGTGATGGTCAAGCTCGGCAGGTCCATCGTGCGTGACAAATGTATATCACAGGAAGAAGTCGCGCAGATTGACCGCCATCGGCCAAAGTCGATTTTCTTCCTCCAAGAACAACTCTCATCGACACTCTCTCACGTATATATGGTGGACCCTCTCTCACGTATATATGGTGGACACTCTCTCTGGTGGTGGTATATATGGTGGACACTCTCTCTGGTGGTGGTATATATGGTGGACACTCTCTCACAGGTATTTTGACTTTCAATGATGGTCAAGCTGGGCGAGTCCATCCTGCATGACAAATGGTATATTACTAGATGACCTCACCCAAATTGACCGCCATCGGCAAAAGTCAATTTTCTTCCTCCAAGAACAACTCTCATCGACTGTCGGTGATGGTCGCTCTTCCTCTGTTCATCCTGCTTTGGAAAGATCACAGAGGTGGAACAGAGGAAGCGCGACCCCCTACGGCAATAATCGGTACCATTCCTCTGAAAACATCTCGCATCTGTCAAATATGGTGGTCACTCAATCAAGATAAAACTAGTAAATAAAAACTACTAGTCCAGTTACTAGAAAAAAATACTACATAAAAACTAATGCAAAAATCTACGACATAGCATCCATACAAGCAACAAAAACTAATAGAGGCAAACAACAACAAAATCCATACATACATCCACACATAGCATCCATGCATACAACATCATAAAAAATTATCTACATAGCATCCATCCATCTATCGATCCATACATCTAGTCATCCATCCATCTATGCATCCATCTATATATGCATCCATGTATGCATCCAAATATTCATCCATCGATACATACATCCACACATGGAGAGGGGGGGGAGCTCACCATGTAGACCGGAGGGAGGAGCTCGGTGTGGGGGGGGGGGGGGGCACGCGGTGGGGGCGCCAGCCGGTCTGGGACGGCCACGGGTTGCGGGGGCGCCAGTCGGTGGGGGGGGGGAGCAGAGGAGGGAAAGTAAAATGAAAGAAGAGGGGAATTAGTTTAAGTGTCCGCTGCTACCTTTATCAAGAGCCTGTCGGTGGGGCACTCGGAAAAATAAGTCAAACATAGATCTAGGTTTTCTGTTACCGAGAGGTACTCTGTTACTAGATCTAGGTTTTCCCTTTTGCCGAGGGCAAGTCTCGGAAATGACATCTCTATCGAGTGCTACTCCCGGTAATATGATTAATTAGCATCACTTGTGCCTCTTTCATCTAACCATGCGCATGCCGCAAGGACATGACAAAGGATTTCCATGACGCTTGCGGGCATGATTTCATGTGTCGCCTTGCTGATCTGCAATTTCCGGCGATGAAACCCTAGGAGAGCAATAAATTTCTCGAATATTGTATGCGGGTCCGAAAATGCGGGTGTGTGGCACATGTCATGCAATGGCCTCCTTTGAGAGCACGAGAAGTTTCGAGGCCAACGGAGCAACAAGACCCGCACTTCCTACACAAACTGGACACGTTCCCTCTCGATATACCCAGAGACTAGCTCGGAGATGGTGCGGTTTACAAGCGGCCTTAGGGGAGCTTATTCGAAACGTGCCCAAACTTTTACCACACCCTACAGGGGCCATGTGATGACACCGTGCCAGCTCTCGAGGAATTCCAGCATCGCACGATTTTCCAAGGATTTAAACGGTTGCATCAGGCATGCCACCAAGGTACTTTCGCCCCCCGGTGGCAGGGCATGCCTCTTCCTCGTCTGCGCAAGGCCTAGACATGCCGCAAGGACATCACAAAGGATTTCCCATGCCGCTTCCGGGCATGATTTCATGTGCATCCTTGCTGATCTGCAATTTCCAGCGATGAAACCCCAGCAGAGCAATAAATGACTCAAAAATAATAATAGTTTAATTAATAAAAAGCGCCGGCATCCATCGTTAGGAAGATGGCCTATCACTTTGAATCTTCTCTGCCCGAAACAGGTGAAGATTCAAAGCGATGGTCCATCTCCTTAACAGGAGTGTAATGAAGGTCGAAGCTTACTGCATCTGGACTATCCCACTATTTAAACATGTCCTGTTGCTTGTCTCTAGGCGAGGTGGGACTAAAGTTTGATGGGAGGCTTATCTGTACCGAGAGCTACTCTCGGCAACTGTTGTTGTTTCGAGAGCCGAGCTCGGTAAATGTACGGTTGGATCATAAAATTAATACATATTCTTAATAATGAACGCCAAAATTTAATGCAATTGGGCTATCGGACTATTTAAACAGGTAGGTGAGGTGGGACTAAATCGGCAACTGTTGCTGTTTCGAGCACTGCTCTCGATAAAGAAGTCAAACCGTGACCGTGCTGTTCACCGCCCCCAGATGTGCCACGTGGCAAAACTTTGTTGTGCAGGCACTGCATGGCTCTCGACAAATAGTGCCTTTGCCTAGTGTTGCCTTTTTTGCCGAGGTCTACTCTCGGCAATATCCTGTGTTTGCCAAGATGCGCCTGTTGTCGAGAGGACTTCTCGGTGTCTCTTACTTTGCCAAGTGCCCGCGATTTGGCTCTCGGCGAAGAGCCTGACACTCAGCGTATACGAAAATTTCAGTAGTGGCAGCCACCATATATATATTCTAATACTGTGTTGGCATGGTCTTGAACTCATGACCTCTTGAGTTCAATATCATATTACATTTCGAAACTTGCGCTGGTGAGACGGCCGGACATTATTTCAACATTGTGCTCTGCGCATAACTAGCTGCACACGGCATTTTCAGCGAGAAAACAAAATGCTGATAGGGATCTGTCAAATCAGTACATACTGAAGGATGAGCACTAGATAGTGTCGCTCATGCCATGCGTGGCCGACCATAGTAGTACTATTCCACTGGTTTGTCGATCGTATGAACGCGGCCTGGCATGAGAATGAGAAGACGGAAGGATTTACATGCAATGCAACCTGGGGTGGAGGACCATTTTCTGAGTACGAGCGGACTGCTGTTAATTGGATTGCATGAGCCGCGTCGTAATTACCATGAGGACTGCTGTTAATTGGATATGGAATACGAACGGCGCCCGAACATTTATCATGGGAACCGCAAAGGATCGCGGTGAAACCAAGCGTCCTTACACATTCTGTCGATCCATCCAATCTATATATATGACCTATATGAGCTACGCACGGGCATACCCATCTACTGATCTACACCTCGTACACCATCACCATGGCAGAGAATCGTTCGGAGGGCACCATGGCTGCCGAGTGGTCGTCCATCCGCAGGGATCTCCTGCGCTTCCTCGGCGACCTGCTGTCCGCCACCAACGAAGCGGAGATGAAGGCCGTCTGCAACAATCTGCGCGCCGCAATCGCCAAGCCGCCTCCATTCCGAGCCGGCGGCGACCACCGTTTCCTCTCGCGCGACTGGGTAATGCTCGAAGAGCAGAAGCCCGTCGATGGCCTCGACGGCCGCCTCTTCGTCAACGTCTCCACCGGGCGCTTCCTCCGCCTCTGCGTCCCGCTGCTCGACGAGGAGCAGTACATCCTGGTCGGTGCCACCGATGGTTACCTCGTCCTCGGCGACACCAAGGGCCTGCACCCTGCTCGTCTTCTCAACCCCTTTACTGGCGACCTTATCCCCTTCGCAGCCCCAATTCCACAGGAAAGCGAGTTGCTCACTGCCGTGGCCGGGTCTAGCTCTAGCCCCGCGCTTCTCTTCTGGTTTGAAGACTGCCGCGGCAACGACGTGGTTTACTGTGCTGAACCCACCAGCCCGCTGAGGAATGAGACGACCAGTATAACAAAATCCGAGCGTTGATTTCGTGTGGGTAGGGGTTGTTGACGGGCCAAGCTGCCAGGCTATTTCGTACCATGGCAGAGTTGAGATCGCTGCCACTGCCGCCATGCCGTACTTGATCTTGCTGCCGCATACTGGGACCAGCACCCATGAGACAGGCTTGCACCACCATCAGGTCTTTTTTCAACGTCTCTGCCGCTCCTTGACCTCGCTTCGTCCGCCACCATGCTCTAGCTGACCTTGCTGCCGCGTACTGGAACCGGGCCGCGCGCTCATCTACCTTGGTGTGGCGTCTCGTCCCCATTTGTCTCACCACGGTGCTCAGCCCCATCACATACATACATGGACCAAGACATGGCGGCCATGACTCCGTCCTGCCCAAGCACCATGGTCGAGACGATGAGCTTCTGTACACGGCAAGCCTCAGCGTCGACGGACAACAGCGCCAAGTGGTTTCTTAGCCACCGTTGTGAACCAGGACGAAACAAGCACGGTTTGGAGGTATGCTCAGCCATGGAAGGGGCACAGGGCAACGCCTCATTGTTGTCGGACCTAATTGAGAAGGAGGCTCAGCGGTGGCCGCCGGAACTCTACCAGCGGTGTACCAGAACAATGGGCTAGGTGGGTCGGGGGCGTGGTGGGTCGTTGAAATCCCAAAATGCCCTCAGAATATGTATACCGCTGGTCAAGAACGAGCAGTGCTATCTATACTGCTCGCCATGCTGCTCGCCTTACTGAAGCGGTACAGATTGGGCATGGCCGTTGGATTTCACGGATGAAAGGTCTATATTCACTACAGGGTACCATAAAAGACATTTGACAAAATCCCTTTCTATTACCTTGTAGAATCTATTGCACGGCGCCGCGCTATTGCAGTGAGCTGATAGCCAAGACATTTGACAAAATCCCTTTCTACTACCTTGTAGAATCTGCTCGGGAACTGCTCCTTGTTATTCGTCGTCATCGGGAGGACCTGGTGGAGGTTTTCAAGGCCGACACTGAGCGAAAACTGTTAGAACCTGTGAGGAACATTGGCAGCCGAGCACTCTTTCTTGGTTTCAAGTGTCTATCTGTTAATGCAGATAAGTTGCCGTCCGTCGACAGTAACTGCATATACTATGCTCATTGTTTTGGCACTGACAGCTTCACCAAGTATGATCTCAGCAACAGCAAGGTAGAGAGGTTCTCCTGCATTTTTGAAGATAATGAAGCCATCCGTCCCTTAAGCCTTGTTCAGACGCTCCTTAGTTACTGTGACGCTGACGGTTCAGACACATGTGCTCAAATTCAAAGTCTGAAAGATTGATCTCATGTCTGATCATGCTAGTTATATGTTCTGTTGCATGCAACCTCTAATAAGCTTTGCTTTGCTATGTTTGAGTTGTGAGACGAACCATGTTCTCGTTGGGGCAGTATTGTAAGAATTTATCTGGAATGATGGACTGCTTGCATGAATCTATAATCCTATGTTATCAGCCGTTGTTTTCTGTGTGCCTTTATGTTGTGTTCGAGTCCTCCATGGAACATATATGAAAATGAATCAAAGCAAAGAAAGAATCTAGCAGGCCCGTTCTTTTGGCTATTTTCATAGTTTTTAACAATTCTGTTGATTTATTAAAGAAAAACAGCACGGTGAATTCTGTTTTACAACCTATATTTGTATTTTGTGACAGTAACTACCCTATGCATGCAGCAGCTATTCGTGCCCCTTCCTTATTTAGCAAAAGTTGTACACTAGTATTTTAGCAAATCAGTCCTCGGTCGTCTTTCCTTAGTGCCGGAGCTTCCCAGGGCCAACCTCGGTCATGCCTCTTTTTTTAGAACGAAGGCTCGCGAAAAGCCCGGCTTTGAATTAACAAAACCATCAACCGGCCAGGAAATACAAACACACACAAACCCCCACGACCAAACGATACAAGGGGACACTCTAGGAGGCTTACAACTCAATGGGTCGCACAAGCTCAAAAAAGAATAAGGAAAACAAAGCACGCAGCTTGTCCTAGCCGAAGACTACAGCCAAACAACCATCTAGGGATGGGGCACACACGAGCACGACGAGGACCTGCTTGCAACAGAGTGTGGTGAGTGAGCCCGACCAACGCCAAGTAGAAAGACAACACACATCCGCCGTCTCTCTCGCCGTAGAGGGACCCTTCCCTCTCGCCATGGCTCGCAAGGCGCCATACCGGCGGACTTGAGAGATGCTCACCCTAGAGCAGGGGACGTGTCAGCTTCGGCACCTGGAGCAGCCGCAGCACATCACCACTTGAACGAATGATACCGAGCAACTCGGTCATGCCTCTCCAAAGCCCATGAGGAAACGTTTGTATTTTGCCCTTTATCCATTCTCATTTGCCAACGAAAAACCAGTCAAAGCAATCGTTGTTGTGCCCCCAAGAATTTACCCGAGCTCCTCCGCCATGCCCATGCTAGCTCCTTAGCCGGACACAGTGGCTCGTGCGGCAGCGAGGACAGTTGGGAGACCGAGGTCACCCGCTTGTCCGGAGCACAGCACGAGCGCGAGCATGTGATCGAGTGGCCAGCGACATGCGGGACCACGCCTACGTGTGAGCCAACCCATGAATGGAGCTACATGATGCGTCGCTTGCCGTGTATCCTTGCGCAGCGGCCTTGAGGTGTTCATGTTGTTAAACTATGTTTTGTGTTCGGCGTGCATGTGTGTTGAGGTAGTGGTATCAGGTATTATTTGGATTGAAGTTGAGCCTTGAGGTGTTCAATGAAAACCAAATCATACCAACCCTGTCCTTTGTTAGTAACGTGAAGGGTCACGCGCTAGTGGTTGGTGCAGTTAAGTGAGTTACGATGAGTGTCAGATGAATACACAGGCAAAGAGCCTCGGTATGCAGTACACATAATTCACATTAATAACAAAACCAAAGAAGCAAAGATGTCTTAAGAGTAAGTACAATAGAGTTGAGTCAGCTGATTATAAGAAATAAACTAGTATATTCTTACTTAGTTGGAGGAAAGAAAAGAGGAGAGAGAATGTAAGCGGGCTCTTGGTGAAGAGCCAGCTCTAGCACGTGCTCCTAGGCACTTTGTGATAGTGAAAGGTGGGCTATATAATAAAAAAATAGTACACTCTTCTAACCAACTATTATACATATTGGCTATAAGATGGGCTATAGATGACATGGCAATGGTTTATAGCCAGCCGTTGACTATACTATTAACCATGCTCTAAACAATGCGTCTTGAACAGCCACACTAGTAGAAAACAGGGTTTTGGTTTGGCCAGAAAAGAGCATTAATCCCGGTTACATTACGAACCGGGACTAATGTGAGCATTAGTCCCGGTTCGAGCGGCTAGGGCACCGTACATGCATTAGTCCCGGTTCAAATGGGACCTTTAGTCCCGATTGGTGCCACGAACCGGGACTAAACGGTGTGATGCCCATTAGTACCGGTTCGTGGCACCAACCGGTACTAAAGGTTAGACCTTTAGTCCCGGTTCGAGCCATCAACCGGTACTAATGGGGTTTGAGGCATTAGTACCGGTTCATGGCACGAACTGGTACTAAAGGTCCCATTTTTAAACTCTACCCCCCCCCCCCCCTCGCCTTTTCAGTTTTGTAAAAAGCAAAAGAAAATGATAAAAACTTCAAAAATTAAAATCCTTCCAGATGTAGTTATGTTACTACATGTACTAGTTAGGAAAATTTAAAAACTTAAATTTGGACATGTTTTGCAAAAAGTGTAGGGAAAATGTAAAACGGCTATAACTTTTGCATACGATGTCAGAAAAAAACATATAATATATCAAAATGTTCAGCACGAAAATCCGCATCCGATTTTGACTGCCTACGACCTGTTTGCAAATTTTTAGAATCCTCAAATTCTAAAAGGAAAAAAAGTTATGCTCAAATTTTAGTTTTTTTTTGAATTTTTGCTAAATCTGGTCAAACTACTTATTCAAGAAGTATTAGTGTTACTAAATAATTATTCAAGAATATTAGTGTTACTAAATAATTATTTATGTTTTTTCTGAATTTTGGTCAAATCTGGTCAAACTGTGGTCAAACAATGGTCAAACTAATTTATTCAAGAAATATTAGTGTTACTAAATAATTATTTCAGTTTTTTTGAATTTTGGTCAAATCTGGTCAAACTGTGGTCAAACAATGGTCAAACTAATTATTCAAGAAATATTAGTGTTACTAAATAATTATTTCAGTTTTTTTTGAATTTTGGTCAAATCTGGTCAAACTGTGGTCAAACTAATTATTCAAGAAATATTAGTGTTACTAAATAATTATTTCAGTTTTTTGAATTTTGGTCAAATCTGGGCAAACTTTGGTCAAACAATGGTCAAACTAGTTATTCAAGAAATATTAGTGTTACTAAATAATTATTTCAGTTTTTTTGAATTTTGGTCAAACTGTAGTCAAACTATGGTCAAACTACTTATTCAAGAAATATTAGTGTTACTAAATAATTATTGTTTTTTACAACAATAATTTCAAACTCAAACAGTGAAATGCATGTGTGACTTCATGCTCAAGCTAAATTCCTGAGGGTTAATAGGATTGACATCTTACTATTGTCAGAAAAACAACAAGTGCAGACTTGGAAACGAAGGAGAATAGAACCCGGAAGTTAAGCGTGCTCAGACTGGAGTAGTGAGAGGATGGGTGACGGGGACCTCCAGGCAGCGGCCACGTGGAGGGCCTTTAGTCCCGGTTCGTGTAAGAACCGGGACTAAAGGAGGAGGCTTTAGTAACGACCCTTTAGTCCCGCTTCCAGAACCGGAACTAAAGGCCCTTATGAACCGGAACTAAAGACCATTTTTCTATTAGTGCCACTTGTACATTAGCATCGCTAAAACTGCACAAAGTATCGTCGTACTCTAGCTAGGTTTCCGGCACAGCTATCAGTCCAAAGCAAAAATGAACCACTTAAGAACCGGATCAGGTCACGTAATGATCACAAGAAGGAAGGAAACCGGTATGCACTCCAAAAGCTCAAATATCATTTCCCATGAGCATATATATTACTATGTCATCCCCGTACAAAACAACTTGTATTCGAGTGATCAGCGTTATTGGTCCTTTCATTGATGCTGCCGGTTTCAGCCCCATATATTTTTAAACACGACTGAGAGCTGCGATTGCGGCTAGTTTGCGAAAAACACACTATCTTATATCTTTCTTATATTTACTAATTAGAGGCACCATACAAAGCTCCACATTAATCCTTGAGGTTAAGAAATTTTGGCCATCTGATTAATCTTTGACTTCCCTGTAGCCGTTCGATGAAACAGGAGACCAGATCTCCCATCCCACGAACGTGAGTCCTCCTGCTCATGGACTCTCAGTTTTCCTAAAAGATAACCTTCCCACATACCTAAGTCCTCCTATCCATGGTCTCTCTTGGTTTCCCTCAAAGAAAAAACTTAGCGTCATTTATCAAAAAGGAAAAAAAATGGAGTCATCTCCTTCTATGATTTAACATACCCAAGAGAGGTCATAACCCTGAATCTCTCTTTGTTTCCCTCGAAAAGAAAATCTGAGCGTCCTCTCCTCCAATTTGACTACCAAACTGGCAACCTGGATCCGATTGAATCAGCCATTGCATGATGGAGAAGCCCCCTCTGCCTCGCACGGCCTATCTTTTGCGTCACATAGATTTTGTCGCTATGCGGCTCCATAGTAGTTGCAATGGCCGAAGTTTCTATCATCCACGTCAAATTTGCGCAGCCATACTTAGCGTAGGCCGGAACATGTGCTCCGCACTGAAATAAGTTTCACGGATCTCAGGTAAGCAACACAATATTTTCTTCGCCATATGATTATGTATAGTGATTCAATCTGGAAAAGGCTCTAATCCAGCTGATCCTCGCCACACTCTTTCTTTGGCATTAAAGTAACGGTCGTCGTTGCTCGGGCTATTCAGTGTAGCAGATTGGATATCCTGCAAGAGAGAAGCGGTGCCAAAACCTGCTAGGAGAACCATAGGAGTTATAGAATCAAGGCAAGGGAGCAACCACAGTAATGGAAAATAGATATGGGATCTGTACAACCAACTGTAGCTAGCAGTGACATGCAAGGGCTGCGAGCCTGCGAGGAAGATCCATATTGTACCTCTGGCTGTTGAGGCAGCATGAGAAGGAGAGTAAGGAACAACATCTACAGAGAATTGCACGGGACGATGGAAACATGATGCCTATGCAAGTTCAAGTTGGTCGCCCACCAGCACACTACTATACCAACTAAACAGGTAAGCACGTAATATAAAGAAAAATAGAGAAGGATTGAATTGGTATGACATTCATAGGATGACGTTTACTGACTATTAGTTTAATTGTTGCTCTTACAGAGGTCTTCATGCAAAATCTACTCTGTCCTAAAGTCTATTCCAACGACCGGACGACCCAAACACTAGGACAGGGAAAGGACCAAGTAAAAAGCTACAGGAGGAGTTCATGCCAAATATTCCTCAGAACAAGAGCGTAAGAGTTGTAGCTAATGTTCTTTCTTTCCAATTTTGTTATAGAAAGCTTGATGTAATAGCACCCAAAATCCTACTAGCAGTACCTAATGCGATAAATTTATGGAATTTAGTTGTTGTAGCACCTTATTATGACAACAAAAAGAAAAAATAGCAGAAGAATTATTTGCAAGGATTCGTGGATCTTTCTGCTATCATGTTTATTAAGATAGTTTTTTTTTAAATACACTATATAGAGTGCAGAAGGTTGTTTTTCATATACTGCAAATCATGAGTTTTATTGCAGTCTATTACATCAGAGAGATATCTCTATCTTATCTTGAATTTTTATTAGAATTAACACTTGGATGGCCAAGAAGCAATTGTCAAACACGCAAAGAAATGAGTAAATTACAAGTTCAGTAGCACCTTGGTAATTTCCTCTTTTGATATTCCGGCAAGTGGCAAAACGATGACACTGTACGAGCTACACACAGTTGTGCTACATGTGTGTATACCTCCATGCTAGGTAATATGTATGCATGTTTAGGCTTTTTAACTACACGAGAATGCTTATAGAACATGGTTTTGTAATTTCCGTTCATTTTACTTCAATATTGTTACAATGAAATACAATATGTTCAATGATTTTCCCTGCAATATAATTCTTATCCGCTTACTCGATCGTGCCTATTTTACTGCTCTTAATGATTAGTATGGAATAAAGGCAACCATTTTATATAGTACTTGAGAATCTAACCTATCTTACAAAGCTATCATTAGAATGTTGTGTTTTTTAATTCATCTTTCAAATAGTTTTCCCAAAAGAATGTTGTGTTTTTTCATTTTGAATTTGGACTATTAGATACAAAGATATGTATCTTCTCTAAAACCCTAGCCCGCGCATTGGCACTGTTTTTTTTTTTTCGTTGGCACTGGTGATGACTAGTATACATTAATCCTAGCGAGAGAAGTTCAAGGGATGTGACGTTGCAGGCACATGGATGATTTCTTCTCTCCACATTGGGCTTTGGCCCTAATTAATCAAATAAATGACTTTATGGCCTTAGTGAGTCACATCTCAAAAATTGTAATACACAACGAAAAGAATCCCCGCTATGTCTCGGTTTATCCGACTCCATGTTTCTTAAGGGCATCTCCAGGTTGCGCGCAAAATTATGTTTACAGCGCTGAAATAGTCTTTTTTTGCGCGCAGTAGGTGCTTGCTCCAGCGGGCGCTGCAAAATATGGTGCGGCGCTATAGCTCCAGCAGGCGCTGCAAAATGCAGCGTGCGCGCCCAACACAAACAACATTTCGCACTCAAAATAGAACCAAGAAGATCAATTTTGGCACGTCGAATGGCATGAGTGGAGGCAATAAACCGGGCCACCCTCGCAGCCCTCCTCCGCACTCGCACGGGACGTCCCAACAACTCATACTGAGAATAGTCTAAATCTTGCCCACGTTCATTCTCGATGATCATGTTATATACATGATCACACAAGCATTCATGATGTACCAAAGGATCTCGTAGCAGTGTCGGTCTCGTAGTCTACCGGAGAGAAGAGGGGGAAGAAACAGTAAATACAATGCAAACATAAGCATGACGATGCGTGACACGACAATGAGCGGTGCTAGGTGTGCCCTAACGCGACAGTAGGTGGTACCGGCGAAGGGGGGGAACATCCGGGAGGTATTCCCGATGTTTCGCGTTTTCGGACAGATGGACCGGAGGGGGAAAGTTGCTAGTTCGATAGGTTAGGAGGTTGTGGTGGACGAACGGACTGCGTATTCGGATTCGTCTCGTCATTCTGAGCAACTTTCATATAGAAAACATTTTCATCCGAGTTACGGTTTAAAAGATATGAATTTTCAAAGTTTATTTGAATTTCTGGAATTATATAATTAACAGAAAAAGGGATATGACGTCAGCATGACGTATGAGCGACATCAGCGGTCAACAGTCCGGGTTGACTGGTCAAAACTGACACGGGGGACCCACCTGTCATAGACAGTGGGTTAACAGAAGATTAAACTAATTAATTTTTAGTTAATTAACTACTGGGCCCACCTGTCAGTGAGTGATTAGATTAATTAATTATTTTTATTTATAAAACATTTTTCTTTTCTTTTTAATTTTTGCGGCGGGGCCCGCATGTCAGTGGCTGGGTCTGCCCAGTCAGCACGTTGACTGGGTGGACCCAGTCAACGGGGCCCACGGGCCCACTGGCAGTGGCACTGGGGGGGCCAGGCCAGCCATGTCGGCGGCCGGCGCCGGAGCAACTCCGGCGACCAAAGCAGCGGCGGCCCCTCGCCGGAGTTGGCCGGAATCGCGCTACGGGGCTCGGGGAGGAGCGGGGCTAGGCCCATTCGAAAGGGCTCGCAGCGCCGCATCCAGGGGTGGCCGGGGCTTCGCCGGACTTGGCCGGAATTGGCGCCGGCGAGCGGCGGAGGCGGCGGCGCGCACGGGTGCCCGACGGAAACGAGGCTACGGCGGCCTATCGAGCAAGCGGAGGGGCTGGGGGGCATCTACGCGAGGTGGGGAGTGCAACGGGCTTGAGCCCGTGACCAACAGGTCACCGGAGACCCGCCGGCGGCGAGCTCCGCGGCGCGGCGTTCGGGCGCGCGCGGGGAAGAAGCTAGGGGGCGCGCGAGAGAGAAAGGACAGGGGAGGAGGGGGGAAGAGGCTCACCGCGCGGCACACGGAGGCCGGTGAGAGCTTAGGAGCAGCAGGTCGGCGCCGGAGAAGGAGGGGGTCGCCGGCGTCCGAAGTTGAAGACGAGCTCGGGGAGGCCGTTGCAGTGGCTCCGAGCTTCAACGGAGAGGCGGAGGTGGTGTAGTCGAGGGCGGCGACGGCGTATGACACGGCGAGGTGGCGATTGGGGCACGGTGGCCGTGTGAACAACGGGAACGGCGGCGAGCGCGTCGGGCGGTGGGGATCGAAGGGGAGAGGGAGGTGAATCTGACGGGGGAGGCGCAACGGCCGAGAGGGAGAGCGGGGGGTGAGTGGGAGAGGGGCCCGAGGAGGCGGGGGGCTGGCGTCCTTATCCTCCCCGTCGCCGGCGAGGGGGTGCGGCGGGGACGGCCCCTGTTCCGACCCCGGTCAGGGGAACAGGGGAGGGGGCGAGGGGGAGTGGGAGATGGGCTAGGCCGGCTGGGCCGGGGGTCGGCCCAGTTGGGCCAGCGGTCCAGTTGGGGGGAGGGCCTTCTCTCTTTTTTTCTTTTTCTTTGTCTGTTCTGTTTTCTGTTTTCTTTTTATTTGTTTATTTTCTTTTCTGTTTTATTTCATTTAAAAGTATTTAGGTATTTTATAAAATTGTGTTTTCTCCACCATAATTACCAGTGTATTATTTGGCACCCACCGAACATTTTTGTCCAAATTTTTGAAAACTTTTATTTTCCACTTTGATTTTAATTGAAGTTTGAACTAGAAGTTTGAAAAGAAATTTGATGCAATTGTGATCAAGCCCTGTTTAGCAACATGATTAGCTTAATCACAGGGAGTTACTGTAGCATGATTCTCGGGGTGTTACAAATCTCCTCCACTACAAGAAATCTCGTCCCGAGATTTAGGAGGTAGAAGGAAACAGTGCGGGGTATTCTTCGCGCAGACGATCCTCTCGTTCCCAAGTGGCCTCATCTTCAGAATGGTGCGACCACTGGACTTTGAGAAACTTGATCGCCTTCTGACGTTTGCGGCGTTCAGCTTGGTCGAGAATGCGGACCGGATGTTCCTTATAGGAGAGGTCTTGCTGCAATTCGAGCACTTCATGATCCACAGCTCGGATTGGATCCTTGAAGCAACGGCGGAGCTGTGACACATGGAACACATCGTGAACCTGAGAAAGGTTCGGCGGTAGCTCCAGTTGGTATGCCACTTTTCCACACCTTTCGAGAATAGCGAATGGGCCAATATAGCGAGGAGCTAGTTTGCCCTTGATCCCGAAGCGGTGAGCACCCTTCATAGGTGTGACTCGAAGATAAGCCTTTTCGCCAGGTTGATAGACCATGTCTTTATGATGACGGTCATACTGACTCTTCTGACGTGACTGAGCAGTCTTGAGATCCTCACGAATAATGCGGACTTGTTCTTCGGCATCTTGGATAATATCCGGACCGAAGAGTGGACGTTCCCCAGTTTCTGACCAGTTCAGAGGGGTTCGGCACTTTCGTCCATACAACACTTCGAAGGGGGCCATCTTCAGACTAGCTTGATAGCTATTATTATAAGAGAACTCAGCATACGGGAGAGATTCCTCCCATTTCTTGCCGAATGAAATAACACAAGCTCGAAGCATGTCTTCGAGAACTTGGTTGACGCGTTCAACTTGCCCTTGCGACTGAGGATGAAACGCAGTACTGAATGACAGATGAGTTCCCATGGCTTCTTGGAAACTTGCCCAGAATCTTGAAGTGAATAAGTTGCCACGGTCTGAGCTGATAACCAATGGAATACCGTGGAGTGAAACAATCCTGGACATATAGAGCGTTGCCAACTGGCTAGCAGTGATCGTTTCTTTGACTGCCAGGAAATGTGCAACTTTGGAAAGCCGGTCAATGACGACAAGAATAGCATCATTACCTTTCTGTGATTTGGGAAATCCAGTGACGAAGTCCATCTCAACATGGTCCCATTTCCATTCAGGAATAGAGATAGGTTGCAGAGTTCCAGCAGGCCTTTGATGTTCTGCTTTGATACGACGGCAAACGTCACACTCAGCAACATAACGAGCAATGGCTTGCTTCATATTAGACCACCAGAATCTCTGACGGATGTCTTGGTACATCCTTGTACTACCAGGATGGATACACAGAGGTGTATCATGAGCTTCTTTCATAACTTCCTGTGTCATATCCAGGTTTTTCTCTGCACATGGCACCACTAGGCGGCCCTTGAAGTATAAGGTGCCATCTTCAGCAATGGTGAAGAATGAGGGCTTTCCTTCTGCGAGGTAGCGCTTAATCTTGTGGGCTTCAGAGTCATACTTCTGTAGCCTTTTGATGCTGTCCTCGAGATCTGGTTTAGCAACTAGGGTATTGAGGGAACCCTGGGTAACAACGTGGAGGTTCACCTTGCCAAACTCCTTAGGAGGGGGAGTGAGTGCACCCGGAGGAACAATATGGAGGTTCAGCTTCCTAAATTCTTCAACAAGCGAGGGCTGAACTTTATGAACCTGGAGGTGGTTGCAATAAGACTTGCGGCTCAAGGCATCAGCCATTACATTAGCCTTGCCTGGCGTATAGGAAATACCCAAGTCAAAGTCTGCAACAAGCTCCATCCATCTCTGTTGACGGAGGTTCAGTTCTGGCTGAGTAAACAGATATTTCAGACTTTGGTGGTCAGTGAAGATCTCGCAACGATTACCGAGAAGGTAATGTCGCCACTGCTTCAGCGCATGAATGACAGCAGCAAGTTCGAGGTCGTGAACTGGGTAGTTCTCTTCGTGAGGGCGCAATTGCCGAGAGGCATAAGCAATCACTTTGCGGTCTTGCATTAGGACACAGCCTAATCCTTGACGGGAAGCGTCGCAGTAAATGACAAAGTCCTTCTTAGTATCAGGTGGAGCTAGAACTGGAGCAGAAGTCAACTTGTCTTTGAGTGCTTGGAAACTTTCCTGACATTTGTCTGTCCATTGGAACTTGACACCCTTATGCAATAGGTTAGTCAGAGGCCTGGCGATCTTAGAGAAGTTCTCGACGAATCGACGGCAATAGCTGGCGAGACCGAGAAAACTTCTGACTTGCTTAACGTTCTTGGGAGGAGTCCAATCAAGAATAGCCTGAACTCGCTCGGGGTTGACGGCAATACCATCCTTAGAGATGACATGACCAAGATAGGTTACTTCCGGTAGCCAGAATTCACATTTGGAGAACTTGGCATATAGTTGATGTTCTCGTAGCTTCTCCAGCACAAGTCGAAGATGTTCGGCATGTTCTTCTTCGTTCTTGGAAAATACCAGGATATCATCCAGATAAACCACGACGAACTTGTCGAGGTAATCCATGAATATATAGTTCATCAGACGAGAGAAGGTGGCTGGAGCATTGGTTAAACCGAAAGACATGACGGTGTACTCGTATGAACCATAGCGAGTCACGAAGGCGGTCTTTGGGATATCCTCTTCGCGAACACGGATCTGGTGGTAGCCCAACCTCAAGTCGAGCTTAGAGAACACTGACGAACCCGCCAGTTGATCATACAGATCATTGATCCGAGGAAGGGGGTATTTATTCTGGATGGTAGCTTGGTTTATAGGACGGTAGTCTTGAACTAACCGGTTTGTCCCATCCTTCTTCTTGACAAAGAGAGAAGGTGCTCCCCAAGGAGAGCAACTTGGGCGAATGAATCCCTTGCGAAGAGATTTGTCGATTTCCTCCTTAAGCTCAAGGAGTTCATGCGGCGGCATTTTGTAGGGTCGCTTGGCTATAGGAGTGGTGCCTGGTTTCAAGTCGATGATGAATTCGGCAGCTCTAGCAGGGGGAATCCCTGGAAGTTCTTCAGGAAACACGTCGAGGAATTCACGCACGACGGGAATGTTTTCAATGCCCTCGAGTGGTGCAGCGTTCAATGCATTCAATGCATAGAGCCTTGCCTCGGCATTTTGCACCAGATGAGCTTGGTAAGCAACTATTTCATCTGAAGGGTGTAGCAGATGGACGGTCTTAGTGGCGCAAACTATAGAAGCAGTATGCGCTTTCAACCAATCCATACCCAAAATGAGGTCGATGTTAGACGACTTCAGGATAATGGGAGAGGCATAGAATTCCAGCCCTTCGATTTCCACGGGGACATCAATGCCAACCAAGGAGGTTTGACACTGTCCCACGGGGGTTTTGACCAATACAGAGGTGTTCAACTCCTCACATTTAACGTCGTGCTTGTATGCAAAATCTTCTGACATGAATGAATGCGATGCACCTGTATCAAATAAAACGGATGCTGGTACTGAATTTACGAGGAGTGTACCCATCACAGTAGCAGGCTGGTCTTGAGCTTCGTTGAGATCAACGTGGTTGGCATGAGCACGACCATAAGACTTAGCATTGTTGTTGCGAGGCTGATTGTTACCACGGCCAGTTGCTGGAAGGGCCAGTTGATTCTGGTTCTGGTTGCATTCTTTAGCACGGTGCCCTGGTTGACCACACCTGAAGCACAAGCCATTATTCGGAGTGGGAACAGGAGCTTGGGATGGTGGAGCTGGAAGTCTTGATTGCCTAGATGGTGGTGGAGGCAGACGAGGTGCAGCATAGGTCTGCCTTGGGGCAGGTGCATTTGGACGGTACATGCTGTTCGGGATCCATATCTTACGCTTCTGTGCGGGCGAGCCCGAAGATGAGCCCGTGTCACGGTTGCGCCTGTGAGAGCTCTGGTATTCCTGCAGACCAGTTTCGACATTGATGGCCTTGTTCACCAAGGTGGCAAAATCAGCAAAGTCATGCACTAGAAGTGCGAGCTTGATGTCAGCTTGAAGGCCATCACGGAACTTCTCCTGTCTGCGTGCATCAGTTGCAATGTCTTCTTCAGCATAGCGGGACAAGTCCAGAAACTCCCGCTGATAAGCTTCGACAGTTTTGTTGCCTTGGGTGAGGTTGCGGAACTCACGCTTCTTCCGGTCCATGACTCCCTGAGGAATGAAGCGGGCACGGAAAGCAGCTTGGAAGTCTGGCCATGTGATGATTGTTCTAGCTGGCAGAGTACGCCTGTGGCTGTCCCACCATTGAGCTGCGGGTCCCTTCAAGAAGAAGGAAGCAAAGGTGACATAGCTGGCAGGGGCTACATCAGCAGACTCCATCTCATAGGTGATGTCACGGAGCCAGTCATCAGCATCCAGAGGCTGAGTTGAGCTGCGGTAGATGGTTGGGTTGAGGCGTATGAAATCTTGAAGAGTCACTTGGGCTGGCTGCTGGTTCATATTGGGGCGAGGGAACTGAGCCATCATATTTTCCATGAATTGGCGGTTCAGTTCAAACTGTTGGATCATACCAGCCATGTACTCAGGTGGTGGTGGGGCATCGCCACCACGACCACGACCACCTGGTCTAACCATCCTGCTAATATATAACAGGGGTAGTTCAGCATTGAGAAATTTGCAATGACAAGAATCATTCATGATGAAACATGCATAATGAAAGGAGCACGATAGCTACTACATAGTAGTCGGCATAACTTACAAAAGGGGTCATGCATAGAGTTCAGTACATAGAGTTCAGTACATAGACTAAAACATCGTAGGCGGCACACAGGCTCGCGGTGACTGCAACTAATACTACAAGCAAGCCTACATCAGTCCCAAGAGGTACTGTGGAGGTAATCATAGCCCGACAGCTGGTAGTGAGGCAACGGATAGCCCTCCACGTCAGCAGACTGGGGGCCGCGGATACTCAGGTGTAGAGCCCGATGCTCAGGTGGCAGAAGAGGACCAAGTGCGGGAGAGTAGCCTCCCACCTCAGGCCAACCGACACCGTGGGGCATCACGGTCCTGGCCGGGTAGATCGCAGTACGCGGTACCTGTCCAGATCAGACAAAGGGGTGCAAAAGCGTCAGAGCACGGTAAAGGTGCTGACGGGTGGTGTACATCTTGTGGCGAAGAGCTCGGTTAGCTCGAACCAGCCCATCAGCATGTAGAACCAGGTTCTGATGGTAGAAGGGCTCTCGGGTGACAGTGGAGTAGGCAGCAGTATAGTATCCCTCCGCACCATCATCGGATGCGATAGCAATGTGCCTGAAAGGGGAGGTGTCCAACTCCCGATACTCTCCACGAAGACGTGTCAGAGCAGCATAGGCAGCATCGTGGACAGCCATATCGGTGGTCACACCAACACCATGTGCGGTGTGCAGCACAGTAGTGGAGTCGTACTCCCGAGAGTAGAGGTGGACGATGGCACGGTACTGCTCCTGGTTAAAGTCCTGGTACTCCTCGTAGACGGTGTACTCAGGGTGCCAGCGATAACCCAGATAGGTCATCATCTCAGCTAGCACCGCAGGTGATCCTGAGGCACCAATGGCCGTCGTGTGATGAACGACCTGCCTCGTGGGTTCCATCTGAAAGCAAAGACGTTTCAAAGGAGTCAAATGACAGTGTGTGAACTGTTCAATATACTATTCTAGGAAACAACTATGGCTTATCCAACTTTGGGGTGAAGGCGGTCACGGGATCCTAGTGTTAGAGTTAGTAAATTCGTTTAACCCGAGTAGAAGAGAGTTCAGAGTCCCAGAGTAAAGGTCGAGGAGTAAAAGATACTAGTACCACCCAATGGCGACGTGGGCCCGTAAGACACACAGCCATGTTAGTAAAAGTTTTGTAATGTCTAGACTCGACTTCGGCCAAGGAGTGTGGAAGGGGGGATTCCTACAGGCAGTCGGCTCTGATACCAACTTGTGACGCCCCCGATTTGACCGTACACTAATCATGCACGCAAATGTGTACGTTCAAGGTCAGGGACTCACGGGAAGATATCACAACACAACTCTACAACATAAATAAGTCATACAAGCATCATAATACAAGCCAGGGGCCTCGAGGGCTCGAATACAAGTGCTCGATCACAGACGAGTCAGCGGAAGCAACAATATCTGAGTACAGACATAAGTTAAACAAGTTTGCCTTAAGAAGGCTAGCACAAACTGGGATACAGATCGAACGAGGCGCATGCCTCCTGCCTGGGATCCTCCTAACTACTCCTGGTCATCGTCAGCGGCCTGCACGTAGTAGTAGGCACCTCCAGTGCCGTAGGTGTCGTCGTCGACGGTGGCGTCTGGCTCCTGGACTCCAGCATCTGGTTGTGACAACCAGATAGAAAAGAAAAGGGGGAAAAGAGGGAAAGAAGCAACCGTGAGTACTCATCCAAAGTACTCGCAAGCAAGGAGCTACACTACATATGCATGGGTATATGTGTAAAGGGGCATATCAGTGGACTGAACTGCAGAATGCCAGAATAAAAGGGGGATAGCTAGTCCTGTCGAAGACTACGCTTCTGGCCATCTCCATCTTGCAGCAAGTAGAAGAGAGTAGATTGAAGTCCTCCAAGTAGCATCGCATAGCATAATCCTACCCGGCGATCCCCTCCTCGTCGCCCTGTTAGAGAGCGATCACCGGGTTATATCTGGCACTTGGAAGGGTGAATTTTATTCAGTATCCAGTTCTAGTTGTCATAAGGTCAAGGCACAACTCCGGGTCGTCCTTTTACCGAGGGACACGGCTATTCGAATAGATAAACTTCCCTGCAGGGGTGCACCACATAACCCAACACGCTCGATCCCATTTGGCCGGACACACTTTTCTGGGTCATGCCCGGCCTCGTAAAATCAACGCGTCGCAGCCCCACCTAAGCACAACAGAGCGGTCAGCACGCCGGTCTAACCCTATGCGCGCAGGGGTCTGGGCCCATCGCCCTATGCACACCTGCACGTTGCGTACGCGGCCGGAAGCAGACCTAGCCTAGTGGCGTTCCAGTCCAATCCGGCGCGCGCCACTCAGTCGCTGACGTCAAGAAGGCCTCGGCTGATACCACGACGCCGGGATACCCATAACTACTCCCGCGTAGATGGTTAGTGCGTATAGACCAAATGGCCAGACTCAGATCAAATACCAAGATCTCGTTAAGCGTGTTAAGTATCCGCGAACGCCGACCAGGGCCAGGCCCACCTCTCACCTAGGTGGTCCCAACCTGCCCTGTCGCTCCGCCACAAAGATCCACTTGCGGGTACTCCTACGAGCCGACCCGACTTTAGTCATCACATGTGTCATGTATGTAGTATATAAGTATATACCCGTGATCACCGCCCAGGTGATCACGGCCCGATAGTATAGCACAGCAGACGGACAAGAATGTAGGGCCACTGATGGAAATCTAGCATCCTATACTAAGCATGTAGGATTGCAGGTAAAGGTAACAACAGTAGTAGCAAGGATAGGCTATGCATCAGGATAGGATATCGGAAAACAGTAACATGCTACACTACTCTAATGCAAGCAGTATAGAGAAGAATAGGCGATATCTGGTGATCAAGGGGGGGGCTTGCCTGGTTGCTTTGGCAAGTAGGAGGGTTCGTCAACTCCGTAGTCGAACTGGGCAGCAGCAGTGTCGGTCTCGTAGTCTACCGGAGAGAAGAGGGGGAAGAAACAGTAAATACAATGCAAACATAAGCATGACGATGCGTGACACGACAATGAGCGGTGCTAGGTGTGCCCTAACGCGACAGTAGGTGGTACCGGCGAAGGGGGGGAACATCCGGGAGGTATTCCCGATGTTTCGCGTTTTCGGACAGATGGACCGGAGGGGGAAAGTTGCTAGTTCGATAGGTTAGGAGGTTGTGGTGGACGAACGGACTGCGTATTCGGATTCGTCTCGTCGTTCTGAGCAACTTTCATATAGAAAACATTTTCATCCGAGTTACGGTTTAAAAGATATGAATTTTCAAAGTTTATTTGAATTTCTGGAATTATATAATTAACAGAAAAAGGGATATGACGTCAGCATGACGTATGAGCGACGTCAGCGGTCAACAGTCCGGGTTGACTGGTCAAAACTGACACGAGGGACCCACCTGTCATAGACAGTGGGTTAACAGAATATTAAACTAATTAATTTTTAGTTAATTAACTACTGGGCCCACCTGTCAGTGAGTGATTAGATTAATTAATTATTTTTATTTATAAAACATTTTCCTTTTCTTTCTTTTTTTAATTTTTGCGGCGGGGCCCGCATGTCAGTGGCTGGGCCTGCCCAGTCAGCACGTTGACTGGGTGGACCCAGTCAACGGGGCCCACGGGCCCACTGGCAATGGCACTGGGGGGGGCCAGGCCAGCCACGTCGGCGGCCGGCGCCGGAGCAACTCCGGCGACCAAAGCAGCGGCGGCCCCTCGCCGGAGTTGGCCGGAATCGCGCTACGGGGCTCGGGGAGGAGCGGGGCTAGGCCCATTCGAAAGGGCTCGCAGCGCCGCATCCAGGGGTGGCCGGGGCTTCGCCGGACTTGGCCGGAATTGGCGCCGGCGAGCGGCGGAGGCGGCGGCGCGCACGGGTGCCCGACGGAAACGAGGCTACGGCGGCCTATCGAGCAAGCGGAGGGGCTGGGGGGCATCTACGCGAGGTGGGGAGTGCAACGGGCTTGAGCCCGTGACCAACAGGTCATCGGAGACCCGCCGGCGGCGAGCTCCGCGGCGCGGCGTTCGGGCGCGCGCGGGGAAGAAGCTAGGGGGCGCGCGAGAGAGAAAGGACAGGGGAGGAGGGGGGAAGAGGCTCACCGCGCGGCACACGGAGGCCGGTGAGAGCTTAGGAGCAGCAGGTCGGCGCCGGAGAAGGAGGGGTTCGCCGGCGTCCGAAGTTGAAGACGAGCTCGGGAAGGCCGTTGCAGTGGCTCCGAGCTTCAACGGAGAGGCGAAGGTGGTGTAGTCGAGGGCGGCGACGGCGTATGACACGGCGAGGTGGCGATTGGGGCACGGTGGCCGTGTGAACAACGGGAACGGCGGCGAGCGCGTCGGGCGGTGGGGATCGAAGGGGAGAGGGAGGTGGATCTGACGGGGGAGGCGTAGCGGCCGAGAGGGAGAGCGGGGGGTGAGTGGGAGAGGGGCCCGAGGAGGCGGGGGGCTGGACCGGGGGTCGGCCCAGTTGGGCCAGCGGTCCAGTGGGGGGGAGGGCCTTCTCTCTTTTTTTCTTTTTCTTTGTCTGTTCTGTTTTCTGTTTTCTTTTTATTTGTTTATTTTCTTTTCTGTTTTATTTCATTTAAAAGTATTTAGGTATTTTATAAAATTGTGTTTTCTCCACCATAATTACCAGTGTATTATTTGGCACCCACCGAACATTTTTGTCCAAATTTTTGAAAACTTTTATTTTCCACTTTGATTTTAATTGAAGTTTGAACTAGGAGTTTGAAAAGAAATTTGATGCAATTGTGATCAAGCCCTGTTTAGCAACATGATTAGCTTAATCACAGGGAGTTACTGTAGCATGATTCTCGGGGTGTTACAAATCTCCTCCACTACAAGAAATCTCGTCCCGAGATTTAGGAGGTAGAAGGAAACAGTGCGGGGTATTCTTCGCGCAGACGATCCTCTCGTTCCCAAGTGGCCTCATGTTCAGAATGGTGCGACCACTGGACTTTGAGAAACTTGATCGCCTTCTGACGTGTGCGGCGTTCAGCTTGGTCGAGAATGCGGACCGGATGTTCCTTATAGGAGAGGTCTTGCTGCAATTCGAGCACTTCATGATCCACAGCTCGGATTGGATCCTTAAGCAACGGCGGAGCTGTGACACATGGAACACATCGTGAACCTGAGAAAGGTTCGGCGGTAGCTCCAGTTGGTATGCCACTTTTCCACACCTTTCGAGAATAGCGAATGGGCCAATATAGCGAGGAGCTAGTTTGCCCTTGATCCCGAAGCGGTGAGCACCCTTCATAGGTGTGACTCGAAGATAAGCCTTTTCGCCAGGTTGATAGACCATGTCTTTATGATGACGGTCATACTGACTCTTCTGACGTGACTGAGCAGCTTGAGATCCTCACGAATAATGCGGACTTGTTCTTCGGCATCTTGGATAATATCCGGACCGAAGAGTGGACGTTCCCCAGTTTCTGACCAGTTCAGAGGGGTTCGGCACTTTCGTCCATACAACACTTCGAAGGGGGCCATCTTCAGACTAGCTTGATAGCTATTATTATAAGAGAACTCAGCATACGGGAGAGATTCCTCCCATTTCTTGCCGAAGGAAATAACACAAGCTCGAAGCATGTCTTCGAGAACTTGGTTGACGCGTTCAACTTGCCCTTGCGACTGAGGATGAAACGCAGTACTGAATGACAGATGAGTTCCCATGGCTTCTTGGAAACTTGCCCAGAATCTTGAAGTGAATAAGCTGCCACGGTCTGAGCTGATAACCAATGGAATACCGTGGAGTGAAACAATCCTGGACATATAGAGCGTTGCCAACTGGCTAGCAGTGATCGTTTCTTTGACTGCCAGGAAATGTGCAACTTTGGAAAGCCGGTCAATGACGACAAGAATAGCATCATTACCTTTCTGTGATTTGGGAAATCCAGTGACGAAGTCCATCTCAACATGGTCCCATTTCCATTCAGGAATAGAGATAGGTTGCAGAGTTCCAGCAGGCCTTTGATGTTCTGCTTTGATACGACGGCAAACGTCACACTCAGCAACATAACGAGCAATGGCTTGCTTCATATTAGACCACCAGAATCTCTGACGGATGTCTTGGTACATCCTTGTACTACCAGGATGGATACACAGAGGTGTATCATGAGCTTCTTTCATAACTTCCTGTGTCATATCCAGGTTTTTCTCTGCACATGGCACCACTAGGCGGCCCTTGAAGTATAAGGTGCCATCTTCAGCAATGGTGAAGAATGAGGGCTTTCCTTCTGCGAGGTAGCGCTTAATCTTGTGGGCTTCAGAGTCATACTTCTGTAGCCTTATGATGCTGTCCTCGAGATCTGGTTTAGCAACTAGGGTATTGAGGGAACCCTGGGTAACAACGTGGAGGTTCACCTTGCCAAACTCCTTAGGAGGGGGAGTGAGTGCACCCGGAGGAACAATATGGAGGTTCAGCTTCCTAAATTCTTCAACAAGCGAGGGCTGAACTTTATGAACCTGGAGGTGGTTGCAATAAGACTTGCGGCTCAAGGCATCAGCCATTACATTAGCCTTGCCTGGCATATAGGAAATACCCAAGTCAAAGTCTGCAACAAGCTCCATCCATCTCTGTTGACGGAGGTTCAGTTCTGGCTGAGTAAACAGATATTTCAGACTTTGGTGGTCAGTGAAGATCTCGCAACGATTACCGAGAAGGTAATGTCGCCACTGCTTCAGCGCATGAATGACAGCAGCAAGTTCGAGGTCGTGAACTGGGTAGTTCTCTTCGTGAGGGCGCAATTGCCGAGAGGCATAAGCAATCACTTTGCGGTCTTGCATTAGGACACAGCCTAATCCTTGACGGGAAGCGTCGTAGTAAATGACAAAGTCCTTCTTAGTATCAGGTGGAGCTAGAACTGGAGCAGAAGTCAACTTATCTTTGAGTGCTTGGAAACTTTCCTGACATTTGTCTGTCCATTGGAACTTGACACCCTTATGCAACAGGTTAGTCAGAGGCCTGGCGATCTTAGAGAAGTTCTCGACGAATCGACGGCAATAGCTGGCGAGACCGAGAAAACTTCTGACTTGCTTAACGTTCTTGGGAGGAGTCCAATCAAGAATAGCCTGAACTCGCTCGGGGTTGACGGCAATACCATCCTTAGAGATGACATGACCAAGATAGGTTACTTCCGGTAGCCAGAATTCACATTTGGAGAACTTGGCATATAGTTGATGTTCTCGTAGCTTCTCCAGCACAAGTCGAAGATGTTCGGCATGTTCTTCTTCGTTCTTGGAAAATACCAGGATATCATCCAGATAAACCACGACGAACTTGTCGAGGTAATCCATGAATATATAGTTCATCAGACGAGAGAAGGTGGCTAGAGCATTGGCTAAACCGAAAGACATGACGATGTACTCGTATGAACCATAGCGAGTCACGAAGGCGGTCTTTGGGATATCCTCTTCGCGAACATGGATCTGGTGGTAGCCCAACCTCAAGTCGAGCTTAGAGAACACTGACGAACCCGCCAGTTGATCATACAGATCATTGATCCGAGGAAGGGGGTATTTATTCTGGATGGTAGCTTGGTTTATAGGACGGTAGTCTTGAACTAACTAAGTATCCGCGAACGCCGACCAGGGCCAGGCCCACCTCTCACCTAGGTGGTCCCAACCTGCCCTGTCGCTCCGCCACAAAGATCCACTTGCGGGTACTCCTACGAGCCGACCCGACTTTAGTCATCACATGTGTCATGTATGTAGTATATAAGTATATACCCGTGATCACCGCCCAGGTGATCACGGCCCGATAGTATAGCACAGCAGACGGACAAGAATGTAGGGCCACTGATGGAAATCTAGCATCCTATACTAAGCATGTAGGATTGCAGGTAAAGGTAACAACAGTAGTAGCAAGGATAGGCTATGCATCAGGATAGGATATCGGAAAACAGTAACATGCTACACTACTCTAATGCAAGCAGTATAGAGAAGAATAGGCGATATCTGGTGATCAAGGGGGGGGGCTTGCCTGGTTGCTCTGGCAAGTAGGAGGGGTCGTCAACTCCGTAGTCGAACTGGGCAGCAGCAGTGTCGGTCTCGTAGTCTACCGGAGAGAAGAGGGGGAAGAAACAGTAAATACAATGCAAACATAAGCATGACGATGCGTGACACGACAATGAGCGGTGCTAGGTGTGCCCTAACGCGACAGTAGGTGGTACCGGCGAAGGGGGGAACATCTGGGAGGTATTCCCGATGTTTCGTGTTTTCGGACAGACGGACCGGAGGGGGAAAGTTGCTAGTTCGATAGGTTAGGAGGTTGTGGTGGACGAACGGACTGCGTATTCGGATTCGTCTCGTCGTTCTGAGCAACTTTCATATAGAAAACATTTTCATCCGAGTTACGGTTTAAAAGATATGAATTTTCAAAGTTTATTTGAATTTCTGGAATTATATAATTAACAGAAAAAGGGATATGACGTCAGCATGACGTATGAGCGACGTCAGCGGTCAACAGTCCGGGTTGACTGGTCAAAACTGACACGGGGGACCCACCTGTCATAGACAGTGGGTTAACAGAAGATTAAACTAATTAATTTTTAGTTAATTAACTACTGGGCCCACCTGTCAGTGAGTGATTAGATTAATTAATTATTTTTATTTATAAAACATTTTCCTTTTCTTTCTTTTTTTAATTTTTGCGGCGGGGCCCGCATGTCAGTGGCTGGGCCTGCCCAGTCAGCACGTTGACTGGGTGGACCCAGTCAACGGGGCCCACGGGCCCACTGGCAGTGGCACTGGGGGGGGCCAGGCCAGCCACGTCGGCGGCCGGCGCCGGAGCAACTCCGGCGACCAAAGCAGCGGCGGCCCCTCGCCGGAGTTGGCCGGAATCGCGCTACGGGGCTCGGGGAGGAGCGGGGCTAGGCCCATTCGAAAGGGCTCGCAGCGCCGCATCCAGGGGTGGCCGGGGCTTCGCCGGACTTGGCCGGAACCGGCGCCGGCGAGCGGCGGAGGCGGCGGCGCGCACGGGTGCCCGACGGAAACGAGGCTACGGCGGCCTATCGAGCAAGCGGAGGGGCTGGGGGGCATCTACGCGAGGTGGGGAGTGCAACGGGCTTGAGCCCGTGACCAACAGGTCACCGGAGACCCGCCGGCGGCGAGCTCCGCGGCGCGGCGTTCGGGCGCGCGCGGGGAAGAAGCTAGGGGGCGCGCGAGAGAGAAAGGACAGGGGAGGAGGGGGGAAGAGGCTCACCGCGCGGCACACGGAGGCCGGTGAGAGCTTAGGAGCAGCAGGTCGGCGCCGGAGAAGGAGGGGGTCGCCGGCGTCCGAAGTTGAAGACGAGCTCGGGGAGGCCGTTGCAATGGCTCCGAGCTTCAACGGAGAGGCGGAGGTGGTGTAGTCGAGGGCGGCGACGGCGTATGACACGGCGAGGTGGCGATTGGGGCACGGTGGCCGTGTGAACGACGGGAACGGCGGCGAGCGCGTCGGGCGGTGGGGATCGAAGGGGAGAGGGAGGTGGATCTGACGGGGGAGGCGCAGCGGCCGAGAGGGAGAGCGGGGGGTGAGTGGGAGAGGGGCCCGAGGAGGCGGGGGGCTGGCGTCCTTATCCTCCCCGTCGCCGGCAAGGGGGTGCGGCGGGGACGGCCCCTGTTCCGACCCCGGTCGGGGGAACAGGGGAGGGGGCGAGGGGGAGTGGGAGATGGGCTATGCCGGCTGGGCCGGGGGTCGGCCCAGTTGGGCCAGCGGTCCAGTGGGGGGGAGGGCCTTCTCTCTTTTTTCTTTTTCTTTGTCTGTTCTGTTTTCTGTTTTCTTTTTATTTGTTTATTTTCTTTTCTGTTTTATTTCATTTAAAAGTATTTAGGTATTTTATAAAATTGTGTTTTCTCCACCATAATTACCAGTGTATTATTTGGCACCCACCGAACATTTTTGTCCAAATTTTTTGAAAACTTTTATTTTCCACTTTGATTTTAATTGAAGTTTGAACTAGGAGTTTGAAAAGAAATTTGATGCAATTGTGATCAAGCCCTGTTTAGCAACATGATTAGCTTAATCACAGGGAGTTACTGTAGCATGATTCTCGGGGTGTTACAACGCGGGTAGCCAATATGAGTTTAATTCCGAAATTCACTAATGTCAAGGACTCCAAGTGTCAAGTGTGTGTGCCAGCTAAGCAACCTTGCGAGTCCCATAAATCTGCAGAGGCAAGAGACTTGGCACTACTAGAGCTTATACATTCTGATCTTTGTGAGATGAATGGCATGTTGACAAAAGGTGGAAAGAAATACTTCATGACGTTTATTGATGACTCCAGTAGATATTGTTATGTGTATCTTCTCAAATCAAAAGATGAGGCTTTAAATTTCTTCAAAAACTATAAAGCTAAAGCAGAGAACCAACTTGATCAGAAAATTAAACGACTTAGGTCTGATCGTGGTGAAGAGTATATTTCCAATTAATTTGATCGGCTTCGTGCGGAACATGGTATAATCCATGAGAGGATGCCTCCCTACTCACCTCAGTCAAATGGGGTGGCCAATAGAAAGAACCGAACTCTAACTCTTTTAGTTAACGCCATGTTAGACACATCGGGTCTCTCCAAGGCATGGTGGGGAAGGCGCTAATGACTGCATGTCATGTCCTAAACCGAGTTCCCACAAAGCTTAAGACCATGAATCCATTTGAGGAATGGGAAATGAAAAGACTGAAACTCTCCTACCTACGTACTTGGGGTTATTTGGTGAAATTCAATATACCAATTCCCAAGAAGCGCAAGCTTGGACAAAATACCGTGGATTGTGTTCTTCTGGGCTATGTTTTTGATAGCATTGGCTATAGATTTTTGATAACAAAATCTAAGGTATCCGACATGCATGTTGGTACAATTATGGAGTCGAATGATGCGACTTTCTTTGAGGACATATTTCCTATGAAGGATATGTCGAGTTCATCAAATCAGGAGATACCTACTCCATCTAGTCAGGAATTTTGCTATAATTCCAAAACCCACCATTTCTATGGAACACGTTGATAATCCTTTGGAGGATGACAATGAAACCCTATAAGGAGTAAGAGACAAAGGATTGCAAAGTCCTTTGGTGATGATTTCATTGTGTACCTCGTGGATGACACACCCAGGACTATTTTAGAAGCCTATGCGTCTACTGATGCTGACTACTGGAAGGAAGCTATCCGCAGTGAGATGGATTCCATCTTAGCTAACGAAACCTGTGAAATAACTGATCGTCCTTATGGTTGTAAACCTATATGATGTAAGTAGGTGTTCAACAAAAAGCTTAGACCTGATGGTACGATTGAAAAGTATAAGGCGCGACTTGTGGCCAAGGGTTATACCTAGAAAGAAGGTGAAGACTACTTTGATACTTACTCACTTGTGGCTAGACTGACCACTATTCGGGTGCTACTTTCACTGGCTGCCTCACACGGTCTTCTCGTTCATCAAATGGACATTAAGACGGCTTTCCTCAATGGAGAGTTGAACGAGGAAATTTACATGGATCAGCCAGATGTTTTTTAGTACCTGGTGAGGAAGAAATGGTGTGCAAGCTATTAAAGTCTTTATATGGCCTTAAACAAGCTCCCAAAGAGTGGCATGAGAAGTTCAAAAGAACATTAACTGCTATAGGCTTCGTTGTAAACGAAGGTGACAAGTGTGTGTACTATCGCCATGGTGAGGGCGAAGGAGTTATTCTTTGTTTGTATGTCGATGACATACTGATATTTGGAACCACACTTGATTTAATCACGGAGATTAAGGATTTCTTATCTCATTGTTTTGAGATGAAGGATCTAGGAGTAGCTGATGTTATCTTAAACATCAAGCTGTTGAGAGATGAGAATGGTGGGATTACACTGCTTAAATCTCGCTATGTGGAAAAGGTCTTGAGTCGTTTCAGATATAGCGACTGCAAACCTTCTCAAACTCCATATGATGCTAGTGTGTTGCTTCGAAAGAATCGATGGATTGCTAGAGATCAACTGAGATATTCTAAGATCATTGGCTCGCTTATGTATCTGAGAGTGCCACAAGGCATGAAATCTCATTTACTGTGAGCAAACTGAGCCGGTTTCTGTTCAAACTAGGAGATGATCATTGGCATGCGTTTGGGAGATTTATGCGCTATTGAAAGGCACTGTGAGCTATGGGATTCACTACACCGGGTATCCGAGCGTACTGGAGGGTTATAGTGACTCAAACTGGATATCTGATGCTGATGAGATTAAGGCCACACATGGTTATGTTTTTATACTTGTTGGTGGCGTTGTTTTCTGGAAGTCCTGCAAGATGACTGTCTTAACGAGGTCAACTATGGAAGTAGAACTCACAACATTAGAAACTGCCATTGTTCAAGCAGAGTGGCCTTGTCAGCTCTTGATGGACTTACCCATGGTTGAAAAACAAATTCCCCCAATCCCGATGAACTGTGATAATCGAACTGTGATCGTCAAGATAAACAGTTCTAAGGATAATACGAAGTCCGCAAGGCATGTGAAGAGAAGATTAAAATATGTCAGAAAATTGAAGAACTCCGGAGTTATTACGTTGGATTATATCCAAACGTCGAAAAACTTGGCAAATCCCTTCACAAAGGATTTATCACATAATGTGATAGATAATGCAACGGTGGAGATGGGTTTGAGACCCACCGTATGAGTTGTCCACAGTGGTAACCCACTCTATGTGATCGGAGATTCCGTGAAGTAGAAGTGGGAGACAAGTTGTTGGTCAGCTGGGAGGAGAGTATACCTATATTAATTATCCCACTCAGTGAAGATGCAATACTCTCCTGGTCTGCATGGCAGGTTGATAGTTATGTTAATGTATTCTGGGTGGCCTATTTGAGTAAGTAGAGATGTTGTCCCGCAGAGCATCTCCCGGGGAACAGATCTATATGAATTTGACTGTTACCGTCACAGTCTGTGAGAATTGGGTCTTCTCTAATAAATCATGAAAGGCCCTGAAGTATGACGTATACACTCCACCACGGGGAAGCCTTGCGGTAGCCCAGTATTGATCAAGAATTTGTGTGAAACTAGTCTCCTAGAAAACTTGTAGTTCAAGGCATAGTCCACTATTCATGTTGTGATCTAGTGTAGCATAAAACTCTAAATGGAAGTTCAACTTCACAGTCTCCACTAAGCACCGGTATATAAATTATGTTTTGGAACTAAACGATGAGATGAGCCAATGAGACTTTGTGGGGGATTGTTGAAATTTGTTAGTAGGCATTTAGCCCAAAGCCCAACTAAAAATTAGAAATTCTCATGGCCCATTCATGCACGGATGTAAGTGGTGTGAGTGAGACAAAAGTTAAGTCACACCCCAGAAGTTGAGTGGGAGTTGCACCATTCTACCACTTGTATGAGCATGAGAAAAGGAGACCTACACGCGTGCTCCTCCTCCTCACTCGCCGTGCCGCGCGGCGCCGAGGACAAAGCTATGCATGTTGTCTATATTTTTGCTGCTCGGGAAAATTAATGAGTCATTAATTAATAATTAACGGTTGCGTTAATTGTTGAATAGTTTCCGATTCTTTTGGATCGCGACTTGGACGTGGGCTTTACCCCCACGACCTACCCGGCCCATATTATATAGTCAGGAAGACGTGTACCCTAGCCGCCGCCGCATCATATGGTTTCGCATCATTCCAGATCATTGCACCGCCACACAAGTCTTCTCCATCCCTCTTTCCGGCTTGCACCGCGAGAAGGGACAGCAGGCCTCTGGAACCCTGCCTCTCGTAATCCTGTATGGGAGAGGGGCGATAAGGTTTTTCGAGAGCGCACTCGCGCGACGACGACTTCTTTCCGGACCTAGGCAACATCTTCCGCAACGACATGGCCAGCAACATCAATGCCAACGGTTCTGCTCCCGACGCACCATATGTGATCTCGTCCTCTTTGTTTGAGATCCTACTAGAATTCCTATACCTAGTCTGTGGCTTAATTAGATACGATTTGTTCATCTATTTGTACTGATCAGCATGACTAGTTTAATCTTTGTTATAGCTGTCATGATTTATTTACTGTTTGTTTCGATTAAATCGCGTTGTAATCTGCTCATATATTCAACAGAACCCGCCCCCCGGAGACCAGATCACCGCCGTCACGTCGGTGCGCGCCCGCGCCCGCCGAGCGGACGAGTAGTCGTGACTCGTGAACCAACAAATGCCGAAACGGTGGAATGGAAACTGACACCAGTTCAGAAAAACAACATGGCTGAAATGTTTGTGATCCCTCTCATGCGGGCTGTTCCCTGTGGATCTCTGACCGGTGTCATTCGGCTGCTGCTAGGAGTACTACTAGTACTAGTAGAATGCCCGTGCGTTGCCACGGGCTTTTGAATTATTTTACTGTTAAATTTTACTTGTATAGAAAAGATGGCAGCAACAATCAGTTAATAATTGAAATCTAGTTCACTTGCAATGCAAGTTAATAAGAAAATGATTTGACGATGTATACATAAATTGTGATTATCCATATGTTACAAGTTAATATCTACTTGATGCGCTTAATATATTTTTGCGCAATATCAGAAATGTTGTCTTTAGCTTCATTTGTATGATATTTGAGCAAGTATAATAAAAAGTTTGCATCGACTCATTACCATCCTGCACAAGCAATATATATGTAGTTAGTATGATTATTTCACGTCGAAGGTCTTATTATGGTAGGCTCACACGACCATCTCCTAATTATCATAGGCTCACATGACCATCTCTTAATCATCCAGGTTGCACACAACATGGAAGAATATCATACATGATCCACCGTGTTGCAATGCTGATTTTGCACTTGAACACAAGATCTTACAAGACATCCTGATAATCTTTTCTCTTGCTATTAGACACTTCTTCGAAGGACAAAACTATCCTCCATCCTGATGTAATCGTGTAGCATGTTCAAAAGAAGTGAAAAATCCAGAAACTAAACATTGCTGAGAGAGGGTGGCACATGGTATTTAAAGTATTTTATTTGTGACATTACCACAAGGATTAAGAACCAAGTAAATCTGCATACCAAATTTTATTACGAGTTGCAAGATTCTTTAGAATATAAAGACATGTGCTGAAAGATCAGAACCTATGTACTTCTCCATGGCGCCTGCGAGGTCTAGTCGTTCACCTAGTTGTGTGGCCTAGGATCCTCTGGAGAAGCAAAGATCTCATGGCTGCTGAGCTGCTTGGATTTTTATCGGATATCTGCTTCTTCAGCTTGCTATCGTCCTCTCTTTGAAGAGTATCACTTACCTCTATGGAAGTTGGCTTTTGTTGAGAAACATGTTCTTCCTCTGCAAATGAGTGAAACGGATATGTGACTCATGGGACTAATCTCCTATAGCTTCACAAATTCACCAAGTGAAATGTTGTTTTACTTTCGTAAGCATACACGCCAGAATAATGATCATAACACACTACGGGTATGTATATGCAACTAAAAAATAACTCCAAAGATGCCAGATTTTTTTTAAATGTGCCATTAAAAAAAGTGCAGCAACAGTATTACTCGAGTTGATTATGCAGTCCTAACTATAGAAACAGTTGATCTACGAGAAATAGTACAAAAGATCTATAATGTAATGGCGTATCTTGTGAGTGAGAAAAATCTAAGCGGATCTGGCCACCTAAATCCCACTGTTTACCTAACAACAGTAACTGGCGGAGGCCAAGTTTAATAGTTGAACCAAGGTTAAGTTATATTAGAATTTACATTGAAAGATCACTAACCAAACATGATTGCAAATTAAGAATGATGGGCAGACCCTCTCCACAAGATCTATCCCAGCAACTTCTGACTCTGGAGGTTAGAACATTTATAAATTTGATTCTTGCAACGAGCAGCTATTGTGAAATGTGTAAGGAAATCAGTTATACTAAATAAGTGTTACCCTCTCAATCATTATAGCACAACATGTACATAAAAAAATCTTTCACCCTTGATAACAACGGGTTGCCACAAATACAGCTCAACAAATGGCAAATAGAAATAGAAGGCACAATACTGAACATGTTATCTACAAAAATCCCGTAGAAAGCAGCACCTGATAATTCTTCGAAGTTGTTCAGATGGGTGTGGCAAATGCATTACAAGATTCAACTCCATCAACCTCGCCTTAGCTGCGAACATGACATTGCCTGTTATCTCCTCCCAATTGGGAGCCAAAATACTGTTTGACGAAGAGAGATTAATATAAATGAACAGCTCTAATGCATTGTACCGTGTAAATCGGTAAATGAGACTCTAGCAAGATTCTATATCTAACATCTAAAGAAGCAAGAGAACTCAGAAGAATTCTACAACTCAAAGATCATGTGAACGGTTGAAATAATCTAGCGCAATAATACATGGTGCGCCATTAATGTCCATATCAGCTATAGCCCTTTTCCTGGTAGTGGTAGGTCTGAAGTAAACTACTCACACATCACCGGAGAGGCCATGGAGTTGATGTAGAGGCCCTCCGTGATCAATGCCCCCTCCGATGGAGCTCCGGAAAAGGCCCCAAGATGGGATCTCTCGGGTACAGAAGGTTGCAGCGGCGGAATTAGGTTTTCGTGGTGCTCCTGGATGTTTGGGGGTACGTGGATATATATAGGAGGAAGAAGTACGTCGGTGGAGCAACGGAGGGCCCACGAGGGTGGAGGGCGCGCCCAGGGGGGTAGGCGCGCCCCCTGCCTCGTGCCCTCCTCGATCGTTTCTTGACGCACACTCCAAGTCTCTTGGATCACGTTTGTTGAGAAAATCACGTTCCCGAAGGTTTCATTCCGTTTGGACTCCATTTGATATTCCTTTTCTTTGAAACCCTAAAATAGGCAAAAAAACAGCAATTTGGGCTGGGCCTCCGATTAGTAGGTTAGTCCCAAAAATGATATGAAAGTGTAAAATAAAGCCCATTGACATCCAAAATAGATAATATAATAGCATGGAGCAATCAAAAATTATAGATACGTTGGAGACGTATCAAGCATCCCCAAGCTTATTTCTTGCTCGTCCTCGAGTAGGTAAATGATAAAAGAAGAATTTTTGATGTGGAATGCTTTCTAACATATTTCTCGATGTAATTTTTCTTTATTGTGGCATGAATGTTCAGATCCATAAGATTCAAGATAAAAGTTTAATATTGACATAAAAATAATAATACTTCAAGCATCTAACTAAGCAATTATGTCTTCTCAAAATAACATGGCCAAAGAAAGTTATCCCTACAAAATCATATAGTCTGGCTATGCTCTATCTTCACCACACAAAATATTTAAATCATGCACAACCCCGATGACAAGCCAAGCAATTGTTTCATACTTTTGATGTTCTCAAATTTTTTCAATCTTCACGCAATACATGAGCGTGAGCCATGGATATAGCACTATATGGTGGAATAGAATGGTGGTTGTGGAGAAGACAAAAAGGAGAAGATAGTCTCACATCAACTAGGTGTATCAACGGGCCATGGAGATGCCAATTAATATATATCAATGTGAGTGAGTAGGGATTGTCATGCAACGGATGCACTAGAGCTATAAGTGTATGAAAGCTCAACAAAAGAAACTAAGTGGGTGTGCATCCAACTTGCTTGCTCATGAAGACCTAGGGCAATTTGAGGAAGCTCATCATTGGAATATACAAGCCAAGTTCTATAATGAAAAATTCCCACTAGTATATGAAAGTGATATCATAGGAGAATCTCTATCATGAAGATCATGGTGCTACTTTGAAGCACAAGTGTGGAAAAAGGATAGTAGCATTGTCCCTTCTCTCTTTTTCTCTCATTTTCTTGTTTTTTTTCTTTGGGCCTTCTTTCTTTTTTTGGCCTCTTTTTTTTATTTTATTTTTATTTTCGTCCGGAGTCTCATCCCGACTTGTGGGGGAATCATAGTCTCCATCATCCTTTCCTCATTGGGACAATGCTCTAATAATGATGATCATCACACTTGATTTACTTTACAACTCAAAAATTACAACTCGATACTTAGAACAAAATATGACTCTATGTGAATGCCTCCGGCGGTGTACCGGGATGTGCAATGATGCATAAGTGACATGTATGAAAATTTATGAACGGTGGCTTTGCCACAAATACGATGTCAACTACATGATCATGCAAGCAATATGACAATGATGAAGCGTGTCATAATAACGGAACGATGGAAAGTTGCATGGCAATATATCTCGGAATGGCTATGGAAATGCCATAATAGGTAGGTATGGTGGCTGTTTTGAGGAAGGTATATGGTGGGTTTATGGTACCGGCGAAAGTTGCGTGATACTAGAGAGGCTAGCAATGGTGGAAGGATGAGAGTGCGTGTAATCCATGGACTCAACATTAGTCATAAAGAACTCACATACTTATTGTAAAAATCTACAAGTTATCAAAGCAAAGTATTACACGCATGCTCCTAGGGGTATAGATTGGTAGGAAAAGACCATCGCTCGTCCCCGACCGCCACTCATAAGGAAGACAATCAATAAATAAATCATGCTCCGACTTCATCACATAACGGTTCACCATACGTGCATGCTACGGGAATCACAAACTTCAACACAAGTATTTCTCAAATTCACAACTACTCAACTACTCTAATATCACCATCTCCATATCTCAAAACAATTATCAAGTATCAAACTTCTCATAGTATTCAATGCACTTGTATGAAAGTTTTTATTATTGCCATGTTGTTCTAAAGGACTCTCAAAATAATATAAGTGAAGCATGAGAGAACAATAGTTTCTATAAAACAAAACCACCGCCATGCTCTAAAAGATATAAGTGAAGCACTAGAGCAAAAACTATATAGCTCAAAAGATATAAGTGAAGCACATAGAGTATTCTAATAAATTTCAAATCATGTGAGTCTCTCTCAAAAGGTGTGTACAGCAAGGATGATTGTGGTAAACTAAAAAGCAAAGACTCAAATCATACAAGACACTCCAAGCAAAACACATATCATGTGGTGAATAAAAATATAGCTCCAAGTAAAGTTACCGATAGACGAAGACGAAAGAGGGGATGCCTTCCGTGGCATCCCCAAGCTTAGGCTTTTTGGTGTCCTTGAATTTTACCTTGGGGTGCCATGGGCATCCCCAAGCTTAGGCTCTTGCCACTCCTTGTTCCATAATCCATCAAATCTTTACCCAAAACTTGAAAACTTCACAACACAAAACTCAAAATAGAAAATCTTGTGAGCTCTGTTAGCGAAAGAAAACAAAACACCACTTCAAGGTACTGTAATGAACTCATTCTTGATTTATATTGCTGTTAAACCTACTGTATTCCAACTTCTCTATGGTTTATAAACTCTTTTACTAGTCATAGATTCATCAAAATAAGCAAACAACAGAGGAAAAACAGAATCTGTCAAAAACAGAACAGTCTGTAGTCTGTAGCTAACGCAAACTTCTGGAACCCCAAAAATTCTAAAATAAATTGCTGGAGATGAGGATTTATCTATTAATCATCTTCAAAAAGAATTAACTAAGTATCACTTTCCAAATAAAAATGGCAGCAATTCTCGTGAGCGCTAACGTTTCTGTTTTTTACAGCAAGATCAAAAAGACTTTCCCCAAGTCTTCCCAACGGTTCTACTTGGAACAAACACTAATTAAACACAAAAAAACACAAACAGAGGCTAGATAAATTATTTATTACTAAACAGGAGAAAAAAGCAAGAAATAAAAATAAAATTGGGTTGCCTCCCAACAAGCGCTACCGTTTAACGCCCCTATCTAGGCATAAAAGCGAAGATAGATCTAGGTATTGCCATCTTTGGTAGGCAATCCATAAGTGGCTCTCATAATAGATTCATATGGTAATTTAATTTTCTTTCTAGGTAAGTAGTCCATGCCTTTCCTTAATGTAAATTGGAATCTAATATTCCCTTCCTTCATATCAATAAGTGCACCAATCGTTCTAAGGAAAGGTCTACCAAGAATAATAGGACATGAAGGATTGCAATCTACAGGCACATAGTTCCTATTTGCAACAATAAGAACATCATTAATTCTTCCCATAGGTTTCTTAATAGTGGAATCCGCAAGGTGCAAGTTTAAAGAACAATCATCAAAATCACGGAAACCTAGCAAATCACACAAAGTTTTTGAAATCGTGGAAAGTTTTTGAAATCATGCACCCAAATCACACAAAGCATAGCATTCATGTTCTTTAATTTTAATTTTAATAGTAGGTTCCCACTCATCATAAAGTTTTCTAGGGATATAAACTTCCAACTCAAGTTTTTCTTCATAAGATTGCATCAAAGCATCAACGATATGTTTAGTAAAAGCTTTATTTTGACTATAAGCATGAGGAGAATTTAGCACGGATTGCAACAAGGAAATACAATCTATCAAAGAGCAATTATCATAATTAAATTCCTTGAAATCCAAGATAGTGGGTTCATTGCTATTTAAAGTTTTAACTTCTTCAATCCCACTTTTAACAATTTTTGCATCAAGAAAAGATTCTGAATTTATGGAACGCCTTCTTGGTAAAGGTGGCTCATCTTCAGTCCCATCATTATCAAGATTCATATTGCAAAACAAAGATTTAATAGGATACACATCAATTGTTAGAAATATGCCCTAGAGGCAATAATAAATTGGTTATTATTATATTTCCTTGTTCATGATAATCGTTTATTATCCATGCTAGAATTGTATTGATAGGAAACTCAGATACATGTGTGGATACATAGACAACACCATGTCCCTAGTAAGCCTCTAGTTGACTAGCTCGTTGATCAATAGATGGTTACGGTTTCCTGACCATGGACATGGGATGTCGTTGATAACGGGATCACATCATTAGGAGAATGATGTGATGGACAAGACCCAATCCTAAGCCTAGCACAAGATCGTGTAGTTCGTTTGCTCAGAGCTTTTCTAATGTCAAGTATCACTTCCTTAGACCATGAGATTGTGCAACTCCCGGATACCGTAGGAATGCTTTGGGTGTACCAAACGTCACAACGTAACTGGGTGGCTATAAAGGTGCACTACAGGTATCTCCGAAAGTGTCTGTTGGGTTGGCACGAATCGAGACTGGGATTTGTCACTCCGTATAAACGGAGAGGTATCTCTGGGCCCACTCGGTAGGACATCATCATAATGTGCACAGTGTGACTAAGGAGTTGATCACGGGATGATGTGAGTTACGGAACGAGTAAAGAGACTTGCCGGTAACGAGATTGAACAAGGTATAGGGATACCGACGATCGAATCTCGGGCAAGTAACATACCGATGGACAAAGGGAATTGTATACGGGATTGATTGAATCCCCGACATCGTGGTTCATCCGATGAGATCATCGTGGAACATGTGGGAGCCAACATGGGTATCCAGATCCCGCTGTTGGTTATTGACCGGAGAACGTCTCGGTCATGTCTGCATGGTTCCCGAACCCGTAGGGTCTACACGCTTAAGGTTCGATGACGCTAGGGTTATAGGGAAAGTATGTACGTGGTTACCGAATGTTGTTCGGAGTCCCGAATGAGATCCCGGACGTCACGAGGAGTTCCGGAATGGTCCGGAGGTAAAGATTTATATATGGGAAGTCCTGTTTTGGTCACCGGAAAAGTTTTGGGTGAAATCGGTAATGTACCGGGACCACCGGGAGGGTCCCGGGGGTCCACCAAGTGGGGCCACCAGCCCCAGAAGGCTGCGTGGGCCAAGTGTGGGAGGGGACCAGCCCCAGGTGGGCTGGTGCGCCCCCCCCCCCCCCCCCCACCAAGGCCCAAGGCGCATGGGAGAGTGGGAGGGGGCAAACCCTAGGTCCAGATGGGCCTTAGGGCCCATCTAGTGGGGCGCCCCCCCTCCTCCCCTTGGCCGCCCCCCTTGATGGGATCTAGGGCTGGCCGCCTCCTCTTGGGGGTGGAAACCCTAAGGGGGGCGCAGCCCCCTCCCCCCCCCCCCCCCTATATATAGTTGAGGTTTGGGCTGCCCAAGACACACGAGAACGTCTCTCTTTCGGTGCAGCCCTACCCCTCTCCCTCCTCCTCCTCTCCCGCGGTGCTTGGCGAAGCCCTGCGGGATTGCCACGCTCCTCCACCACCACCACGTCGTCGTGCTGCTGCTGGATGGAGTCTTCCCCAACCTCTCCCTCTCTCCTTGCTGGATCAAGGCATGGGAGACGTCACCGGGCTGCATGTGTGTTGAACGCGGAGGCACCGTTCTTCGGTGCTTAGATCGGAATCAACCGCGATCTGAATCGCTACGAGTACGACTCCCTCATCCGCGTTCTTGCAACGCTTCCGCATCGCGATCTACAAGGGTATGTAGATGCACTCCCCTTCCCCTCGTTGCTAGATTACTCCATAGATTGATCTTGGTGATGCGTAGAAAATTTTGAATTTCTGCTACGTTCTCCAACAGTGGCATCATGAGCTAGGTCTATGCGTAGTTTCTATGCACGAGTAGAACACAAAGTAGTTGTGGGCGTAGATGTTGCCAATTCTTCTTGCCGTTACTAGTCTTATCTTGTTTCGGCGGCATTGTAGGATGAAGCGGCCCGGACCGACCTTACACATACACTTACGTGAGACAGGTTCCACCGACTGACATGCACAAGTTGCATAAGGTGGCTAGCGGGTGTCTGTCTCTCCTACTTTAGTCGGAACGTATTCGACGAAAAGGGTCCTTATGAAGGGTAAATAGAAATTGGCAAATCACGTTGTGGTCATACGTAGGTAAGAAACGTTCTTGCTAGAAACCTACAAACCACGTAAAAACTTGCAACAACAATTAGAGGACGTCTAACTTGTTTTTGCAGCAAGTGCTATGTGATGTGATATGGCCAGAAGATGTGATGAATGATGTATGAGATTGATCATATTCTTGTAATAGGAATCACGACTTGCATGTCGATGAGTATGACAACCGGCAGGAGCCATAGGAGTTGTCTTTATTATTTTGCATGACCTGCGTGTCATTGAATAACGCCATGTAAATTACTTTACTTTGTTGCTAAACGCATTAGCCATAGAAGTAGAAGTAATCGTTGGCGTGACGACTTCATGAAGACACAATGATGGAGATCATGATGATGGAGATCATGGTGTCATGCCGGTGACAAAGATGATCATGGTGCCCCGAAGATGGAGATCAAAGGAGCATGATGATATTGGCCATATCATGTCACTATTTGATTGCATGTGATGTTTATCATGTTTTTGCATCTTATTTGCTTAGAACGACGGTAGTAAGTAAGATGATCCCTTATAATAATTTCAAGAAAGTGTTCACCCTAACTGTGCACCGTTGCGAAGGTTCGTTGTTTCGAAGCACCACGTGATGATCGGGTGTGATAGATTCTAACGTTCGAATACAACGGGTGTTGACGAGCCTAGCATGTACAGACATGGCCTCGGAACACACGCAATACACTTAGGTTGACTTGACGAGCCTAGCATGTACAGACATGGCCTCGGAACACGGAGGACCGAAAGGTCGAGCATGAGTCGTATAGAAGATACGATCAACATGGAGATGTTCACCGATCTTGACTAGTCCGTCTCACGTGATGATCGGACACGGCCTAGTTAAACTCGGATCATGTTTCACTTAGATGACTAGAGGGATGTCTATCTGAGTGGGAGTTCATAATCAGATGAACTTCATTATCATGAACATAGTCAAAAGGTCTTTGCAAACTATGTCATGCGCTTTAGTTCTACTATTTAAGATATGTTCCTAGAGAAAATTTAGTTGGAAGTTGGTAGTAGCAATTATGCGGACTGGGTCCGTGAACTGAGGATTGTCCTCATTGCTGCACAGAAGGCTTATGTCCTTAATGCACCGCTCGGTGTGCTGAACCTCAACGTCGTCTGTAGATGTTGCGAAACATCTGACATACACGTTTTGATGACTACGTGATAGTTCAGTGAGTAATGCTAACGGTTTAGAATTGTGGCACCAAAGACGGTTTTGAAACGTCGCAGAACATATGAGATGTTCCGAAAACTGAAATTGGGATTTCAGACTAGTGCCCACGTCAAGAGGTATGAGACCTCTGACAAGTTTCTTAAGCCTGCAAACTAAGGGAGAAAAGCTCAACCGTTGAGCATGTGCTCAGATTGTCTGAGTACCATAATCGCTTGAATCGAGTGGGAGTTAATTTCCCAGATGAGATAGTGATAGTTCTCCATAGTCACTGCCACCAAGCTAGTAGAGCTTCGTGATGAACTATAACATATCAGGGATAGTTATGATGATCCTTGAGCTATTCGCGATGTTTGACACCGCGAAAGTAGAAATCAAGAAGGAGCATCAATTGTTGATGGTTAGTGAAACCACTAGTTTCTAGAAGGGCAAGGGCAAAAGGGATACTTCATGAAACAGCAAATCGTTTGCTGCACTAGTGAAGAATCCCAAGGTTGAACCCAAACCCGAGACTAAGTGCTTCTGTAATGAGGGGAACGGTCACTGAAGCAGTACTACCCTAGATACTTGGTAGATGAGAAGGCAGGCAAGGTCGACAGAAGTATATTGGATATACATTATATGAATGTGTACTTTACTAGTACTCCTAGCAGCACCAGGGTATTAGATACCGGTTCGGTTGCTAAGTGTTAGTAACTCGAAATAAAAGCTGTGGAATAAACGGAGACTAGCTAAAGGTGAGATGACGATATGTGTTGGAAATGTTTCCAAGGTTGATGTGATCAAGCATCGCATGCTCCCTCTACCATCGAGATTTGGTGTTTGCGTTGAGCATGATTGGATTATGTTTATCGCAATACGGTTATTCATTCAAGGAGAATAATGGTTACTCTGTTTATTTGAATAATACCTTCAATGGTCTTGCACCTAAAATGAATCTCGATCGTAGTGATACACATGTTCATGCCAAAAGTAATGATAGTACCACATACTTGTGGCACTGCTATTTGAGTCATATTGGGATAAAACGCATGAAGAAGCTCCATGTAGATGGATCTTTGGACTCAGTCGTTTTTGAAAAGATTGAGACATGCGAACCATGTCTATTGGTATATATGCATGAAGAAACTCCATGCAGATGGATCGTTTGGACTCACATGATTTCGAATCACTTGAGACATGCAAATCATACCACATGGGCAAGTGACTGAAAGTCCTCGTTTTCAGTAAGATGGAACAAGAGAGCAACTTATTGGAAGTAATACATTTTTGATGTATGCAGTCCAATGAGTGCTGAGGCATGCAGTGGATATCGTTATGTTCTTACTTCACAGATGATTTGAGTAGATGCTGAGTGTATTTACTTGATGAAACACAAAGTCTGAATTATTGAAAGGTTCAAGTAATTTCAGAGTGAAGTTGAAGATCGTCGTGATAAGAGGATAAAATGTCTGTGATATGATCATAGAGATGAGTATCTGAGTTACGAGTTTGGCACACAATTAAGACATTGTGGAAAGTGTTTCACAAGTAATACCGCCTGGAACACCATAGTGTGATGGTGTGTCCGAACATCATAACTGCACCCTATTGGATATGGTGCATACCATGATGTTTCTTATCGAATTACCATTATCGTTTATGGGTTAGGCATTAGAGACAACCAAATTCACTTTAAAAGGGGCACCACGCAATTCCGTTGAGACGACACCGTTTAGAGAAACCTAAGTTGTCGTTTCTTAAAAGTTTGGGGCTGCGATGCTTATGTGAAAAAGTTTCAAGCTGATAAGCTCGAACCCAAAGCGGATGAATGCATCTTCATAGAATACCCAAAACAGTTGGGTATACCTCCTATTTCAGATCTGGAAGCAAAAGTAATTGCTTCTAGAAACAGGTCCTTTCTCGAGGAAAAGTTTCTCTCGAAAGAATTGAGTGGGAGGATGGTGGAGACTTGATAAGGTTATTGAACCGTCACTTCAACTAGGGTGTAGCAGGGCACAGGAAGTTGTTCCTGTGGCACCTACACCAATTGAAGTGGAAGCTTATGATAGTGATCATGAAACTTCGGATCAAGTCACTACCAAACCTCGTAGGACGACGAGGATGCGTGCTACTTCAGAGTGGTACGTGATCCTGTCTGGGAAGTCATGTTGTTGGACAACGATGAACCTATGAGCTGTGGAGAAGCGATGGTGGGCCCATATTCCGACAAATGGTTAGAAGCCATAAAATCCGAGAGGATCCATGTATGAAAACAAAGTATAGACTTTGAGAGTACTACTTGATGGTCGTAAGGCTGTTGAGGTAAATGGATCTTTAAGAAGAAGACGGACATGGACGGTAATGTTACCGTCTATGAAGCTCAACTTGTGGCAAAGAGTATTTCCACAAGTTCAAGGAGTTGACTACGATGAGATTTTCTCATCCGTAGCGATGCTTAAGTCCGTCGGAATCATGTTAGCATTAGCTGCATTTGTGAAATCTGGCAGATGGATGTCAAAACAAGTTTCCTTACCAGTTTTCGTAAGGAAATGTTGTATGTGATACAATCAGAAAGTTTTTGTCGATCCTAAGGATGCTAAAAGGTATGCTAGCTCCAGCGATCCTTCCATGGACTAGAGCAAGCATCTCGGAGTCAGAATATACGCTTTGATGGAGTGATCAAAGTTTTTGGGTTTATACAAGGTTTGTTGGAAACTTGTATTTACAATAAAGTGAGTGGGAGCGCTACAACATTTCTGATAAGTATATGTGAATGACATATTGTTGATCCGAAATGATGTAAAATTTCTGGAAAGCATAAAGGGTTGTTTGAAAGGAGTTTTTCAAAGGAAGACCTGGATAAAGCTGCTTACATATTGGGCATCAAGATCTATAGAGATAGATCAAGACGCCTGATGATACTTTCAAAGAACACACACCTTGACATGATTTTGAAAGAGTTCAAAATAGATCAGCAAAGAAGGAGTTCTTGGTTGTGTTACAAGGTGTGACTATTGAGTAAGACTCAAGACCTGACCACAGCAGAAGAGAGAGAAAGGACGAAGGTCGTCCCCTATGCTTTAGACGTAGGCTCTACAGTATGCTATGTTGTGTACCGCACATGAAGTGTGCCTTGCCATGAGTTGGTCAAGGGGTACAATAGTGATCTGGGAATGGATCACATGACAGCGGTCGAACTTATCCTTAGTACCTAGTGGACTAAGGAATTTTCTCGATTATGGAGGTGAAAAGGAGTTCGTCGTAAAGGGTTACGTCGATGCGAACTTTGACACTAATCCGGATGACTCTGAGTAGTAAACCGGATTCGTATAGTAGAGCAATTACTTGAAATGGCTCCAAGTAGCGCGTGGTAGCATCCACAAAGATGACATAGATATTCGTAAAGCACACACGGATCTGAAAGGTTCAGACCCGTTGACTAATAACCTCTCTCACAAGCATAACATGATCAAACCAGAACTCATTGAGTGTTAATCACATAGTGATGTGAACTAGATTGTTGACTCTAGTGAACTCTTTGGATGTTGGTCACATGGTGATGTGACCTATGACTGTTAATCACATGGTGATGTGGACTAGATTATTGACTCTAGTGCAAGTGGGAGACTGTTAGAAATATGCCCTAGAGGCAATAATAAATTGGTTATTATTATATTTCCTTGTTCATGATAATCGTTTATTATCCATGCTAGAATTGTATTGATAGGAAACTCAGATACATGTGTGGATACATAGACAACACCATGTCCCTAGTAAGCCTCTAGTTGACTAGCTCGTTGATCAATAGATGGTTACGGTTTCCTGACCATGAACATTGGATGTCGTTGATAACGGGATCAAATCATTAGGAGAATGATGTGATGGACAAGACCCAATCCTAAGCCTAGCACAAGATCGTGTAGTTCGTTTGCTCAGAGCTTTTCTAATGTCAAGTATCACTTCCTTAGACCATGAGATTGTGCAACTCCCGGATACCGTAGGAATGCTTTGGGTGTACCAAACGTCACAACGTAACTGGGTGGCTATAAAGGTGCACTACAGGTATCTCCGAAAGTGTCTGTTGGGTTGGCACGAATCGAGACTGGGATTTGTCACTCCGTATAAACGGAGAGGTATCTCTGGGCCCACTCGGTAGGACATCATCATAATGTGCACAGTGTGACCAAGGAGTTGATCACGGGATGATGTGAGTTACGGAACGAGTAAAGAGACTTGCCGGTAACGAGATTGAACAAGGTATAGGGATACCGACGATCGAATCTCGGGCAAGTAACATACCGATGGACAAAGGGAATTGTATACAGGATTGATTGAATCCCCGACATCGTGGTTCATCCGATGAGATCATCGTGGAACATGTGGGAGCCAACATGGGTATCCAGATCCCGCTGTTGGTTATTGACCGGAGAACGTCTCGGTCATGTCTGCATGGTTCCCGAACCCGTAGGGTCTACACGCTTAAGGTTCGATGACGCTAGGGTTATAGGGAAAGTATGTACGTGGTTACCGAATGTTGTTCGGAGTCCCGGATGAGATCCCGGACGTCACGAGGAGTTCCGGAATGGTCCGGAGGTAAAGATTTATATATGGGAAGTCCTGTTTTGGTCACCGGAAAAGTTTCGGGTGAAATCGGTAATGTACCGGGACCACCGGGAGGGTCCCGGGGGTCCACCAAGTGGGGCCACCAGCCCCAGAAGGCTGCGTGGGCCAAGTGTGGGAGGGACCAGCTCCAGGTGGGCTGGTGCGCCCCCCCCCCCCCACCAAGGCCCAAGGCGCATGGGAGAGTGGGAGGGGCAAACCCTAGGTCCAGATGGGCCTTAGGGCCCATCTAGTGGGGCGCCCCCCCTCTCCTCCCCTTGGCCGCCCCCCCTTGATGGGATCTAGGGCTGGCCGCCTCCTCTTGGGGGTGGAAACCCTAAGGGGGGCGCAGCCCCCTCCCCCCCTATATATAGTTGAGGTTTGGGCTGCCCAAGACACACGAGAACGTCTCTCTTTCGGTGCAGCCCTACCCCTCTCCCTCCTCCTCTCCCGCGGTGCTTGGCGAAGCCCTGCGGGATTGCCACGCTCCTCCACCACCACCACGCCGTCGTGCTGCTGCTGGATGGAGTCTTCCCCAACCTCTCCCTCTCTCCTTGCTGGATCAAGGCATGGGAGACGTCACCGGGCTGCACGTGTGTTGAACGCGGAGGCACCGTTCTTCGGTGCTTAGATCGGAATCAACCGCGATCTGAATCGCTACGAGTACGACTCCCTCATCCGCGTTCTTGCAACGCTTCCGCATCGCGATCTACAAGGGTATGTAGATGCACTCCCCTTCCCCTCGTTGCTAGATTACTCCATAGATTGATCTTGGTGATGCGTAGAAAATTTTGAATTTCTGCTACGTTCTCCAACATCAATAACTTTTAGATCTTCATCCTTATTTTCATGAAAATTTTCCGGCTTAGAGGCCATCTTATTAACTAAGGTGGCCTGCTCATCTTCAGTCCCATCATTATCAAGATTCATATTGCAAAACAAAGATTTAATAGGAGGCACATCAATAACTTTTAGATCTTCATCCTTATTTTCATGAAAATTTTCCGGTTTAGCGGCCATCTTATTAACTAAGGTGGCCTGCTTATCCAAGACTTCAGCAATTAATTTTTCGAGATAAGCAATCTGAGATTTCAAACCATAAGATTCTTTAGACATATCATCGAGCTCTTTATTCATATAACCCATAAAGCTTTTTTGTTCCTTAAGCTCGTTCCTAAAGAAATTATTATGCTCAAATTGTAAAGTCATAAAACTCCTGACGTTGCTTTCGATCTATTCTAACCTTTTAAGGTGAAGATCACCAAATCTAGGTAGAGTCATCGTGACAAGCAAGCACTCCAACACACAAGCAAACAAGAAACGGGCAAAAAGGCAAATAGAAAAAGAGAAGGGGAACGGAAAGAGAGGGAGAGAGGAAAAGAGGGCGAATAAAACGGCAAGGGTGAAGTGGGGGGAGGAAAAAGAGAGGAAAATGGCAAATAATGTAATGCGAGGGATAAGAGTTTGTGATGGGTACTTGGTATGTCTTGACTTGTCCTTGACTTGACTTGGCGCGAATCTCCCCGGCAACGGCGCCAGAAATCCTTCTTGCTTCCTCTTGAGCACTGCATTGGATTTTCCTTGAAGAGGAAAGGGTGATGCAGCAAAGTAGCGTAAGTATTTCCCTCAGTTTTTGAGAACCAAGGTATCAATCCAGTAGGAGATCACGCTCAAGTCTCACGCACCTACACAAACAAATAAGAACCTCGCAACCAACGCGATAAAGGGGTTGTCAATCCCTTCATGGTCACTTACGACAGTGAGATCTGATAGATATGATAAGATAATATTTTTGGTATTTTTATGATAAAAAGAAATAAAGATGCAAAGTAAAATAAATGGCAATAGAAATAACTAAGTGTTGGAAGATTAATATGATGGAAGATAGACCCGGGGGCCATAGGTTTCACTAGTGGCTTCTCTCAAGAGCATAAGTATTACGGTGGGTAAACGAATTACTGTCGAGCAATTGATATAATTGAGCATAGTTATGAGAATATCTAGGTATGATCATGTATATAGGCATCACGTCCGAGACAAGTAGACCGAAACGATTCTGCATCTATTACTATTACTCCACACATCGACCGCTATCCAGCATGCATCTAGAGTATTAACTTCAAGAGAACAGAGTAATGCTTTAAGTAAGATGACATGATGTAGAGGGATAAACTCATGCAATATGATATAAACCCCATCTTTTTATCCTCGATGGCAACAATACAATACGTGTCGGTTCCCTTTCTGTCACTGGGATCGAACACCGCAATATTGAACCCAAAGCTAAGCACATCTCCCATTGCAAGAAAGATCAATCTAGTAGGTCAAGCCAAACTGATAATTCGAAGAGACTTGCAAAGATAAACCAATCATACATAAAAGAATTCAGAGGAGAATCAAATATTGTTCATAGATAAACTGGATCATAAACCCACAATTCATCGGATCTCGGCAAACACACCGCAAAGGAAGATTACATCGAATAGATCTCCAAGAAGATCGAGGAGAACTTTGTATTGAGATCCAAAGAGAGATAAGAAGTCATCTAGCTAATAACTATGGACCTGTAGGTCTGAAGTAAACTACTCACACATCACCAGAGAGGCCATGGAGTTGATGTAGATGACCTCCGTGATCAATGCCCCCTCCGGTGGAGCTCCGGAAAAGGCTCCATTGACATCCAAAATAGATAATATAATAGCATGGAGCAATCAAAAATTATAGATACGTTGAAGACGTATCATTCATGCACCGCCGGAACGGCTCGACAGCCCAGCCGGCCCGATCCTGGCCGCCGGCCCACACCCTCCGCACGTTCGTCACCCCAGACTTTTGGGCCCGCACCCACCCATCCCCATCCCGCACGCCGCGCGCTGCAGCCGCTCCAGCTCGGCAGGGTCCAGCAGCCGCTCCGTGGGCGTCGTCTCCCACTATGAAGGTTGTAATTCCACACCTAACAATGGGAACCTTCCTTGGTATCCCCAAAACTATGAATCCTGGCTAGGAAAAAATTGCAACCCAATGCACAAGTCGGATGCCCTCGATTGGAAAAAAAAACTGGATATACTTGACACAATTGCCGCTTCTAAATTGCCATAACCTTAGTATTTACTGTGGTGTATTACAATTTACAACTGCTACCTTAGGCTTCTCTCACCACTGCCTGATCTGCGGCACAAGCGATGCCAACGCATATGCACCCGACAGCTTGGGACGGAATGTGATTGTTCGAACTATCCGTCATGTTATCTTAATCATGTGGTCCCAACATAAAAACCCACATCAGAGCACCTCCAATAGATGATGTAGATGCAAAAATAACTAAATTTTGCATCTTCGAAGCCCTAAACTCTTTTCCAACAAAGATGTATATGAAAAAAATTGGCGGAGATGTAAAATACAACACCTCACGATATAAATATACATCTCTCCCTATAGGAGATGTAAAACCGGCGGCCATGCACCAAATGCCCAACCGCTTTCAGTTTCCTTCCGCCCGCCCATCAACCACCGCATGGCCCATGGCCGACTCCAACGACCCCGCCGCCTCCTCCACCGCAGCTACCACTCGTCCGTCCCACCCTGCCGCGCCGCCGAAGAGCCGTTGATTTGAGTTCGTCCCTCCGCACTTCCGCCGCCACGACACTCGCCCACCGCACCACGCCACCGCCCCACTGCTAAATCCGGTCGCTCCACCACCCCCACCACCGGTTCCGCCGCTGCTCTACCGCCGCCCGCCTCCAAATCGGCCGAATTGGCCAAGATCATTCTTCTAAGCAATGTGACAAAATGTCAATGATCTTCATCAAGTCTATAGATGCTTGCTTGCTATCGAACTTTATCAAAGAGAAACATGTAAGAACTTGTTACGAAGGGAAATATATAATATGGCGACAAATATGCCCATGTTTTGCCATGGAATAACAAAAAAATATTCATACATGTGAAAATTGTTCTAATTAGGAAATCACACTCGAGCATGTATGTGCATAGTATGCGTTCTTGTGTTGTGTGAAGTATTTCGGTTTGTACTGCCTCCGTCTGTTAGCTTGCAAAAAGGTCTTACATTATGGGATGGAGGGAGTATTAATCAACGGTCTTAATTTGTTTGCATAATGGTCAAAATCTACTTACTACACACTCCATCAGCTCTGCTCTTCACGGTATATATTGCATATGTTCAGATAAAATCATACAACCTCCTCTAGTGGACCATTCAACAATATATGACCAAATTAGGCTAACCTGACGAGCCACGGGCTGCGGCGGCCTCATCTTTGAGCGCCTCCTGGAGCTCCTGGGCAACGACAGCGAGGAACGGTCGGCACCGTGCCGGGCGAGTAGCGACACTGACACCGGGACACCGCAACGGGTGCACAGCGGGATGCTGGCCTGGCAGAACCCCGACATGCCGGCGATTGACAGCAAGGAGAACGCCCTCGCCCGGAAGTCCTCCAGCAGTGCCGCATCCATGCCCAGCTTCGGTGGCGCACCAGGGACCGTAGGGATCGCCAGGATACCATACTCCTATAGACACAGATTCATTTAGCAGAAATTAGCAATGATCAATTCCTACCTGTTGCCTACAGGTTCAGAAAATGCATGCTGCAATGGGACTAAGATTTTCTGAACTGTTGATTGTTGAATTTACATTGAGGAGAGTGGCAAGTGCAGACTTGAATTCGGTCTTGATGGCGTGAAGATCATCCATGGCAGATTCATCCTTCGACGCAATGGCCTCCTGGACTCGCTCTCGGATGCCAGGCCCGAGGTTGGGCTTCACCATGTTCACCCACTCCGTGTGGTTTGCTTTTTATTCAGGCCTGAAAAACATGTGGTACATCTTCACAAATTTAATCTCGTCCATGTGCATACATACAATTCGGAACTACTATGACGACGCTTAATGCATGATTTTTAGACGACGCTTAATCCAACGGGTGTGCTACACTTGTGCATGTCCATGCATGGTTGGATCCATGCCTCATGCAAGAATCGGCTGGACAACGTCGTCCCTGTAGCAGCACTCCATACAATTTGGAGCAAACTGCTGGCATTTCCATTACAGAGATGATCGAGTTCATCTTACTGGAATTATGAAGCCGACATGGGTTCAATTAAGGGGCACACAAATTTATGATATATGCGGTTGTGCTTAGTGTGAGTAAGTAGGTATGTAAACAACTGACCATGAAGCAGCATACCTTTGAAGGACACACAAGTCACATGAGATGACAGACAGAGAGGGCACACAAGATGATGATGCTTCGACCATAGACAAGTCGGTCATGAAGTTGCCGATGCTCGGAACGTTGATGGAGACGAAATCACCAATGTTGCCATTGTTCACCACTGCATCATCTGCCAGTCATTCAGCAAACATACCTCACAAGGTTCAGAGACTCGTATATGTAAGCTGCCCAGCCCAGCCCTGCTCTGCTCTTCTCTGCATCAAGGTATACCAAGGATGGATGAGTTCGAGTTCATGGTAGATACTTACTTCCAAATACCTTGGCAACTGAAGCGTTGAGGATTTCGTAGGCGCGGTCCTCCACGGAGTCCTGAAACAGTCTGCGGGAATGATGACACGAACTGGTCGTCGCAGCTCGGAATCGAAGACGTCGGCAGGTACAGGTGGCAGCAGCACATCAGTGACACGGGACAATGTAGCCAGATCTCTGCCAAACCACCCTGTAAGCAAAAACACAATCAGATACTCAAATACAACTGAATGAACACTTGAACAAATGAATCATTTTGTCTGCTAAACACTGACAGTAGCACTACATGGCTAGACTGCAATTACCGATGGTGTCGAACATCTGCTCCATGGGGACAACGCTCCCGGTGCAGACCAGTCCATGTGAAGGGCGGAGGCCGAAGATGGTGCACTAGGCGGCGGGCACCCTGACGCTGCCACCGCTGTCGGTGCCGAGGGCGAAGTCGGCGAGGCCGGCGGTGACGGCGGCGGCCAAGCCGAGCCGTCAGGGACGCGGCCGGGAGCGTAGGGGTTGGAGAGAGTGCCGTAGTGCGCGCTCTCGCCGTTGATGTTGTACGCCATCTCGTCCATCACGGTCTTGCCCACGCCCGTGGCGCCGGCGACGAGCGCAGCCAGCACGCGCCCGCCGGCGCGTACATCTGGGCCCAGTCCGGGGTCCCGAACCCAGTGACGCGGCCGGCGATGTCGAAGCTGCAATCGACCAGTGAGTCAGTTAGTGAGATTGCTGAATATCGATGTGATCGAGGGAGGGAGGGAGCGAGCGGGGTCGCAATACATCTCCTTGATGGCGAAGGTGAGGCCGTGCAAGATGATGATGACAGACAGTGAAGTAGGTAAGAGGCAGAGGAAGGAGGCGCTAGCCATGACCCAATCCGCCACCTGACTCTGCTAGAGACGACCGCGTTCCCAACGACACCAGCAGCGTCCCCAGCTCTTGGTCACGACTCACGACGCGGTCAGCCTCCAGCATCACTATGCCGGCGCCCATCTCACGCAGTCACGCTCCAACCATGCCGACACACACATCCGTCGCCCCATCAGTTTTGCCCCCGGTCATCCGGCCTCCTGCTGCTTGCCGCCGTTGTCGTCCCATTGCTTCTTCGCGTGGCTCTCCCCCGCTGCTGCTGCTATCTGGAAGAGGGGGAGGTAGAGTAGGACTGGGGAAGCGGCGGAATCAATCACGTGAGGAACGGGTGGGGTGGGCTGATTTTTTGGGAGCTTGTTTCGGTAGAAAATCGTAGGGAGGATCAAGGTAGGCTATCTTTGGAAACTATCCATTGAGATCGATCCATCATTCGGTGGAACAAAACGAACGAAATGAAACCAAACAAAGGACGTATCGACGTACCGTCACCATCGCAGGAGTAAATTACACAAAACCACCCTTTTAAAGGCTAAGTTTGCAAAATACACTACGTTACATTTTTTACGGGCGATAGGCGCCGGCGGACCGGCTGAAATTTGGGCCGGTCCGCCCGCAGCCATACGATTAGTGCATGTATAACCGTTTGATGCAGCTGCTGTTTCGTCAACGCACGCCCTTACGACGGATTCAGCATCTAGTCGCTCGATTCCGCATCTCGCCGGCCGCACGCGCTTGCTGGTCGCCATGGTCGCCGGTCGTCCTCGTCGCCGGTTATCACCCTCGCTAGCCGTTCTCGTCGCCGGTCGCTGCACTCGTCGCCGGTTGCCGCACTCATCGCCGGTCGCCGCCAGCATTTGTCGCTGACTCCATGCATGCAATAGCTGCGGCCTGCGGTTGCAGCTCCGATGGCGACGGCCGTAGCTCGCCGGCGTGCTCGTCGCCGTCCACGCCCGATGTCGTAGCTCGTCGGGTGCACCTCACGGTTGCAACATCTCACTCGCCCGGTTCCAGCAAATTCAAGCATCGGTTCCAGCAAAAAAGGGTCTCGCCGCTTGGCCATAACAGTTCACTGCATTGCCGGTTGCAGCTTGCCATGATGCCGGTTGTAGCATTTGGCGATGCTGGTTGTAGCAAAAAATAGGATGCCCCTATGCGATGTAGCAAAATAAGATGCCGGTTGCAGCTGGATGGGACACTGGTTGCAGCTGGATGGGACACCGGTTGTAGCAATTCATGATGTCGGTTGTAGCATGTAGCAAAATATCGCGATGACGTGAGTTGCTCGGAGCAGCGCCGCCGTCCTCACAGCCCGTGGTCACCGCGCTCGCCGTACATGATTGCAGCTCTCCTGGGCACCGGTTGCAGCTCCCTCCATCCAGGTCCCAACTCCCGTCGCCGCCGGTTGCAACATGTTCTGTTGCCGATGCCGTAGTTCACCATCGCCGGTGACTAGCGAGAAGTCGAGGATGCAACACGCTGTCTTGCTGCATTAGGCACGGGGTGCGTGCGCATGCGAGAAACGGCATGGCTGGGTGGGCGCGAGCCATGGTCTGTCGCCGGAGGTAGCGGCCATGGCAGCCGCCGAGAAGCTTGCGTGTGCCATGGAGATGAAAGATGAGTACGAGAGGGAGAAACAAAAGAGGATGAGGAAAAAAATGAGTGGCTGGGGTCATAGGGAAGAGATAAGGAAGGAATGAAAGGCATGTGGACCTGCGCGAGATGCCTCGTGGTCAGTTGGTTAAAATTGATCCCACGACCACGACGCGGCCGGCAGAAGTTTCGGCCGGTCTGCCGGCTTTAAACGTTTCCTTACATTTTTTCGATAAAAAACACCACGTCTCGTGTAATCTTTTTGCAAAAAACACTGATCGATAATTTTCGCTCTGTTGATCGCGTTTATCACAAATATGGTCCACTAGTCAGGCCGATGTGGCACCACTTAACGTCTCATATGTAACGGCGACGTTTGGTAATGTTATCATCATGTGGGTCCCGTGGGGTCCACCTGTCATTGAAAGAAAAAATAAAACAAATCTGGTTCGTCTTATCTACAGCAACCAAGTCAACGCACAAGCCTGTCCCGCCGCCGCACAGGCCCGTCCTGCCGCTGCCTGAGGCAGAGGCCGCAACCGCCGTTGCTGCGTCGAGGGCCCGAAAAGCGGCCTCAGGCAAGGCCTTGCTGAGGCCGATCCCCACGCGGCCGTCGCCGTCCTCATGCTGCTGGACTCGATGGATCGGACGAGACCACGAGGGCCACCAGTGGATGCCGGCCGTGCCCACATGATGTTGCGCACGAGGCTCGCCTCCCGTCCCGCCTCCGGCCGAGGCAGAGGCCGCCATAGCCGTTGCCGCGCGGAGCTCGTCCTGCCCCCGGCCGAGGCAGAGGTCGTCGCCGTCGTTGCCGCGCGGATCTGAAGTGCACAAGCGGAAGGTAGCGGTGGCTCTGTTCTTGCCGGATCTAGGCAAGGGCGGGCTAACGGCGGCGATGGTCGCGGAGTTCCGTTGCTATGAGGTTGGGCGGCGGCGGCACTCCTCCATGGAGCTCCATGGCGCAGGTCTGACGGGAGAGAGAAGAGAAATTGGAGAGAAAAAGAGAACCAGAGAAAAAGAAAGGTAGAATTACACTGACAAGCGGCCCCACATCCAGCAAAACAAGTCAACGTAACGGTGTGAGAAATTGGTGTCACGTCAGCCTGACTAGCGGGCCCCATCTGTCATAAACGCAATCAACAGGGCCAAATCCGCCGATCAGTGGTTTTTGCAAAACGATTACCCAAGACATGGTGTTTTCTGCAGAAGAAATGTAGCATAGTGTTTTCTGCAAACCAAGCCTTCAAAGTGGTGGTTTCGTGCAATTTACTCCCATCGCAGAGTAGAGATTGGTTTTTTTTAGGGAAAAAGGTGAGTAGAGATTGGTTCTTAGAAAAGGCAAAAGGCGAAGATCCATGCATTAGGAAAGTTAGGATTTTAAATTGATTGCCATAAAATGAATATTATTGATTGGTAATGTGCTATTGGCTCCTGCCCATTTGTAACGTGTCTACTTAGGAAAATTTGGAAAGGTTAGGAAAAAATTTATTGTGAGGGTAAAAAAACCAACGTGGGGAGACATGCTGATGGGATGTGAGACAAAAATAAACCAGACGAAAAAAAACCAGACAAAAGTGGTGGGACTATTCAACCAACTCGTCCATTAGGAGTAGAGATATAAACCGATGAAGTGGATGGAGGGGACGAAAAAAATCTACGAAAAAAAACCATGATAGGTGGGACCTACCAACCGCTTCATTAGAAGTAGAGATTTCGCTAAAGAAAGATCAGCTTCTGATATTCGGCCGGCCGTAGTGTATATCAAGATGTGTGTTCTACCATGATACTACTGGTTTGTCGTATGAACGCGGCCTAGCTTGGGAAGGCGGAAGGAATTGCATGCGACCTTGTGACGGGATGCATTCGCGTGCGCCGCTTCGCGAACCGGTCACATTTATCATGGCGCGTCGTGACTGCACTAGCTTCTGGGAATAGCGAAGGACCGCACGCGTATTCCTTTGGCCAGCCACGAGGTGAAACGAAGCGTCCCGCCGGCGACCACACGCATTCCTCCGACCAGCCACTCTCCTATATATATGCACGAAGCTACGAACGGGCTCTCCATCTCCACTTGGTGCGAGTGCGAGCGAACACCATGGCAGAGAGTAGTAGGTCGAAGCGAAGCATGGTAGTGTGGTCGTCTCTTCGCATGGATCTCGTCCGCAAGGTCGGCGACTCGTTGTTGGCCACCAGCGACGTCGTCTCCTACCTGGACATGAGGACCGTCTGCCACAACTGGCGAGTTGCCATCCCAAAGCCGCCTCCACTGTCCGGGGTGGTCGACCGTTTTCGCCCGCGCGACTGGGTGATGCTCGACCAGGAGAAGCCAGCGGATCGCGTGGACGACGTGGAGCCCTGGCCTTGGTCTCACGACCACGACGCGGGCCGTCTCTTCCTCCAGCTCTCCACGGGGCGCTTCCTCCGCCTCCGTGTTCCGCAGCTCGAGTACGACAAAAACATCCTGGTCGGTACCTCCGACGGTCTCCTCGTCCTAGGCGGAAGCATGGGCCTGCACCCTGCTCGTCTCCTCAACCCCTTCACCGGCGACATGCTCCCTTTCGCTGCGCCGATTCCTCAGGAAAGCATGGTGCTCACTGCTGTGGCCGGCTCTAGCTCTAGCCCCATGCTTCTCTTCTCGTTTCGAGATGAGTGCCACTGCGAGAGGAGAGAAGTGGTTTACTGTGCTGATGCCACCAGCCCTCTCTGCCAGGTGCAGTTAGAAGGCTTCCATGTAAGCGTACTTTCCTATGCCGGTCACTTATACACGGTCGAATACGAGGGAGGTGTATACAAGGTTGTGGGCACGCCGCCGCACTATCACGCTGAGCTGATTGCCCAGTCATCTGACAACTACGCCGGTGACTACTTCCTGGTCGAGTCTGCAGGAGAACTGCTAGTTGTAAGTCGCCGACACAAAAGGGTGCAAGTTTTCAGGGTCGACATTGAGCGGAAACTGCTAAAACCTGTGAGCAACATTGGCAGCCGGGCGCTCTTCCTCGGTGCTAGGTGCCTTTCAGTCGATGCCGATAAGCTGCCATCCGTGTTCGGAAACTGCATATACTACCTTGATCCTCAATTATCAGAAGTACGTGCCAACATCAACATGTATGATCTTGGCACCAGAAAGCTAGAGAGGTTCCCATTCGAGTATGAAGATCATTCAGTCAGATCAAGCCCGATCCGTCCTTTCAGCATTGTTCAGACGCTCCTTGATTACTGTGGTGCCGTTCCTAACATATGTGCTCAAATTGCAGATCTGAAACGTTGGTAAGACACGTTCAGTTGCATGCCCCACTTAAGCTTCATTCTTTTAAGGTTCAGTTGAGATGAGTGATGCTTGTCGTTGAAGTATTGTATGAATTGATCTTAAACTATGGACTGTTTGCATGAATCTATTTCCTAGTATGATATTAGATGTTGTTTTCGATATGCCTTGCTGTTTTGCTCCAGTCTTTGTGTGAGAGTGTTGCTGCTTGGACCATATATGAGAGTGAAGCACGTGAATGGAAAGGTAAATGTTAAATTGGTTTCTTTAATCATGATGTAATTTTTGATGATGTGCGTGAAAGTGTCTATAATGATGTGAACATACTATTTGATTGATCTAAGGAAAAAATGATTACAGATGTGATGACTTTTCAACATATAAGATTTCTACAAACATTGTTTTGTCTTAGGTATGTTTGGTTTTTTATTTATATTTGTTACTCATTCATCATTACTTTCAAAATATACAAAAAATTATTTTTTATGATCAGTTAAGCTGTGCAAATTGTATTTTTTACTATCGTGGCAGGATCTAGCTCTAGCCCGATGCTGGTTGCTGCTCTAGCCCGATATTTTTTACTATCGAGGTGTTTACCAAAATGACGTGGTTTACTGTGCTAATGCACGAGCCCGCTCTGCGAACTCCAGCTCGAAGGCCACAAGGACAGCGAGGTCAAACTTAGAAGTCTACTTTCCTGCCCATTAAACTTAGAAGCAAACCGGCACTGACAATGTTAGTGCCGGGTTCGGGTGCGGGTAATGGTCGCGCAAACACGCATCCGTATCAATATTTTTCGCCCAAACCCGTACCTGTACCCGCGCCTCGGGTTTCAGATTGTTCCCATACCCGTACCCGGCCTGGTGCGGGTAATACCCGCGGGTAAAAATGCCCATCTCTGCCACCTTACCCAATTCACCCTTTACCATGTATTGTTTAGCATTTTCGCATATATACACAAAATTTTAGCATGTATACTTCAAAATTTCAACAAATATATACCACATTTTAGCATTTCAGCACATGCATATCACGATTTGTTGTGCGATGGAATAAAAATGGTATTAATTTACAAAAATGGGTAGCAATTAGCATGAACTAGATGGCACCAAACAATCACTTATGTAAGTGAACTTAGAGAAATATTCACATATGTTTTTTCTTATTTTTTCCAATTACAAGACAAACAAGAGGGACACAATTTTCTATAATTTTCTTTTATTGAAGTTACATGTGCAGCCCCTACTTTAAAATGATCAAATGAAGGAGACTATAATAAGATCAACAAAATGAGAGACAAAATCATAAGTTCACAAAATAAGATCAGCGCGTTTTAATAAGATCATGCACATGGTAAGGGATGGGATTTTGGGTTGAGATTAGCGGTTGCATTTTCGTACGCGGGTATGCGGGTACGTGGGTATGGGTATTGCCTTCCCATACCCGTCTTACCCGATGGGTATAATTTTTTCCCATTTATAAACTCATGGGTATTTATTTTTTCCCAAACCCTTACCCTAATAGGGTTTTTACCCGTCGGGTTCGCGGGTTGCGGGTACTCATTGCCATGTTGAACTGACACCGCGCTGCACTTGGGCCTGCCCATTAAGCTTGTCACTCGGGTGCCCGAGTCGCTCGCCCGCTCGCAAGCTAGTGGTTTTGAAGAGAAAAAAAACACTTTTGATTTTATGAAAAAAATAAGGAATTTAAAATTTATGAATTTTGAAAACTTTATAGATTTTACAAAGTTTTTGAATTTTAAAAGGACATAATTTTTTAAAAAGGTCATGGATTTAAAAACTACTGAATTTTTAAAATGTTGTAAATTTGAAGAAAAAAGTCCACGATTTTGAAAAGATCATGAAGCTGATATTTTTTTAAGAATTTTAAAAAATGAAAAAACTAAAAGAATAAAAGTGGAAACCAAAAGAAAAACGAAAAATGGAAAGAAGACGAAAACCAATAAAAACAAACAAAAACCAGAGTAAACGCAGCCCAAAAAATTGAAAGGAATCTTACCACCGGTAGAAACAAGAAATTACATGGGCCGCAGCTACTTACTTCATCCCTTCCTAAATATACGATGTTTTGGTAGTTTAAAATGAATTAGCTGCACTCAGCGACCGCTCCCGGGAGAATATTTGGTGCACCGGTGCTTGTGGTGCTACCGGTGCACCCTCATGTTGCACATTTTAAATGTTTAAACAATTCTTAAAGAAATTAGCTCTTCCACACAACATTAACGTACATAGTGCATATCATAAGTTAGGCTTTAGATCGGGCCTATTATCACATTGGTGTCAAATTTATCACTTTTGTATCTCAAAAAATGTTACAAATTTCGATATGAAATTTTGTGACAACATATATTAATGCTGTGTCAATGTGCCAGATTTTCTCAGATTGTTTGAAATGCTCTACGGCATCTGGTCCACCGGTAACACCACAACTGTGGATGCACCGGATCCATTCCCACCGCTCGCTGATACGGACACAGGCGCGTTCACCGTGCTTAGCGAAGAACAGTAGCAGAAAGCCGCGGAAACCACCACGAGTGCATCCAGTGAGCTACCTAGCTTAGCTTGCATATGCACATGCGCATACACACCGCGGGCAATGAGCTGCCCACCGGCACACCTCGTCGGCGCCGCCACGTTGACAAGTCGCGAACCAACGGCACGCGTCGACGACTTCCACGCCGGCCGGAATTCCACGTGCTTCGTTTCCACACTGATCCGCGCGTCCCATGTCCATGTGCCACTCCCGGTCGCCGCGATCCACCGATCGTTTATATAAAATGCAAGCTCCATCGATCGTTCTTGCACCACAGTGCTCGATCCACTATCTCATCACATCACGATCAAGGTCACGGACTCACAGCCCATGATGATGATGCACCGTGCTACGATCGTCGGCGTCGTCGCGCTGATCGCCTGCCTTCTCGCCGGCGGCGGGGCTCGAGCGCAGCAGCAGCGGTTCGACTACCCGGCGGCGAGAGCGCCCGCGACCTGGGCCAACACTGACGCCGGCCTGCCGCACCACGTCGTCTACACCGACGGCTCCGTGGCGCGCGTGGCCCTGCTGCGGCTCAACCCGGCCGGCTTCGGCCCATCCTACGCCTTCGGCTTCTTCTGCACCAGCCCCGGCGCGGCCCCGTGCGCCGACTTCCTCCTCGGCGTCGCCGTCGTGTACTGCAACAGCGGCGCGCTCATCACGTCCACCACGACCGGCGTCCCGCAGGTCGTCTGGTCGGCTAACCGCGGCAGCCCCGTGGGCGATGGCGCCGCTGCGGAGCTCACGGCTGAGGGCGACCTGGTGCTCAGGTCCGCCAACGGCTCTGTGGTGTGGTCCGCCGGCACCAAGGGCCGGTCCGTCGCCGGGGTGACCATCGGCAGCGACGGCAACCTCGTGCTGCTCGACGGGCGCAACGCCACCGTGTGGCAGTCGTTCGACCACCCCACGGACGCGCTCCTCGTCGGGCAGTCGCTCAGGCACGGCGCGCGGCTCATTGCCAATGCGTCGACCGCGGACTGGCGGGACGGCAGGCTCTACCTCGCCGTCGAGGACGACGCCCTGAGCGCCTACGTCAACGCCACGCCGCCGCAGCGCTACTATACCACCTCGGCTTCGGCGAGACCGCGGCCGGCGCCTACGCGACATACACCAACGGCAGCCTCACGGTGTCCGCCCTCCCCGGAGCGCCGTCGCTGGCCACCATCCAGCTGCCCACCGTCGGGGCCGGCACGGTGCAGTACATGCGGCTGGAGCACGACGGCCACCTCCGGCTCTACGAGTGGCACTCCGGCCCCGGCTGGGCACCGGTGTTCGACGTGCTGCGCCTCTTCCCGGACGGCGGCTGCGCGTACCCAACCGTCTGCGGCGCGTACGGCGTGTGCACGGACGACACGCAGTGCAGCTGCCCCGACGCGGCCAACTTCCGGGCGGTGGACTTCCGGAGGCCCAACCGCGGCTGCGTCCCGACGAATCCACCGGCGACGTCCTGCGGCTCCTCGTCGCCGGGGCGGCGGGCGCAGCACCGGCTGGTGTCGGTGCCGGGCACGTCCTACTTCAACGACCACGCCACGAGCATGCGGGCCGTGGAGAGGGTGAGCGAGGAGGCGTGCAAGAAGGCGTGCCTGGATGACTGCGCCTGTGCGGCGGCGCAGTTTTACTACGGCTCCGACGCCGGCGATGGGTTCTGCTACCTGCAGTCGGAGGTGTTCTCGATGCAGACGGTGCGGCCGGAGGTGGTGCACTACAACTCCACCATGCATATCAAGGTGCAGCCCAAGTCAGCCAGGATCTGATGATGGCTCTCCTCAGCACTACACATACATGCATCACGGCAAGGTTCACGAAAAAGTTTGTTACCAATAAAGTTCTTGGTCATGTGTACAAAATCCAATTAATGTTGGCCGTCAGAGGGATATGAATATTTTCTCCATTCTTTTTACATTATTAAGAGCATCTCTAGCCAATCCCTAAAAAATGGAGAAGTAAACCGCAGAGTAGACGTTAGTGGAGTAATTTTACTGCTCTTAATTTTGCCCGTTTCTGGCCGATCTCGTAAATTTAGCGGGGTAAAATTTGGATATGATGAACACAAATTCGATTGAAACAAACATACAAACCAAAATTCGACACCGATTCAAAGAAACATCCAAACCGACCACGGTAGGCAGATGGGGCGGCGCTCGAGGAAGTGTCGCGGCGACAGCGGGAGGAAGATGGGTCGGGGCTCCGCTCGTGGCGGCGCGGATGCATGCTGCGGATGGGTGGAGGGGAGCGGCGGCTATGGGATTCAGCCATGGCGGCGCGGGTGCTGGAACGCTTCGGGGGTCGCCGGTGACATGGGAAAGGAGGCAGAGAGAGTGTGTTGTGTTTTACTCGGCGTCCGAGTAGAGAGGTAAATTTAGGCGTTCGGCTCGGTGTGGTGTAAAATATTTACTCCACTATAGGATTTAGGCTTTCGGCAAGGTCCTTTTCTAACTGATTTATAGTTGATCGGGGAGCACTCAGGTGTGGTGCTTTAGCAAGCCCCGATACATCTTTCTCTAAAAGCTAATTTTATTTATTTATCTCTAAACTGACCTCGTTTGTATGAGGCGATACAACTGAAATCAACCAACGATTCGAGCACTTAGCACAACGCGCCACTTAATCCGACAAGCACAAGGCCGAGGGCATATGCATGTCTATTCTATATGAACATAATAATTCAAATAATGTTATTTTTGACACACACAATTCATCATTTCAAAACCACTGTTTATGAAGTTTGTTCAAAGTTCAAATTGAAACATAACAAATGGTCAGAAATATCGAAAGTAAACATGACAAATGGTCTAAATCATTCGAACTAAAAAACAACATGAATAAGTTTACTGACTAAGAAGTGACCAAATGCTCAATAAGATCATCACGAAATTGTTCATGCCCTGCATGGTTTTCAATTTACCGTTGCATTTCAAGAAACTTCTCAAATCATCATTCACCCCTCTATGGCTCAATAAGTGGCATATAAATTTTGTTCCCCTCATTCTCATAGCAAAAAAAGAAAAGATTCGCAAGATTAGAATCCTTATGATTTTATATTTAACATATTTTTCCAAACACCAACTAGAGGAACAGTTTCACCCTCACGTGAGTTTTTCAATCGTTGCTACATCAACCGTTTTGATTTCATAGAAAAGATTCCAGGCTCAAACCGCTCTAGAAATTTTCTTCAAGATGATCACTATGGTTTCCCAATTCACTATTTTGCATGTGTGTTGATTTTATAGGTAAGACTTCGTCGACTCACCGGGTTCGAAAAGCACGACAATAGAGACTACTATATTGAAATGACATGCTCATTTGAATCATACAAGATTTTGATTTTCTCGATTGGATCAGAGAAAAATTATCGTAGTGATTTAAACACTCTTATACTCCCTTCGTCACGGTTTAGAGGGCGTACATCTGGAATCACTGGGAGTATTTCTTTACGAAGAGAGTATTAATACTCCATCTACTAGATCAATGACAATTAAGATGGATCAGAGAGAATAGTGTTTTTCGTATTGCTCCGTTTTTTGAATCGTAGGAATGGAAGTAGTAGGAGTAGATAGCCTTTTCGGGGGGGGGGGGGGGGGCAATGTGCAAAAAAGAGCAATCATGCGCAGCCCCCACACCCACAAAAGGTGGCCCCATCGACCATTGGGGTCACCCTGGAAAACCTCGCCCCTCCCCTCTCCGCTCCGCGTCCCCAGAGAGGGAGAGAGTCGCAACCGCCCCCTCGTCAAACCCGCCGACGAAGGGGGAGGACGGCGACGAAGTGAGCTTGTACGTAGATATGGATGTGAGCTTGTACGTACGTAGATATGGATGTGAGCTTGTACGTAGATACAACACAGGCAGTTGTTCCCGCTCCTACTCTATGATCATATAATGCAGGATCACGCATGCGGTCATGATGTGCCACTAAACTGTTTTGGTGTCAGAATCTTGCAAGGCCATCAACAATGGCAATGTGAGCTTGTAGAACCCCAAATATTTGTTTGACATACTTTCTACATGCTTCTTAAAATTCAAAATTAAGTTTTATAATTTTTTAGAAAATAAACATATACATATGTACGTATACTACTTCCTCCGACTCATATTACTTGTCTTACATTTGTCTAGATATGGATGTATCTAACACTAAAACATGGATCGAGGGGACGTGAAGTATCTGCTCCCTCATGAACAATAAAATAAAAAATAAAAAATATCAAAAAATTCTGTTTTTTGTGGTAAACTTTGACAAATGTTTCGTATGCTTGCGAACATTCAGCACAGAATTACATCCGTAAAAGTTGTGGCAAAAAAAAAATCAATATTCCAAAAAATGATAGTTTTGAAAACATTTTGGACTGTTGTTTTTTTTCCACGACTCCGCGAATGTCTTTTCGTGCTGAAATTTGTTAAGCATACAAAACATTTCTCAAAATTTAACACAAAAAAATCAGAAGTTTTTTTTATTTTAAACTATGTTTTCAGTTTTACTGTTTATCGGGATGCATTTGAGCTCGGGAGAATAGGACTTTCGGGGTGGAAGGGAGTACTTGTGAATTTTCATGACGAAATACTTTTTATGGGAGCACACAAAAGTGACAAAATCACGTCCCATCATAGTTTAAAAAACCGGACCGGACCGTTGGTCGGACCGGCAAAAACCAAACCAGTGACCTGGTGGTTATTTAAGCCTATCGGACTGTACGAACAACCGTACAGAAAAACCGTCCAAACCGGACGGCTTTTGTAAAAAACGTCGATCTGGGCGGTTTAGATAAAACCAAACGGTTTAATGTCGTTTTACCACAAAAGCCCCTAAATGGACTCGTTTACGTGCGAACAGGGGCTCAAATGGAAAAATGAAAAAATAGCCTGGATTCGGCTGAACTGGGAGCATTCCCTCATTTTTTTTCCACCTAGCATCCGTATCGGGCGCCGCCGCCCCTTCCGCCGCCACCCCTTCCGCCGCCACCCCTGCCCGGCGCGGCGACGCCGCCCCTCGCCGCCAGGCGCCAGGCCCGCCCCACCCTCGCCACTCCGCGCGGCCGCACCACCCCGCGCCGCCACTCCCGCCTACCGCCGTCCCGCGCCGCCTCTGCTGACGGCTGGGGAGGGGGGCCGCCGCCGCCTGGTCCACGTCCAACTCCGACCACCCTCCGTCGCCTCCTCCGCTCCAGTTCAGAGTTCAGACCGGGAGCAGCCGAGCAGGAGCCAGGAGGACCAGCCGGCCGGGGCGTCCCACGCTGGTACGATCTGATCTGCTCCCTCTCTTCTCTTGTCTGTCTCCCAATTCGTTTATCCTACCATGAAGCATCAATATGTGAACTTGTGGGGTTTCTTGAAAATCTGAACTACTGAACTTGTGTTGCTTTTGTTGTCTTCACGAGATTAGAGAGCTCGGATTGGTAATTGGTAATTGTTAATTGGAGAGATTGGATTGCTATTTGTTGATAAATAATTAGAGAGATTGAATTATGTGGCTGTCACTTGCTACTGCTAACTGCTGCTACTGTATTTGTAGTTGCTTGCTGGTTACTTTGGGAGTTGTTACAAAGTTTTGATTTGCTGCTTGCTGGGCGAGTCAGGGATCATCATTTATATGAACTAGAGATTATAATGTGGTTGCTGGTTACTCTGTCATGTTGTTACAAATTTTGTTACAAGCAGATCCTTGCGGGTTGTGCTTGCTGTCACTTGTCCTACCTTCATTGGAGATTCCATGCTTTTGTGAGAAATTCAGTTCATGTTTCTGCTAATAGAATTTCTGGACATCAGATAGATACTTCTGAGCAAGGTTTTTGAGTCGCCTAGCCAAGTCGAGTCGCCATGCCTCCGACTAGTGGCTCGCTGCGATTAGTCTGCGACTCGTCGTGATTAATCGCCCCAAGTCGCCCCAGGTGTTAAGAGGAGGAGGAGGAGGAGGAGGAGGAGGAGGGGGAAGAGGAGGAGGAGGAGGGGGAAGAGGTGCTGTTGCAGGCAGAGGAGGGGGAAGGCAGCTGCTTGGAGGATACTTCAGCTCGGAGAAGGCAGCAGCAGCTCGTAGGAGCAATGGAGGTGGCTATTCTGATGTGGGATGCCATTAAAGTTTGGTAGAAATCAAAGTTTTCTCTGGATGCCATTAATCATGCATTAGTTAGTAGCTAACGAATATTGCTTGTGATGAAACCACTCTGTTTTGATCTATCTGGTAAGCCGAATGTTTGAGTTAAATGCATCTGCATATTAAGTAAGTTACATGTTAACTCTGGACCTCTTGAAATTGTGCATCTGCATTGAGTATATTTATCACAACTCATGTGGAACAAAGCGGGTAGAAGTAGTATCAAGGTAAATGTGGATGCATCTTTCTGTGCTGAAACCATGTTGGGAGCTACGGGTGCTGTTGCTCGTGACGACAGAGGTGAATTCATTGTAGCGGCTACATGGTTCATGCCTCATGTTTGCACTGCTGATTCTGCGAAGATACACGTGGTCCGAAACGGTATTTGGCTTGCGCAAAGAATTGTACAACTCGCTGGCAATCGAATCTGATAGTATGAGTGCAGCTGAGGCTTTTAACCAACAAGAAGCTTACTATGGCCCTGAAGCGGCTATCATTATGGAGTGCAAGCAAATGGGTTCAGAGTTTGCAAAATCTTCTTGTGTTCATTGCTTCCATGAATCAAACTCTGAGAAATGTAATGAATATATTTCCAGACGTATGAATCAAATGAAGTTTTGGGAAAATTCTATTCCAGACTTTATTTCTCATCTTATTGTAAATGACTTATCTATTATTTGAGGAATAAAGTCTATTTGCTGTCAATTTTTTTATCACAACTCTTACGGCTGGAAATATATTCATTACATTTTTTGTACTTCAACTCTCTGAGTACGTTATTGAAGATAGTAAGAGATTGTTCTTCATTGTTCTTGCAGGCCAGTCTTAATTTTTTTTACGATGCATTGTCATAGAGTAACGGACAATTAATGGCGATCCGTCTCCTGTCGCGTCAAAATCTGAGGAAGCTGGCTGCTTCCTTCACACTCCTTAATCCATCCCAGAAGATACTGCTTTCACCTCCCCCTCCTGCTCACAGGTAGTGAAACCGTTTTGTTGATTCTCATCTCTTTCAATCCTTAATTCTATGTTTTCTGCATACCACATGGCCAAAATTTATACCTCATTTGCTTGTTCATGAAGTGTCAGAATTTATCAGTTGCAGCTGATTCATGCAACCAAAATGTAGCTTAACTATAATAGTTCTGTATGAAGTGTGGTTGCATTTTTCGCATAGTAGTATCACTAGACATGATTTGTCAAATGTGGCCTACTTCGTCACTCAATTTCTTGTCTAGCAAGTACATAAGACATAGCTTATCGTTTTGATCATATTTTATCCACAAGTCGAATTTAGTTTTCCTCATATTTTGCCTTCTAGTCATTGCAGATCTGATGCTATTTCCCCTAGCAAATGCTTAAGCCCCTTTTACCCGTCTATGTATTCACGGGGTGTTAGATGGGCTAGCTATGAATCAGTGAATCTGGTTTTGTCTGATGATGGGAAACCCAAGTTTGAGATTGAGGAGGTGGAGCCTTCGAAGAAGGGGAGGTTTTTAACAAAGAGGCGTTTGAAGCTTCAGAGGAAGCGGGAAAAGAGGAAGAGGAAGGAGGCCAATAAAAACGATCCACGCCGTATCAGACCCAAGGGGAAAAAAATAAAACAGAAATTTCCTACACCTGAAGCTCGGCTCAAATACAAGATCGAGAAGGTACCAACAAGTTAGCTTTATTTTCTTTTTTGTCCATTTGGTTTGCTTGGCTACTTCCTTGCTTTTTTCTATATTATAAATAGGACTTTCTAATTGCTACACAATATTTGAATAATCACTTTAATCCATCCCATGAGCATTCTGCTTTCCTAATGTTGCTCTATTAGTAGCTATTCTAACCATAACAGGGTTGGTTCATTTTGAACCTGTGATTGGCCATTTAATAATGTTGGAAAATGGAAATGCCACATAGTCCTCTACCAGGATTGGCCCTCATTTAGGATTATCTGTTTAAAATCATAATTAGCTTGTTTGATGGAAACTTTCAATACCATCGAAGCAAATGCTTAAGTGGTTGAAGATAAGATGCTTAGTTTCTCATTTTGATTCGTACAAGAGGATTTATTAATATGTGTTGTTTCTTTTCCAGTCCAAATTAAAAGAAGCTATGTTGGTTGAGAAGCTAAAGAGGTATGAGGTTGCGAAAGCTGAAGGCCCCGTCGCCAAACCAGACGATCTTGATGGTGAGGAAAGATTTTATTTGAAGAAAGTTTCACAGAAAAAGTCAAACTATGTCCCGATTGGAAGGCGAGGAGTATTTGGGGGTGTAATTCTGAACATGCATTTGCACTGGAAGAAACATGAGACTGTCAAGGTCATCTGTAAGCCCTGCAAACCAGGGCAAATCCAGGAGTATGCAAATGAGATAGCTCGGCTTAGTGGTGGTGTCCCTATTAATGTTATTGGAAATGACACCATAGTCTTCTACCGAGGAAAGGACTATGTTCAACCAGAAGTCATGTCACCAATTGATACACTGTCAAAGAAAAAGGTAGGTAGGATAGGTTGTTGGTTTATTCTATTTCCATAGATTGTCTCAACTCTCAAGTTGATGCTTGCTAATGGTTGGTAGTAAGTAGCAATTAGGAACTACAGAGAATTTCCCCTTTTTCTACTCTTTTGAACTTTCTGTTATTTTCTTTGTGGATGGCAATGCTTTGCTAGTTTGCTTATAATACTGTAGAAGTGTAGCTTTCAAGATTAATGTTTAACAAAAAAAAAAGATAGTAAGAAAAAAGAATAATCAACAAACTGCTACAATTTATATTTAATACACAACAAAACACAAATATTATTGTAAACTGTAAACTTGAGCATGGTTTGACAGTAACATCCATTCAGAGTTTATGTCAGGATCATACTAGCAGCTTGTTGCTAGTTCATATGTCCAAAAACACAGCTTAAGTTCAGTGGCAGCATTTGGTTCTGATCATTAGCCATCAGGCTGACCGTATATACATGCACATCTTTCCCACTGACACATGTCTTCTGTTTATCTCCAGGCACTTGAAAAATCAAAATATGAACAATCGCTGGAGACAGTTCGGCGTTTCATCGCAATCTCTGAAAAGGAGCTCGAACTATACTATCGGCATGTTGCACTCTATGGAAAACCACAACCCCAGAATGCTGATCTGGCTCATGGTGGTGGTATCCAAGCTTCTTCACTGGAAACAGAGGATATGAAGCACGGAAAGGATCAAGCTTTCTCTGATGTTGACATCATGGATACATCCGAGTCTGATGAGGAACATGATTCTAGTAGTGAATCTGATGCCAATGATGTTGCAACTGGAGATGCTACAGACAGCCCTGAAGATACTGATGTTTCTGATCATCAGCTGTTCTAGGTGAGTGAGGTGCAGTTACCTCTCGTGGCACTCTTCTCTTCATAAAAATTGAGTTGCTTCTGATTGAGCCGCACCATGATGGCATTGGTATTTTCTCTTCATTTCAGATAGACTTGAAAGTTCCCGAGACAATGTTAATGTGCTAAATCACTAAGGGTGCAAGTGGGGTTGTGACTGCCCCGTAAGACGATGTCCTGCCCTGCAAACCAAGCCAAATAAACGCCACTTGGCAGACCGCATTTGCTCAAGTGGATTCAAGCTGCTATGCCGGCTTTGTCCGGTGGGCATCCCACATATCCTGCAAGAAGAGTTGGCTGTCTCTCCCGATGAAACCCCACCAGGTCCATCTCCTTTTTCTGCCTAGAAGCTACAGCAGGCAGCAGTGTGACCACCTCTGTCGCCAGTGTCCCCTGCAGTGCATCATGTGGCGTTTGCCATCAGCATAGTAGCCAATTGTGCCAACTGCTATCAGCAAAATAGCCAAGAGAGCTTGGTCCTGTAAATTTCATGTTCCAGAGTTGCTTGCTACTACTCCCTTCATCCGAGGATACTTGTCGAAGAAATGAATAAAAATGGATGTATCTAGAACTAAAACACGTCTGGATACATCAATTTCACCGACAAGTATTTCTGGACGGAGAGAGTAAAGACCCAACATTGCCCTTACCTAAGTTTAATCACAATTCACTGCGATGGTGGTCCGCTCATGCACTTCACCTCACACACCGTTGGCAATCTCCCATGGTGATGCTAATGACATCGATTGGTGTTCTGCAATTCGGTGCATTGGTGGTCCGCCCGTTGATGCAGTAATCCTGCATCTCATTTTTTTGTCTTCTGATTTTACTCTCTAGTACTTGCTCTTTAGTACTCCCTATGTTCCTAAATATAAGTCTTTTTAGAGATTTCAATATGGATATATAGACATAGTTTAGAGTGTAGATTCACTCATTTTGCTTCCTATGTAGTCCATATTGCAATCTCTAAAAAGGCTTATATTTAGGAACAGAGGGAGTAGCAGGGAACTCAATCTGCAATAACTTTACCTCCCAGGCTGATATTATTGAGCTCTTCATGCTGAAAGAACAGAGGACAGGCAGAGAGGCTTTGGTCCGAAGCAAGGCTCTGTCTGAAGCTTGTGTGTTGCTGAAGCTTCTTTGTTCACCGAAGCTTTTATGCCTCATGTATCGGAGTACTACTGTCGCCGGCCTAATCGCATTCGTGCAAACACTTTAATTGCCTCCATACTTGCTTGAAGAAAACACTTTAGTTAGGTCAAAATATAACTTGCCATGGAAAACACCTGCTTTATGCCCAGGAACTCATCCATGGCCTCCCATCTGCCACCAAATGCAGTTGATCAAATGTTGTCTCATGTTTCCAAAAGTGCCCTCAGCCCTCACGGTCAAAAAGGGAGCTTGTGGGGAGGCCTTGCAGTTGCAGATACGCAGCTGTCAAAAGGCCAAAGTGTACAATACCAGGGTGGCCTGCTGTATTATACTACTGTTTGCCCTTCTCACTTTTTGGCAGGCCATCATGGTCTGATCCACTGGGATTATTATTTCAGGTCAAGGCCTTAGCCTGGTCGTGATTGTGATGACATGTGGACCCAAGCTCGGCAACTAATAATAGTGCTATCCCGCAAAAAAAAACTAATAATAGTGCTGTGTAGCTTCCAGCAGATTTGCATACACAGCGGTGTAGCCAAGCCCAAGTTTGGCGCTGTTTAGGGCTCCTTTGATTCAAAGGAATTCTATAGGATTTTTGGAGGATCGAAATCCTTTGTAATTTTTTCTACATTTGTCCTTTGATTCATAGGACTGAATCTCACAGGAATTTTTTCCAATGGAATCTTTTGTACTACATTTCATAGGAAATCTAACATCCATTCCAACCTCTTTTTATAATTCTTTTGATTTTCCCGTGAAATCAAACAATCCTTCTAATCCTATAGGATTCACGTGGGCATGAGATTCCAATCCTATACCTTTTCTATTCCTGCGTTTTCAAAATCCTGCGAATCAAGGAGACCCTAGTGTGTGTTCGGTCTGGGGCCTGGCCTGATCCTGCCTATGCCACTGTGCATACATATGAGACATACTTTTTTTTGTGTGCAGAGAATACATATGAGACGTACCAATAGTAGAGAGCAATGGTTGAAACTATCAACGCGCTAAAGAGGGAATTAACCATACATGACACTCCACGCAAAAAAAAAAAATTACATGACACTCATGTTACTTAGCAATAAGTAGTAGTCTAAGGAGCTTGGGAATTAAGACCCTAATCCCTTGACTTAACTATACCTTTTTTTTTTTTGAGAATTTGCTTAGCTATAGCTATAAGTTCAAGGATTGGGTACCCTTTGGGCCTTAGCGAGGCGTAGAGAAGGACCAGCGCGTCCTCGACAGTGAGAGCACCCATCGGCAAAGCTAGCCCACATGAAAACCCGAGCTTGCAATAGATAGATTCGTACTCGTTGACACATCACAAGGGAAGGTCGCGTAGATCAAGACGGCCCACGCCCCCGAGGCTGACAACCAGTACACAGTCGCCAACACCTGCATCCATGCGCGTGAAATGAGTTTCTTCAAATAAAATAGTATAGAAAATATTAATTTAGACAATGGTGAGTTAGAAAAATAACATAAAGAGATTATACTTATCCACTCAAAGGCGATAATGGGCTAGGAGAAGTGGTCGCGCGGCCCCTCCCCCCGCCAGTCGTGTAGGTTACTGAAGGAAGACTAGCCTCAATGGGCCCAGGACCATCAAAACACCACTTAAGCCAAAGTGAGCTCAGCCAGATCCACACCCAACCCCTCTTCATTTCCGATAGGAGTGGACAGATAGATTTGTTAATGTTCATATTGTGTGATGTACTAAGATTTTAGGCACAATTTTGGTTTCTGTATTGTGGGGTAAGGGGGCAATGCCCCCCTACCCTAACATAAGTGGGAGGGGAGGACCGCTGTCGTGTACCCTAAAAACCAGATAGGAGGAAAAAACAATAGGGAGGAGGGGGGGGGATAGGCATTGTATCTTTTCGAAGGAATTAAGCCCCTAATCCCTTGGCTTGGATATACCTACAAGATCAAGGAATCACGACCCATTGGACCTTAGGCAGCCTTAGAGCAGAACCAGTGTGTCACGCCCATTAGCAGAGCCAATCCACAGGAAAGCCTGAGCCTGCGACAATGGACTTGTACTCGTCGACACTGCCCAGACAGAAGGTCGGGTAGATCAGGATGCCCCACGCCGCTGAGGCCGACACCCAGTACATGGCCACTAACACCTGCATATGTGCATGAAGTTAGGGTTTTTCAATAAAATAGTACGGAAAATATTAATTCAGGCAACAATTAATTGGAAAGATAAGGATATAGATTATACTTACCCACTCCAGGATGACGACCAGGTAGGAGAAGTGGTCGCGTGGCCCCTCCTCCCGCCAGTCGTGTAGGTTGCTGAAGTGGAAGGCCAACATATGTAGCCGTGTGCCTACCCTATAGGCGTTTCCCCGTCAGTAGCTGTAGCCATGCACCTAAGCTGAAGGGGTATGTTATAATCTCCATCGTTGATTCACTTAAAAGAGGGTGTACTGAAGCAGAAGTGAAACAAAAAACATATGACTTTGTTCTCAACAGAACGAAGTTAACAAGAGTGTGTTCGTCCACTACTTCACGATGGTCAACCACAAAAGTCCAAATGAGCTACATATTATACGTAACAGAGAGTAGGGAGCAATAATAGTTAAACCTATCCACACGCACTAATCAAATAAGGGCCGTGTATTGCTCTCCCACTGAGAAATATTTTTCCCATACTTTCTTCTTTGATAAGATCGATCGATTTACAATTCTTTCCTCCTTATGGACTTTGGTTGCTGAGGGGATCTTTACCCCGTCCTCTCCTTTAATATACAGTGCGTATTCGAGAAAAATAGGACTTTGGTTGCTTTCCATTGATGTATTGCTTTCATGGTGTCATTTCATAGATGGGTGTGATCATTTGGGGGTTCTCATTACACCTAAACTATTCATTATGGCTACATAATTTTCATTCACATCATAGTTTACCCAAATCACACTAAATTAAAGTTACAAAAGTTATGGCATAGCAACCGAAAATTCTATCTCACTGATCACTTTTCGAGAAATGTGCGCATGTCAACCGAGCAAGGGGCTTGACAACCGCCGAGTCAGCCTCTCGGGCCCAACTGCCGTACGAGGGTCCCACCAACTTGAGAAGCAAGCTATTGGCGCCCGACATGGTCCGACGGGACCAAGGGGCGCGAGCCTGCTGACGATCCGACCCAAGCCATGTAATTCTAGCTCAGACAGCTATATAAGGCAAGCTGGAGATCTTCTCGGGGACCGAACACATTCTAGATCATAGTAGAGTTACAGTTCTCACCTTCCATCATCTTCTCCCTCTCTGCTTCCAGGCCGAGAGCTTGTGACCCAAGAAATCGATCTCTCAGGCAATCTTCCCGATTGTCGGTGAGCACTCGAGCAATACAACCACAAACGTGCTGTTTTCCCATTAGCATAATAGCCAATTGTGCCAATTGCCATCAGCAAAGTACCCAAGAGAGCTTGGATTTTGACCAGCATTTTTATGTAAGTCCTGTAAATTTCATGTTGTGTGCTGCATGCTAGTAATGAACTGATATATCCACTTCCTGCATCCGAAGTTTAATCCGAAATCAATGTAAGGGTTGTCTGTTCATGCACTTAACCTTTTACTGCTGACGACCTCCCAGGGTGATGCTAACGTAATCGAAGTGGTGTTTTGTAATTCTGTGTAATGGTGGTCAGCTCGTTCATGCAGTAACATTTTTGTCTTATGATTTTACTTTGCGGTGCTTGCACTAGTAACAGAAATTCAACCTGCAATCATGGTGACCTCCCGGGGCTGCTTTTACTGAACTCTGAATCCTGAGAGAACAGAGGGCAAGCAGAGGCTTTGATCCGAAGCAGCGTTCTAGTGGTTTTGCCTGAAGCTTTTGTCCAACGAAGCTTGTGTGACATGTAACGTCGCCGACCTGATCACATTCACGCAAAAACTTTAAATCACTATTTTCTTGTGTGAGGAAAAACATAATTACATCAAAATGTATTCTTCTCTCTCAGTACTATTACTTACACTTGTAATATTGGTTGTAGTTTCTGATGATGGTTTGCCATGTAAAAGTATGCACTGAAACTCAGCCCTGGCCTTCCATCTGTGACCAAATGCAGTTAGTTGATACAATGTTTGCCTGATGTTTCCAAAAGTGCCCTAAGCCCGCACGGTCAAAACGGAAGCTTGTGGGAGGCCTTGCAATTTCAGATACGCAGCTGTCAAAAGGCTAAAGTGTACAATACCCGTTTGGCCTGCTGAATTATACTGTTCGCCATCCTCACCTTTTGTCTGGCCATCATCGTCTAATCCACCGGGATTATTATTTCTTGTCATGGAAGGACTTTGGTTGTGATTGTGATCACGCCTGGGCCCCATAATCAGTACTTAATAATGTTGTTGTTTGGCATCCATCAGATTTGCAAAATTGTATATCCAGAGAAATTTTCTAGCCGAAGGTCATGAGAAGTTTTAACGTTTACTCACTGTTGACGCTCAAAAGTGGCATAGTCATAAAATTAGCTTAGGCTATATAAAGACTAATTCAAACTTAGGATTGGAGGTCACTCCGGATGGCTCTCTCTAAGAAGATCGAGATGGATATGAAGATGGTCTATAGAGGAGCTCGGATGTAATAGTTATGACAAGTTCAGAGATGCTCATGTTGACACCAGATTAAAGAATGGCATGAAACTCAATTAAGACGGCCTCTGATGAAAAACGTTTCAACATTAAAGTTGTGCGTCTTGTCGAAACGGTGGATTTTGATATACAAATCATCTTAATCCGAGGTCGTATGCAACCTGTGGAGGCAAAACAAGGTCAGAAACAGAAGCTGCAGAGTCATTTCGGACCGGCCGAGTTGATTTGATCGGTGAGACCGAATTGGTCCGAAAATTTACCAGAGAGTTGGCAATGTTGACTCGGTAGGACCGAAGCAAACCAATCGGTGAGACCGAGTTGATCCGAGAAATTACAGAAGGATACATAGAGTTGGCAACGTTCACTCGGTGGGACCAAAATGAACCAATCGGTGAGTCCGAGTTGGTCCGGGAAATTACCAAAGATTCCTGTCCGAGTTAGGTTAGGGTTTTTGATGTTTTGGACGAAATTTTTAGTCCTTTTCTTGTACGGGAAGTCCAGCCGCCTCATAAATAGATGAGAGGTGACGGCCGATTGAACAACACACAATCGCAAAAAACACATCTACTACTTTTTCATCTACGTTTTGTCCCTCCCTCGTTCTTGCTCATTCGTTCTTCGTCGTTCTTCGTGTTGGAGAGCTGCGAATACCGAGGCTCTAGGGGCGGCTTGACCGACCTAGGGCAGCCCATAGCCGCCGCACCCCCCGACGGGGTCCCTCCCGGAAGTGTGGGGTTTCGGGTCCCCAAAAGCTCTCGCCGGTCGACTTGCGAATACTCCTTCGACGTGAGCTGCGGTGCATCACCCCCGGCGTCGAGGGTACACGTGACGTGTTCGTGTGCGGACACTCACAAGGGAGACTCAGATAAGGCCAAGAGCTAGAATATATGTGGATCATTTCACTTTTTGGAAATGAAACATACTAGTACATTATGTTTTGTCGTACCGAGAAAAGCCATTGTTTGGTGAAATCTAAGTTGAAGCCTACACATTGTCTGTATTATCGAAGTATATACTTATTCATGTGTGCGACACCATTCTATATAAAACAGAGTGTATCATCTAATCCACCAAATGCCTTCATAGGTTTAAATTTAATGGTCATCTATGTCCATGGAGAGTTGCTTAATAAATAGAATAAAAGCCTGACCTCATAAGTCAACACGCGTATCCCAAAAGTAGTGACGTGTTATTCTTGACTTATAAACAAAACAAAATTAATAACAATGTGTTCGTCCACTACTTCGCAAGGAGCAATGGCTAAAGTACAAAAGAGGTGGATACATATGATACGTAACAAGAATAGAGAGCAATAATTGAAACTATCAACGCGCTAACTAAAAGTTAAGTAGTTAGCATGGGTAGCTGTCATCTCAAAGAGGATTCATGTATAGTTGCCCCACGCAGCAACAATATTATGTCTACCCTTCTTTTTACAAGATTCTACTTTTCTCATGTTCTTTTTAGTTTTCTAGCTTAATGTTAGTTGGGCTGCCGAGTGTGGCCATTTGGAGCCCGGGCTCTCCGGTGAACCCATGATAATAAAAAAAATATACTAACATTTTTAAGTTTTGAAGAAATCTGAAAATAATTCCATATGTATTCTACACGTGTATGAAATTTCAGTAATATATACTTTTAACATGTAAATGCTTCTTTTCTTGTGTGTGGGAAAAATATTTATATCACTTTTTTTGTGTGTGGGCATGCAAATAAGACATTTTGATTACTCCAAACTGTAATTTTGTAAGTATTACCTACAATATTGTTTGTAGTTTCCGACGATGAATGCACTTGGTACAATGTTGCCTGATGTTCTTGAAAGTGCTCTCAGCCTCATGGTCAAGAATTGAGCTTTGTGGGGAGGGCTTGCAGTTGCAGATACGTAGGTGCCAAAAGGCTAAAGTGTACAATACAAAGTGGCCTGCTGTATTATACTGTTTGCCCTCTTCACTTTTTGGCAGGCTGATAATCGTCTAATCCACTGGAATTATTATTTCTGGTCATGGGTGGAGTTTGGTTGTGATTGTGATCACATGGGGCCCGAAGCTCGATCAACAATTCCGCGAAAAAGAAGAAGCTCGATCAACATTAATAGTGGCGCTGTGTAGCATCAGATTTTCAATAATATATTGAGAACTTCTTCTCGTTCGTAATGTGTAGTAGCAGATGGTTTTTGAAATTTTGCAAGGCCATCACAGGTTTTAACGTTATCTCCCAAGGGAGATTCTGATAAGGCCAAGAGCTAGAATTAATATATGTTTTGAAAATGAAATTTATTACTCTCTCTCTTATCCATATTACTTGTTGCTCAAACAGATGGATCGGAGGGAGTAGTATATCTTCTTTTTCTGACAGAGAGCAATTCAAACATATGTTTTGTCATACTAAGAAAAGCTATATATATTTTAGAATACCTCAAGTGGGGCAGGGAGTTCCATTCCATTATAGAAGATGAGAATTGCCCAGTTAATCGAGGATAACTAGGTGAAAACAGGATAAGAAGGGCACCAAGCCCCCGCCGATGGACAAGCGATGGAAACTCAAGACAAAAATGCACCACCAACACACCAACACACCCATGAATGCCTCGACGAGTAAACCAGATCTGGCATGGTCACCCAAAGGGGGTGGAGGGACCCCAACGGCTCCCGAATGAGCACGCAAGACGCCTCGCATGAAGCACCACACCACCACATCGCAAGCACTGCCGTCGTCTACTTGCAAACTCTGACTTCGAAAGAAATGCTACAACCTCCACAGCCCACCTCTACTTACATAAATCACCACGACTGTGGGAGGAGCTGAAGTGTGAAACTCTGACTTCGAAAGCAAGGCAAGCACACCTCCAAGACCTCGAGTGGTCTTCAATGTCCCAACCACCGAAGACCCACCACCCAAGGCCGCCGCCTCGGTATCCAAAAGAAATGCTACAACCTCCACAGCCCACCTCCACCACCCTCCGGGGGCACCGCCAGGACATCCTTCGCTTGCTTGCAAGCTCTGACGCTGCACGACCCAGACATCCTGTAGCCACTGCTACCCAGGTCGTCTACTTGCAAACCACAGCCGCCACGCCCACTCTCGAGATGTTGCCTCGACATCCAAGCCAGTTAGACCTAAGAGGGGTGAAGTGGCCGGGCTGCCACCACCCCTGCAACGCAGAAATGGCACCCACACCAAGCACGGCTAGAACCCCGCCACATAGAGCAATCGCCGCATCGTTTCCGGGGCCGCGCCCTTGCTTCCATCCTGATGATCCATCGCTCGGAGCCTCTGCCACGACGTCCACCACCACGTCAACGAAGACCATAGTGTTGGGGAACGTAGTAATTTCAAAAAAATTCCTACGCACACGCAAGATCATGGTGATGCATAGCAACGAGAGGGGAGAGTGTGTCCACGTACCCTCGTAGACCGAAAGCGGAAGCGTTAGCACAACGCGGTTGATGTAGTCGTACATCTTCACGATCCGACCGATCAAGTACCGAATGCACGGCACCTCCGAGTTCAGCACACGTTCAACTCGATGACGTCCCTCGAACTCCGATCTAGCCGAGCTTTGAGGGAGAGTTCCATCAGCACGACGGCGTGGTGACGATGATGATGTTCTACCGACGCAGGGCTTCGCCTAAGCACCGCTATGATATTATCGAGGTGGATTATGGTGGAGGGGGGCACCGCACACGGCTAAGAGATCCAAGGGATCAATTATTGTGTCTCCAAGGGGTGCCTCCCTCCCCGTATATAAATGAGTGGAGGAGGGGGAGGGGGCCGTCCACCCTAGGCGCGCCCCATGAGGAGTCCTACTCCCACCGGGAGTAGGACTCCCCCCTTCCATGTGGGAGTAGGAGAGGAGAGGGAAGGAGAGAGGGGGGAAAGGAAAGGGGGGGCGCCACCCCCTCCTTGTCCAATTCGGACTGGGGGGGGGGGGGGGAGGGGGCGCGCGGCTGCCCCTTGGCCGCCCCTCCTCTTCTCCACTAGGGCCCAATAGGCCCATTAGTCTCCCCGGGGGGTTCCGGTAACCCCCCGGTACTCCGGTATATGCCCGATACTCCCCGAAACCATTTCGGTGTCCGAACATAGTTGTCCAATATATTAATCTTTATGTCTCGACCATTTCGAGACTCCTCGTCATGTCTGTGATCACATCCGGGACTCCGAACTACCTTCGGTACATCAAAACACATAAACTCATAATATAACCGTCATCGAACTTTAAGCGTGCGGACCCTACGAGTTCGAGAACTATGTAGACATGACCGAGACACGTCTCCGGTCAATAACCAATAGTGGAACCTGGATGCTCATATTGGCTCCCACATATTCTACGAAGATCTTTATCGGTCAAACCGCATAACAACATATGTTGTTCCCTTTGTCATCGGTATGTTACTTGCCCGAGATTCGATCGTTGGTATCTCAATACCTAGTTCAATCTCGTTACCGGCAAGTCTCCTTACTCGTTCCGTAATACATCATCCTGCAACTAACTCATTAGTTGCAATGCTTGCAAGGCTTAAGTGATGTGCATTACCGAGTGGGCCCAAAGATACCTCTTCGACAATCGGAGTGACAAATCCTAATCTCAAAATACGCCAACCCAACAAGTACCTTCGGAGACACCTGTAGAGCACCTTTATAATCACCCAGTTACGTTGTGACGTTTGGTAGCACACAAAGTGTTCCTCCGGTAAACGGGAGTTGCATAATCTCATAGTCATAGGAACATGTATAAGTCATGAAGAAAGCAATAGCAACATACTAAACGATCAAGTGCTAAGCTAACGGAATGGGTCAAGTCAATCACATCATTCTCCTAATGATGTGATCCCGTTAATCAAATGATAACTCTTTGTCTATGGGTAGGAAACATAACCATCTTTGATCAACGAGCTAGTCAAGTAGAGGCATACTAGTGACACTCTGTTTGTCTATGTATTCACACATGTATCATGTTTCCGGTTAATACAATTCTAGCATGAACAATAGACATTTATCATGATATAAGGAAATAAATAATAACTTTATTATTGCCTCTAGGGCATATTTCCTTCAGTCTCCCACTTGCACTAGAGTCAATAATCTAGATTACACAGTAATGATTCTAACACCCATGGATCCTTGGTGCTGATCATGTTTTGCTCGTGGAAGAGGCTTAGTCAATGGGTCTGCAACATTCAGATCCGTATGTATCTTGCAAATCTCTATGTCTCCCACCTGGACTTGATCCCGGATGGAGTTGAAGCGTCTCTTGATGTGCTTGGTTCTCTTGTGAAATCTGGATTCCTTTGCCAAAGCAATTGCACCAGTATTGTCACAAAAGATTTTCATTGGACCCAATGCACTAGGTATGACACCTAGATCGGATATGAACTCCTTCATCCAGACTCCTTCATTTGCTGCTTCTGAAGCAGCTATGTACTCCGCTTCACATGTAGATCCCGCTACGACGCTTTGTTTAGAACTGCACCAACTGACAGCTCCACCGTTCAATAAAAACACGTATCCGGTTTGCGATTTAGAATCGTCCGGATCAGTGTCAAAGCTTGCACGACATAACCATTTACGACGAGCTCTTTGTCACCTCCATAAACGAGAAACATATCCTTAGTCCTTTTCAGGTATTTCAGGATGTTCTTGACCGCTGTCCAATGATCCACTCCTGGATTACTTTGGTACCTCCTTGCTAAACTAATAGCAAGGCACACATCAGGTCTGGTACACAGCATTGCATACATGATAGAGCCTATGGCTGAAGCATAGGGAACATCTTTCATTTTCTCTCTATCTTCTGCAGTGGTCGGGCATTGAGTCTTACTCAACTTCACACCTTGTAACACAGGCAAGAACCCTTTCTTTGCTTGATCCATTTTGAACTTCTTCAAAACTTTGTCAAGGTATGTGCTTTGTGAAAGTCCAATTAAGCGTCTCGATCTATCTCTATAGATCTTGATGCCCAATATATAAGCAGCTTCACCGAGGTCCTTCATTGAAAAACTCTTATTCAAATATCCTTTTATGCTATCCAGAAATTCTATATCATTTCCAATCAATAATATGTCATCCCATATAATATCAGAAATGCTACAGAGCTCCCACTCACTTTCTTGTAAATACAGGCTTCTCCACAAGTCTGTATAAAACCATATGCTTTGATCACACTATCAAAACGTTTATTCCAACTCCGAGAGGCTTGCACCAGTCCATAAATGGATCGCTGGAGCTTGCATACTTTGTTAGCTCCCTTTGGATCGACAAAACCTTCCGGTTGCATCATATACAACTCTTCTTCCAGAAATCCATTCAGGAATGCAGTTTTGACATCCATTTGCCAAATTTCATAATCATAAAATGCGGCAATTGCTAACATGATTCGGACAGACTTAAGCATCGCTACGGGTGAGAAGGTCTCATCATAGTCAATCCCTTGAACTTGTCGAAAACCTTTTGCAACAAGTCGAGCTTTATAGACAGTAACATTACCATCAGCGTCAGTCTTCTTCTTGAAGATCCATTTATTCTCGATGGCTTGCCGATCATCAGGCAAGTCAACCAAAGTCCATACTTTGTTCTCGTACATGGATCCCATCTTAGATTTCATGGCCTCAAGCCATTTTGTGGAATCTGGGCTCACCATCGCTTCTTGATAGTTTGTAGGTTCGTCGTGGTCTAGTAACATAACCTCCAGAACAGGATTGTCGTACCACTCTGGTGCGGATCTTACTCTGGTTGACCTACGAGGTTCAGTAGCAACTTGATCTGAAGTTTCATGATCATCATCATTAACTTCCTCACTAATTGGTGTAGACGTCACAGGAACCGGTTTCTGTGATGAACTATTTTCCAATAAGGGAGCAGGTACTGTTACCTCATCAAGTTCTACTTTCCTCCCACTCACTTCTTTCGAGAGAAACTGCTTCTCTAGAAAGGATCCATTCTTAGCAATGAATGTCTTGCCTTCGGATCTGTGATAGAAGGTGTACCCAACAGCTTCCTTTGGGTATCCTATGAAGACACATTTCTCCGATTTGGGTTCGAGCTTATCAGGTTGAAGCTTTTTCACATAAGCATCGCAGCCCCAAACTTTAAGAAACGACAACTTTGGTTTCTTGCCAAACCACAATTCATAAGGCGTCATCTCAACGGATTTTGATGGTGCCCTATTTAACGTGAATGCGGCCGTCTCTAAAGCATAACCCCAAAACGATAGCGGTAAATCAGTAAGAGACATCATAGATCGCACCATATCTAGTAAAGTACGATTACGACGTTCGGACACACCATTACGCTGTGGTGTTCCGGGTGGCGTGAGTTGCGAAACTATTCCGCATTGTTTCAAATGTAGACCAAACTCGTAACTCAAATATTCTCCTCCATGATCAGATCGTAGAAACTTTATTTTCTTGTTACGATGATTTTCAACTTCACTATGAAATAATTTGAACTTTTCAAATGTTTGAGACTTATGTTTCATTAAGTAGATATACCCATATCTGCTTAAATCATCTGTGAAGGTGAGAAAATAACGATACCCGCCGCGAGCCTCAACATTCATTGGACCACATACATCAGTATGTATGATCTCCAACAAATCAGTTGCTCGCTCCATAGTTCCAGAGAACGGCGTTTTAGTCATCTTGCCCATGAGGCATGGTTCGCAAGTACCAAGTGATTCATAATCAAGTGATTCCAAAAGTCCATCAATATGGAGTTTCTTCATGCGCTTTACACCAATATGACCCGAACGACAGTGCCACAAATAAGTTGCACTATCATTATCAACTCTGCATCTTTTGGCTTCAACATTATGAATATGTGCATCACTACTATCGGGATTCATCAAAAATAGACCACTCTTCAAGGGTGCATGACCATAAAAGATATTACTCATATAAATAGAACAACCATTATTCTCAGATTTAAATGAATAACCGTCTCGCATCAAATAAGATCCAGATATAATGTTCATGCTCAACGCTGGCACCAAATAACAATTATTTAGGTCTAAAACTAATCCCGAAGGTAGATGTAGAGGTAGCGTGCCGTCGGCGATCACATCGACTTTGGAACCATTTCCCACGCGCATCGTCACCTCGTCCTTAGCCAGTGTTCGCTTAATCCGTAGTCCCTGTTTTGAGTTGCAAATATTAGCAACAGAACCAGTATCAAATACCCAGGTGCTACCGCGAGCTCTGGTAAGGTACACATCAATAACATGTATATCACATATACCTTTGTTCACCTTGCCATCCTTCTTATCCGCCAAATAATTGGGGCAGTTCCGCTTCCAGTGACCAGTCTGCCTGCAGTAGAAGCACTTAGTCTCAGGCTTAGGTCCAGACTTGGGTTTCTTCTCTTGAGCAGCAACTTGTTTGTTGTTCTTCTTGAAGTTCCCCTTCTTCTTCCCTTTGCCCTTTTTCTTGAAACTGGTGGTCTTATTGACCATCAACACTTGATGCTCCTTCTTGATTTCTACCTCCGCAGCCTTTAGCATTGCGAAGAGCTCGGGAATCGTCTTATCCATCCCTTGCATGTTATAGTTCATCACGAAGCTCTTGTAGCTTGGTGGCAGTGATTGAAGAATTCTATCAATGACGCTATCATCTGGAAGATTAACTCCCAGTTGAATCAAGTGATTGTTATACCCAGACATTCTGAGTATATGCTCACTGACAGAACTATTCTCCTCCATCTTGCAGCTGTAGAACTTATTGGAGACTTCATATCTCTCAATCCGGGCATTTGCTTGAAATATTAACTTCAACTCCTGGAACATCTCATATGCTCCATGACGTTCAAAACATCATTGAAGTCCCGGTTCTAATCCGTAAAGCATGGCACACTGAACTATCGAGTAGTCATCAGCTTTGCTCTGCCAGACGTTCATAAAATCTGGTGTTGCTCCTGCAGCAGGTTTGGCACCTAGCGGTGCTTCCAGGACGTAATTCTTCTGTGCAGCAATGAGGATAATCCTCAAGTTACGGACCTAGTCCGTGTAATTGCTACCATCATCTTTCAACTTTGCTTTCTCAAGGAACACATTAAAATTCAACGGAACAACAGCACGAGCCATCTATCTACAACAAACATAGACATGCAAAATACTATCAGGTACTAAGTTCATGATAAATTTAAGTTCAATTAATCATACTACTTAAGAACTCCCACTTAGATAGACATCCCTCTAATCATCTAAGTGATCGCGTGATCCAAATCAACTAAACCATAACCGATCATCACGTGAAATGGAGTAGTTTTCAATGGTGAATATCACTATGTTGATCATATCTACTATATGATTCACGCTCGACCTTTCGGTCTCAGTGTTCCGAGGCCATATCTGCATATGTTAGGCTCGTCAAGTTTAACCTGAGTATTCTGCGTGTGCAAAAATGGCTTGCACCCGTTGTAGATGGACGTAGAGCTTATCACACCCGATCATCACGTGGTGTCTGGGCACGACAAACTTTGGCAACGGTGCATACTCAGGAAGAACACTTTTATCTTGAAATTTAGTGAGAGATCATCTTATAATGCTACCGTCAATCAAAGCAAAATAAGATGCATAAAAGATAAACATAACATGCAATCAATATAAGTGATATGATATGGCCATCATCATCTTGTGCTTGTGATCTCCATCTCCGAAGCACCGTCATGATCACCATCATCACCGGCACGACACCTTGATCTCCATCGTAGCATCGTTGTCGTCTCGCCAACTATTGCTTCTATGACTATCGCTACCGCATAGTGATAAAGTAAAGCAATTACAGGGCGATTGCATTGCATACAATAAAGAGACAACCATATGGCTCCTGCCAATTGCCGATAACTCGGTTACAAAACATGATCATCTCATACAATAAAATATAGCATCATGCCTTGACCATATCACATCACAACATGCCCTGCAAAAACAAGTTAGACGTCCTCTACTTTGTTGTTGCAAGTTTTACGTGGCTGCTACGGGCTGAGCAAGAACCGTTCTTACCTACGCATCAAAACCACAACGATAGTTCGTCAAGTTAGTGTCGTTTTAATCTTCTCAAGGACCGGGCGTAGCCACACTCGGTTCAACTAAAGTTGGAGAAACTGACACCCGCCAGCCACCTGTGTGCAAAGCACGTCGGTAGAACCAGTCTCGCGTAAGCATACGCGTAATGTCGGTCCGGGCCGCTTCATCCAACAATACCGCCGAACCAAAGTGTGACATGTTGGTAAGCAGTATGACTTGTATCGCCCACAACTCACTTGTGTTCTACTCATGCATATAACATCAACGCATAAAACCTGGCTCGGATGCCACTGTTGGGGAACGTAGTAATTTCAAAAAAATTCCTACGCACATGCAAGATCATGGTGATGCATAGCAACGAGAGGGGAGAGTGTGTCCACGTACCCTCGTAGACCGAAAGCGGAAGCGTTAGCACAACGCGGTTGATGTAGTCGTACGTCTTCATGATCCGACCGATCAAGTACCGAACGCACGGCACCGCCGAGTTCAGCACACGTTAAACTCGATGACGTCCCTCGAACTCCGATCCAGCCGAGCTTTGAGGGAGAGTTCCGTCAGCACGACGGCATGGTGACGATGATGATGTTCTACCGATGCAAGGCTTCGCCTAAGCACCACTACGATATTATCGAGGTGGATTATAGTGGAGGGGGGCACCGCACACGGCTAAGAGGTCCAAGGGATCAATTGTTGTGTCTCCAAGGGGTGCCTCCCTCCCCGTATATAAAGGAGTGGAGGAGGGGGAGGAGGCCGGCCACCCTAGGCGCGCCCCATGAGGAGTCCTACTCCCACCGGGAGTAGGACTCCCCCCTTCCATGTGGGAATAGGAGAGGAGAGGGAAGGAGAGAGGGGGAAAGGAAGGGGGGGGGGGCGCCGCCCCCTCCTTGTCCAATTCGGACTGGCGGGGAGGGGAGGGGGCGCGCGGCTGCCCCTTGGCCGCCCCTCCTCTTCTCCACTAGGGCCCAATAGGCCCATTAGTCTCCCCGGGGGGTTCCGGTAACCCCCCGGTACTCTGGCACATGCCCGAGTCTCCCCGAAACCATTCCGGTGTCCGAACATAGTTGTCCAATATATCAATCTTTATGTCTCGACCATTTCGAGACTCCTCGTCATGTCCGTGATCACATCCGGGACTTCGAACTACCTTCGGTACATTAAAACACATAAACTCATAATATAACCGTCATCGAACTTTAAGCGTGCGGACCCTACGGGTTCGAGAACTATGTAGACATGACTGAGACACGTCTCCGGTCAATAACCAATAGCGGAACCTGGATGCTCATATTGGCTCCCACATATTTTACGAAGATCTTTATCGGTCAAACCGCATGACAACATACGTTGGTCCCTTTGTCATCGGTATGTTACTTGCCCGAGATTCGATCGTCGTTATCTCAATATATACCTAGTTCAATCTCGTTACCGGCAAGTCTCTTTACTCGTTCCGTAATACATCATCCCGCAACTAACTCATTAGTTGCAATGCTTGCAAGGCTTAAGTGATGTGCATTACCGAGTGGGCCCAGAGATACCTCTTCGACAATCGGAGTGAAAAATCCTAATCTCGAAATACGCCAACCCAACGAGTACCTTCGGAGACACCTAGAGCACCTTTATAATCACCCAGTTACGTTGTGACGTTTGGTAGCAGACAAAGTGTTCCTTCGGTAAACGGGAGTTGCATAATCTCATAGTCATAGGAACATGTATAAGTCATGAAGAAAGCAATAGCAACATACTAAACGATCAAGTGCTAAGCTAACGGAATGGGTCAAGTCAATTACATCATTCTCCTAATGATGTGATCCCGTTAATCAAATGAGAACTCTTTGTCTATGGCTAGGAAACATAACCATCTTTGATCAACGAGCTAGTCAAGTAGAGGCATACTAGTGACACTCTGTTTGTCTATGTATTCACACATGTATCATGTTTCCGGTTAATACAATTCTAGCATGAATAATAAACATTTATCATGATATAAGGAAATAAATAATAACTTTATTATTGCCTCTAGGGCATATTTCCTTCACATAGCCACCACCATCCAAACACACAGCACCTGCCTACCAGTCGCCGGACAACGCCACGCCACCACGGCACCACCCAGCCGCCCCGAGCAGAATATGCAGCAGATCTGAAGGCAGGGGCCGAGCACACTGCCCTAGGTCCACGACACCGTGACGTACCACCTGGTGAGGTAGGAGGGCAGCAGGGGGAGGAGGGAGCAGGGCGGCGCCGACCACCACTGAATCATGGATGTACCGCCGCCGAGAAGGAGAGCTTCCTTGACGTCGTCTTAGCACCCGTCCATGCCAACGCAGAATGCCGCTAGCCCATTCATTTGGCCACCGTTGCGCACCGCACCCGGCCGCACCGCGCTACCACCACCAGATCTAGGGCCACCGCTGTGACCTCCGTTCTCCATAGCACGAGATGACCGGAGGATCGCTTTCCCCTTTGAGGAATTTGTCCCGCAACCACCATGATAGGGTCGGCGTCAGTAGCGGCATGGGGAGGCGACGGGAATGACAGGTGGTGCCCACGAGGAGCTTGGTGGGAACAACTCGGGCGAAGGGAAAGTTACCTAGAGAAAAGCCATTGCCGACAACAAGTTTGGTGAGATCGAAGTTGAAGCCTACAATTAACATTATCTATGGTATTCAAAGAAAAGTATTATACTTGTACATGTATGCATGCCAATATTTAATCCATCAAGTGCCTTCATAGGTGTAATGGATGTCTATATTGCTGGGCAGTTGCTTAACAAATACTACCTCCGTTCTGAATTATAAGATGTTTTGGATATTTCAATATAGACTATATATAGAAGAAAGTGATTGGACAAACACATTAAAATGTATCTATATACATACAATTTTAAAAAAAATAGAAGATCTTATAGAAGTGAATGGAGGGACTGGAATAAAAGTTGGATCCTCAAAAGCCAACACACGTAGTGAAGTTTTGTTTTTGTCTTTGTCCACTGCTACTTCGCAAGTAGTAACATCAAAAGAGGTCCCTCCACCGGCGGGAACCGAGGTCTTCTGCACCTCCACGGCCCAACGGCCATCGCCGCATTGGAGGCAGTGTGGGCAGACGGCGTCGCCAACAGAAGGAGGCAAATACCTAATCACCCGAGAGTCGCCTCGTGGGGAGGAGATATATTTGATACGTAACCACATTAGAGAGCAATACTTAAAACTATCAACATGTTAATTAAAAGTCAAGTAGTTAGTGTGGGTAGCTGTCATCTCAAAGGATGTTTCATGCATTGTTGTCCCATTAGGCAACACTATGTCCACCTTCTTTTAGATGATGTACAAATCATGTTCTCTTCATCGCTCATGTTTTTTTAGTTTCTAGTTTAATTTTAGTTAGATCGCCGAGTGTGCCGATTGGAGTTCAAACTCTAGTTTACCCGCAATTTAAAACTATTTTTTTTACATATAAAGTTTTGAACAAAACTGAATATAATTTTATATGAGTGCAAAATCTCATTAAGAGATACTTTTAACATGGTCTACGAAAAAATATAAATTTATGGACATTTAATAGCACACAATACATGTACAATATGCTATTTTAAGATCCACATAATTGCCTTTTTTTGTACTGGGAATAAGAACATGTATAACATACAAATTTGTAGCACGTGCATAGATCACATCTATGTTTATATATTCCTTTTTAGGTTTTTTTCTAAATTCAAAGCATATTATTTTTATTTTAAATCCATGATCACTAGAGCCAAGTCATTGGTTTTAACGTTGTCTCCTGGAAGAGGTTCTGATGGGAACAAGACCTGGAACATACGCTGAATGATTGACTTTTGGAAAGGGATTATATGATTAATTTATGTTGGTTTTTTCTTATGCAATGTTTCATCGAATACTATCTTCTTTTGCGAATGGGGAGCGTCTCAAATATTCCGATAAACCTGAAAAGCCATTGTTGACGACAAGTTGGTGAGACCAAAGTTGAAACTACAATTAGCATGTTCGCTCCATGGGCCATACATGGACCATACACATATATACCTTTTCAGGTACATATATTATTGTCTAATCCACCATTCATGGGCGTAATTATCATATATGTGCATGCTTAATAAATATAATCAAAATTTAACAGACATATACCTAAACCAAAGTGAAATACAAAGACAAAAAAGATGACTTTCTTCTGAACAGAACAAAATTAACAAGAATGTGCTCGTCCACTACTTCACAATGGTCAACCACAAAAGTACAAAAGAGCTACATATGATACATAATGAGAGTAGGGAGCATAATAATTAGACATATCAACAAACTAATAAAAGTCAAGCAGTTGTTAGTATGGGTAGCTGTCATCTCAAAGAAGGTTCACGTATTGTTCTCCCACTCAGCAATTTTTTCCCCATACTTTCTTCTTTGGTAAGATCAGTCGATTTGCAATTATTTTTCTCCTTATGGATTTTGGTTGCTTTCTGCTGATATATTGTTTTTATGGTGTCATTGTCATAGATGGATGTGGTCATCTTGGGGTTCTCATTACACCTAACAAATTCATTACGCCTACATAATTAAGAACACATATCATTAGTTTTCCCAAATTGCATATACTTATTAATTCAAAAGCTATTGCATAGCAATTGAAAATTCTATCTCACCGATCACCTATTCACCTTTCATCTTTCAAGCTCTTTCCTTCCCGACCTTGGTGTGCAACCTGGCAGCACTTCATAATAAATACTGATACGATAAGAGGAAGCATAATAATTGCAATATTTCCACACCTTATTCCTAGTTTCATGCACGGATGGGTGTAATTAGAGTGTCATTGATTGTACCCAAATTACTTACATAACAATTCAATAAGATTTGGAATGGCCGAATAAAAATAGAATCACCATCGTATTTGTTATGCAAAAAAGGGTTGATTCTTGGAGACCATACCCATATCCAAAACATCATGTGCTCAGCCTGGTCATGTTGAAGTTGTCATTCTGGACGATAGAGAAATTTTGACTACAAATGTCTTTCATATATTTCTCTAATCTTATAAAAAAACCGAGTTGGTGACGATGGTGTGTCTGCCATCTTCCAATATAGACCGTTCGATCTATATCTGACAGATAGAAAGCAAACCATGGCAAAAAAAAATACCCGCCTCCATATTTGCAGATAAGGCCTTCCCTCGTTCATCCTTATCTCCCACAACCTCATTGTTGAGCAACTAAAAAAGGAAGCCTCTGGAACAATCTGGCATGGTGGCTGCTGCCGGCGCCGTCCATCCCCATGCCTCCGCTCAGTCCGACCAACAGTCACCACCACGCCCCACTCCTCCTCACCTTATCTCTCCTCTTTCTCGAGATATCATTAGTTTTTAAACATGGGATTACTCCCGCATGGATCAATCACAACAAGTGTTTTGTAAAAAAAAAAATGCATCTTGGTGTTCCGTGCAATGCACGGGCATCATGCTAGTAGTTAATCTAAATACTTAGAAAACCACACTTGTGGTGTTCACAAAAAAACCACACTTGTGATTTTTTTAAAAGTACTTTCAAAACATACATGTATAGTGTCCACCATGAAATCTTTTGAAATATCTAGGTGTTTTTAGAGCACCTGAGAAAGTATTTACCTACAAACACTAGGAATAAGTGCATGCAGCGTAGTAAAATGCAAGCAAGGTCCTACCCCCACCTCCTCTAGTCCTCTTTCTTTCCCTTTTGCCGGCTAACTTTCGTTTTCATCTTCTTCCTTCCCAATCTCCCTCTCCCTCTCCCTCTCCCTCTCTCTCTCTCTCTCTCTCTCACACACACACACACACACACACACACACACACACAACAAAGCACATGTGGATTTTTAAGAGCGGACAATACATATATGTATTGTTTGCTATTTTAAGATCCACATAATTGTTTTTTGTTACTCATGTGTAATATAAAAACTAGTGGCATGTGCATAGATCACATCCATGTTTATATACTATATGTTATTTTTTAGAAAAATCAAAGCTTAATTTTGAATCTTTTTATTTAAAAATCATGGTTCACTAGAGCAAAGTCATCACGGATAGATGAGCACAAGAGATGGGACATACGTGAATAAATTGACTTTTGAGAAAAATATATTATTAATTTGGGTCGGTTGTCTTCTTACGCAATGTTTCATTGAATACTATCTCTTGTGAGCCCCTCAAATATTCTTATGTAGCTGAAAAGCCATTGTTGACAACAAGTTTAGTGAGACAAAAGTTGAAGCTACAATTAGCATGTTCGCCCATGGGCCATACATGGCCTGTACACATACACTTTTTCAGGTAAATATAGTATTGTCTAATCTCGCATTCATAAGCATAATGATCATATATGTGGATGCAAAATCATTTAGCAAATAGAATCAAAAGTCAACACACATATAATTAATGCAAAGTGAAATACATGAAATAAACACACAAAAAGGTGTCTTCTTAACAGAACGAATTTAACAAGAATGTGTCTGTCCACTACTTCACATGGGTCAGCTGCAAAAGTACAAAGAGGTACATATGATACATAATGAGAGTAGGGAGCGATAATAGTTAAACCTATCGACACACTAATTAAAGTAGTCAAGTTGTTAGTATGTGTAGCTGTCATCTCAAAGAAGGTTTGTGTATTGCTCTCCCACCAATCAATATTTTTTTCTCATACTTTCTTCTTTGATAAGATTGATCGATTTACAATTCCTTTTTCCTTATGGATCTTTATTGCTTTCCATTGATATATTGCTTTCATGGTGTCATGTTCATAGATGTATGTCATCATTTGGGGGTTCTCATTACACCTACACAGTTCATTACGGCCAAAAAAAACTCATTCATATCATTAGTTTGCCCAAAGCACATATAATTAATATTACAAAAGCTATGGGCTAGCAATTGAGAATTATATCTCAATGATCAAATTTAATATTTCAAGCTTCTCCTTTTCCAGGCCTTGGCGTGCAACCTTGACGAGGATATGACATTTGGGCATGTTAATCGAGCAAGGGGCACATGTCTACCCGTGGTCCGACTTGAGTCGTGTAACCCTAGCTCAGCCAGGTATATAAGGCAAGTTGGGAATCTTCTCCGGGGATCGAACATATTCTAGATCGTCCTAGAGCTAGGGTTCTCACCTACCACCATCTTCTTCTGGTCCGCCACTAGGCCGAGAGATTGTAACTGAAGAAACCAATCTCTCTGCTGATCCTCTCGATCGTCGGTGAGCACTCTAGCAATACAACCACCAAATGCAGGAGTAGGGTCTTACCTTCTCCCCAAAGGAATGGACATGGTTAAATCCCATGTCTCCTGTCTTACCATCTTGATTCACCGCTCGCACCCCCTCTGAATATCCGTTTCGCTTCTCGATGGCACTGCCGCACTCAAGATCACCGACAAACCTACCAACAACTTAATAATAAATATTTTATGACAAAAGAAAGCATCATATAATTGCAATCGTTTTGCACCTAATTCCTTAGGACAAGTAGTTTCATACATGGGCGTGGGTAATTAGAGCGTCACCGATTATACCCAAATTACTTACATATAATTAAAAAAGACTTGGAGTGGTCGAATAAAAATAGAATCACCATTGCGATTGTTACGAAAGGGTTAATTCTTGGGCCTTGATAATGCCACGCGTGTGGCACGAAACAATTCTGCTCTGACTTTTTTGATGGCAAATTTAGTTACCCGAGGATGACAACTTTAGTTGTGAAGCATGGCGACTTTCTGTTTTGATGGCAAGTTTCAGATTTTTTGGTTTCTTTACGGATGGCAACTTTAGTGTAAAAAATGCCAGGGCAGTGTTTCTTCGTGCCACACGTGTGGCACTTATCATTTGGATTATTTTTGGAGACCGTGCCCATATCCAAAACATCGTGTACTCAGCCTGGCCATATGTTAAAATTGTCACTTTGGACGATAGAGAAATTTTGACTAACTACGGATATCTTTTGAATATTTAGTTAATTTCACGACATCATTACACATACATACATAAAAATGTTGGAACATGCAAGGAAGGTCCCACCCCTACCTCCTCGAGTCCTCTTTCTTTCCCTTTGCCGGCTAACTTTCGCTTTCTTTCTCCTCTCTCTTTCCTCCCCTCTCTCTCCTCCCAATCCCCAATCCGTCCGTCTCTAGAGGGCCTTAGGCGAGCACAGGCATCCAGACTAGCAGCTAGGGTTGTTGGTGCAAGCTTTCCTTTCCTCGGATCCCTTGCACATCAAGCCTCGATCCCACCTCACCTCGCGCTTTTTTGACGTCCCCCAAAGCACACACAGACGCAGGGTGCCAGGTTAGTTATTAGTTCCTCTCTCGGTTGGTGGACAGACACTAGCCAGCCAGAGAGAGATCACGAGATCAGGAGAGGCCGCCCAGAGCTAGAGCTAGAAGAAGCAGAAGGAGGAGAAGGGGATGTCCATGGCTCATCAGGCGGCGGCCGGCGGCGGCGACACGAGGCTGACCAAGCTGTTCGTGGGGGGCCTGGCGTGGGAGACGAGCAAGGAGGGCGTGCGCGGCCACTTCGAGCGCTTCGGTGAGATCCTCGAGGCCGTCGTCATCGCCGACAAAGGCACCGGCAGATCCAAGGGCTACGGATTCGTGAGTACCCTACCCCCAAACAATTCTCTCTTCCCCTCATCATCGATCCATCTTCAGCAGTTAATTCTCTTGCTGAATTGAGCTCCGATAATTGATGCTGTGTCTGGATGGATGCTTGGCAGGTTACCTTCCGGGAGGCGGAGGCGGCCATGAGGGCGTGCTTGGATCCGTACCCGGTGATCGACGGCAGGAGGGCCAACTGCAACCTGGCCTGCCTCGGGGTCCAGAGGTCCAAGGCGCCGCAACCACTGCCTTATCTGCAACCATATGCTGGTAATTAATTAGTTTGCTGCTTTGATTCACTTAAAATTTACTGAATTATGCAAATTAGTTAGGGTATAGTTAGTGAGAACTGAGCGCCATGCACGTCTTAGTTTGATTGTTAGTCGTTGACCATGAGCAATAAGCTAGCTAGACGTGCTTGCATGATGCAATTATATACCAGTTACTGTTTGCTCAATTAATTAGTTAGATGATTTTATTAACTTGTAATTTCCTCAACTATACTTATAGTTGATGACCATGAGCAAGAAGCTATGCTTGAGCACGTCGTGGATGCCACACATATATCAGTTACTGTTTGGTGTTTGCTAATCAAGATCTGCCAACTTAATTAATCAAGCATGTCGAATTATAGATGATCAGTGACCAGATGATGCAAAGTTCTTGCCAGACTTAGTATTTTTAGCTAGAGGTGCACATGGTTAAGGATGCACATCATTTTATGCATGCTTAATGCAATTGCTGAAAACTACTGGAGTTACAGATTTGCTGGTACTAATTAAGCTGCGTAAACGCCTAATGGTCTTGCTGATGTTTACACTGTCGAGATTACACTTTAAGAAAGTATGTTTCTTTTGTTTAGAGTGAGTCTTAAGAACAAAATCTGATTTGATTCTTACATCACTCTGGAAACAATCTGCAAGGAGATGCTAATTCTCAATGATTATGAATTTAATACTGGTGTAACTTTTGGCTGTTAAAGTATGTTTAACACTATTCAGAATGGTAATGTGAAAACAATATGTTTTTATTTGTTATGAAATAGTATACTTATAGAATATAATTCTTGTACTAGCATATACTCCCTCCTTTTTTCGAGGGAGAACGTATACTCTGTTCATATAAGATGTTTTGGACATGTCTTGAGTCCACATTGACTACACATATCATTTTAATTATTCAGAATGATAACTGAAAAACCGTATCTGTAGATTTTTGTCGGAAAGTATTTATAGAATAATATAACTTTCTTGATCCTTATTCATATAGTAGTATTCAGTAGACATTAGTAGTCAAATGTACACCTTAATGACAGTGCCAATACCTAAAATATCAATTATTATTTGTGACATAGAGTACAATGACATGCATAGCCGCATATGACTAGTCATAGTGGGAGTAACATAGGTAGTAAGCTGCATACTCATGTGCAATACCAAGTAGGCATATTAGTGACATGACATAGTATTAACTGAGAAAAGATGGTGACTATGTTACCATCACATAGCGCTTCTCAAGAGAAAATGAGTCTATAGGCTAGATATTAACACTATGAAAGTAGTGACATAGACTATTGTCATATGCATGACACTAGTATAAGTTACTCTCTACAAGGACTAGCCTACCAGGGTGTAACGGTCAAAGGATTATGCATGTCGGAGACTTGTCAGCGTCGACTAACCCGATGCTATGGGAGGATTCCGACAGACTAATCAATCAATGATGCCGTAGTACACTAAACATGAAATTTCAGCCTAGGTTAAGGGCCATGGATAATGCAAATTGAGATAGAATTATTCAAGGAACATAGTACATGCACAATACCGTTAGGCCTGCTTGGATGGTCGGTTTGCTCCTAAATACCCCCGTAATAAATACAGACCTCCAACCGTCGTTTTCATTCTAGACGAAAATAACGCAGTGGCTGATAATATACACCTGTAGATTATATCCGGGTGTATAAATTTACATCGAATCCAAGCAGGGCCTTAATAGTAGTATGCATGCGCCCGACAGATTTTCACCGGAGGTGAAAAGGTAGCCCGCGCATGCATGACCTCCAGCTAGACAGCTTTGCTGCAAAGCTGTAAAAGGCAGGCACGGTTCGTTATTCTTGGGAGCTGGTCCTTGCTGCAACATCCACCAACGTAGGAGTAGTAAATGAAGTTCGGTGCGTCTGTCTCTGTCCCGGATGTGCACTTTTTAATCTGCCTCTAAAACTATAAACAATCACTCTGTTGATCTATGCGAGGCACGGTTTGACTATCCTAAGTTGTGTTTGACCAATAATTAGTCTGACAACTCTGAACTTTACTAGTTCTTTATCATGGTAGTAAACCGGTCCTTCACACAGTACCGTGAACAAGGTGCCAAAGAAGGAGAAACTGCATTGCATTGGCGCGTCGATCTGTCTTCAATTGATTCCAGTTATGCACGATCCGTGCAAGTACACAAGGAACTTATTGGCTATTTATTAACTTGTCCATGTCCCTTCTTCGTCCCCGCACGCAGCAGTAGGCCATGTCCATGGTGGAGGCAACATCAACACGAGGGCAATGAAAGCTGCCATTGCTGCTGCTGGTGGTGGTGCCACTGCCAGCTTCGTCGACCATGGCATCCAGCAAGGGATCCCCGCCGCGGCCTACAACATGTACGGGTGAGTGCACTCCATTGGTTCCCTCTCTAGATCTGTACTCTTTCTCTGTGCTTGCTGGGGCAGCTCGAGATTGCTAGCTGGAAAGGGTGTGGTTTTGGTTAAAGGGCGGTTGCATGCTCGTTGATGGTTGGCGGTTGGGGGCCAAGGACTGCACCGTCCATCCATGCTCCATGTGCCCCTGCTTCTCCCTCCAGCTTCCATGTGCCCCCACAGCTCATATATCCATATAGTACTCGCACTCTCTCGCTCCTCTCCAACTCTCTCTCTCTCTCTCTCTCTCTCTCTCTCTCTCTCTCTCTCTCTCTCTCTCTCTCTCTCTCTCTCTCTCGCTCATCCACAAAACATAAAGTGCAACTACCATGCAGACACTTTGGGAGAGAGAGAGATTAGGAGTAGGTTTAATACGAGTTGCAGTGTAAGTAGAGTGAGGGTGGGCACCTAATCATGTACTCCTAGGTATGTGGGAGAGCAACATGCATTGCGGTGTACATGTATTAATGTGCTACAGATGCAGCTATACACATATAACTTCGTTGCGTAATGTTGCATTGCATCATCCACACGTACGTACGCACACGGGTGCGTCCGAATGCAACAGCAGATAAGTTCACTTGCACCACCTAATATTACAGGTAGTATACATAAGATTGTTCACTTTTCAGCTCTCTGAACTATCTGTTTTTTGTGAGGTTCAGCTTTGAACTATCTTTTTTTTGTGAGCTCAGCCTGGCTAGTTCACCTCCTTCTCCCTTCAAAACATCCTAATCTATATCCTATCTAAGTGTATTTTACACTGGTCCAGCTTAACTTTGTGATGTGGAAATGGCTTCTGCGAAATTCCTAAAAAAATGGAAAATTCGCAGATGTAGGATGTTGTGTGAAGTTTATGCATGTTGTTTGTTGTTTATAAATGACAAATTATGACCCATGCAAAAAAAGAAACCTATTACCGTGTTGTTGCACCTATCACAGATACTCTTATTTGTAATATTTATACCTCACTTCATCCAGACTTGTAGTTTTTCAATTAGAATTATATAGGCATCCTCCTTCTAGAATTGGCTAGGCTTAATTTATACCTTACTTCATTCAGACTTATAGTTTTTGTATTGTACTCCCTTCGTCCCGAAATAGGTGTCGCTCAAATAGATGTATCTAGCACTGAAATATGTCTAGATACATTTGTTTGAGCGATAAGTATTTCTGGACGAAGCTAATCGTTGTTGATAGTTTTTTCCTACTCAGTTGGTCAAACTTTACACCATCTGACTTGAGATAAAAAGTTATAAGCCTTCTATTGGACGACGGAGGGAATATATGATATGATAGTTTAGCATGTTAAGTAAGCCAAAGCATATTTTTAGGAGAAAAGTATAGTAACGTTAATCAAGTGAATTACTGTTACAAAAAATAGCATATTTAAGTGATTTTTTTGCATGGATGCAAGGATGGTGGTTTAAGTATAAAATCTTACCTAATTATCTCTTTATGTGTCTTAAATACATTCTCAGAATGTCCGCAGATGTACATCATGTTATAACACAAGAACCCCCAAAAAAAGCAAAAATATGATCAAATGAACAATGATGAAAAATGCAAAATGTTTTTTATATTGTATGTAGAAACCAACTTGCTTTTTGAAGTACAAGCATGCCAAATTTGATCATATATTTAACAAGAAATAATGTTGCAGGTGCAGAAATTTAGTATGATGCACATCAGCTACGGAGTTTTTGAAATTCATAGACCCAAAACTCAAGCGCCCATCCTTCCATCTTACATTCACATTTGCCTTTCCCGAACTATATATACATGACACTGAGAAAAAAAAAGAAAATGATTTCTTTTGAAATATATGCTGAGAAAATATTTGTTTATCTGATTTCTTTCTTCTGAAAATCAATTGCAGGTACTCTCCATATTTCTCGGACTACAGCTATCAGCCACTGGTACGTATCCTATCCGTGAAAAATCAACTGGTTTGCTTGCTTGTTGTGAATTATTGTCCAACATGTCTAATCATGTACATGCATGCCCTTCGCGCCCAAATTTTGCCAGACCTATTATCAGGCGTACGGTGGGCTAGCCGGAGGGGCACAGTACCAGGTCTTCAACGGTGGGGCCACCACAGCGCCGACGGCGGGGCTAGCAATGGCTGATCCAAACGGGCTCTACCCCTATTACCAATATGCACCTGCCGTGAGTGCCGCGGCTGCATACAACATGATGCAGTACCCCCAGATGTACCAGTACGCGGCGGTCGGCGCCCCACCGGAGAGCAGCCCTACCGCGGTGTCCGGCCTCCACCAGTTCATTGGCGCCACCGCGTTTGAGCCTAGTACTGGCGGCCAGGCAGGAGGTGAGACTTTCGCTTAACTAAATTCTTGTTTGATCTAGAGATTCTAGACACATGTCAATGGTGAAAAATCCATAATATTAGTCTGAAAAATATGTTTTCTGATTTTCTCTATGCAGGTATGACACTGGCTCAGCTGACAGCTCCAGCTCTGCCGGCATCTGCACCACAGTATCCCCAGTATCAGTACAGGCTCGTCTCTCCCATGCCCATTGCAACACCAGATCAGAAGAAGCCCTTAGCCTAGAAAACCATGGCTGCCTTAATTAAGTCTGCCTCTTCATGCACCTACATATTTTCTTTCTTCATTTACACATGCATATCCCTGCACTGGGAACTTACTAAGTTGCGGCCAATGACCACTATGGGTTGAGTGGTGCATTTGGCAAGCTAACAGGACTGAAAGTCCAATTTTCCATTTTGTAGTAGTCTGGTCTGGTACCTAATTAACGTCTTGTATCTTTTGAAAAAACAATAATCTAAATGCATGCATGTGTCCTCAGTCAGCACAAGCAGCTAATCTATATGCATATATAGCTCACAAATTAATAGTTAGTCTATCTTTGGTTAAATATTAGTCGTGAAGTTCACATTACTTAGGTGTAGCAAAGTTTTTGGTGCACCTTGCGCTCTTAAGGAAGAGCGGATGGTCAAATAGTTAAGTGGTTGAGTCGCTGCTGATTTTTCATAAGCAGCTTATGTCTCCCAGGGAAAAAAACTTTTTCATGGGGTGTAGCTCCATAGAAATTAAGCTCATGGAGTTTCACAATGAGTTTAGTTAGTCAAGGATATTTTTAAACACGTACATTGGGGTGTCTTTATATTTCTCTATTAATTTGGTCATTAACTTTGGTTCACTTCCTCGTCCCCAACACCATGCATGCATTGCATCCATATATGCATCCTCTTCACCAACTAAGGCAGCCATGGCTAGGCCCAAGCTCGGATGAAAACTTACATACCTGAAACAGTGACAAAATTATATTTACTATTAATTCGCCGCAGATTTTATTATGTAATGACTATTATGAAATGCACATGCATATAGCCTCCATTTCAGAAGCTAATGTGCGTACAAATGCATATCTTTGGGACTTGCAACACATTGGCACTCTCTGAACTCATTTCCCGATCCTTCATTTGCATGTCACATTGCCGGTAGCTTTAGCGTTGGAAACCGTAAAATATGAAACCTCATGCACAAACAGTATTTTTTTGGTTGAGGTCAATGCATAGAAAAAAAACATGGGTACAATTACCTGTTACTCTTCGATTCCTCATAACACTGGGTCGGTCCTCATATTTTCATCACAATTAATATTAATGGGAAGACGTGTTAGAAATTTTTAGAAAAATGTGCACATAATGTTTCATTTGCGTTAAACCCGATTGATATAGATAAATGCGCATTTAGCACTAAGGGCATCTCCAATGCTCAGACGCTTGGTTGGGCGCTAGACAAAAATAAAATTCAAAAATTTGGCTTAGTGTCTGTGTTAGCATCCATGTCTCCAACGCAAATAACAATTGGCAGGCGCTAATAAAAGTTCATACCGTGCTTTTATGTTTATGAGCTAAATTTTAGCGCATTAAAGTCAAAGTATATACTTTAGTAGATACAAAGTCCATCTTTCAAATATCCACTATGATAATGAAAAAGATGCATAAGATTTTGGTGGGATTCGATTTTTCTGTTTTTTCTCGTGGGATAAAAATGCCTCGAGCGCCCGACGACTCACTCTTTACCGACATAAGCTAGATTCCTGCCTTCGAATGAGAATCGAGTGAAGTTAATGGGAAATTGATCTTCGCTTCCGTCATTAGCATCCGCGTTGTAGATGCCCTAAGTGTTCACAGAGTTTATTGGAGAAAGAAAAATTTATTAAAATGCCAATATTTTTATAGTAAACTACTCAATATTTAATTTATAGTAAGCTTTTATACTTATTCATAACTGCATATGAGTCTTGTTTAACTATTTTATTCCATTGATACAATCGGGATTACAAAATCTTATTTTTAATAATGCTAGCTAGCACCCAAAGTTTTATATAATTCAAATAATTATATACACTTACAAATACAATAACGAATAAGTATTAACTCTTTATTGAATGTTTTTTGTTTTACATTTTAGTTTGATATGTTTTACTACAATGATTACCATCTAAATTTAAGCAAAGTATGACTAAAACAACAACAAAACTAAATCCATATACACTAGTTTATGCCTAAGATATACCATAGTGTGATTATATGTTTTAGTATCCCGAAGTATCATAGAGGCTCTAAATATACTTAATCTAACCAATATACGAAAAGAACTTTCTAGCTAGAAGACTCTAACAATATGCCAATAGAACTTTCTAGCTAGAAGAGGAATGCATCGAAAATGCCAAACTAAGACCGAGCTCCATGGAGGCCTTAATTTGAAAAAAAAATCAAAAATTCAAACTTGCCAGTTTAAAAAAATTCTGAAAAAAATGTGCATGGACCTAGTGAAATATTGTACATGTGTGTAAATTTTCAGGTTGAAATACGTTACAAATGTGAGCTACACAAAGAAAAACAAATCGGGGGCTTTTTAGCATACTCATCCTCAAAATCCATGATTTTTTTATGCAGCTCGCAGTTCAAGGTATTTTCATCCTAAAATTTTACACACATACACATTGCATCCTTGTATACTTTTTTCAAATTTTTTGAAACTGAAAAGTCTAAATTTTGAATTTTTCAGAATTAAGGCCTCCATGGAGCTCGGTCTCCAAAATGCCCTACTCGGAATGCATAGCTTATTTTAACAAATATGTAATTATATAGTGTATGTGGTGTCAATAAGTGCCTTCTCCTATGTGCATTTATTCTCATAGGAGAAATGGTAGCAAACATCATTTTTAGGACAGTAAAACCGCACCTAATCCCAGCCCTATCATGACTTGGCAGTTTTTGGCCGTTTGTTTCTTTGATCTGGCCAATGTGGACCGTTAGATGTGCTGTCAGTGAGGTGTCCCATGCAGTTTTTTCCTGACCACTGTCCTAAAGTTACGCTACTCTGAAAGGAAAAACTGAGATCTCTGGTTGCATGGGAGGGAGGCGTTTTGGCTCCAGGGAGCGTTTGCTCCCGCATGAACAGTAATTCAAAAAAAGTACTCCCTCCGATCCATATTATTTGTCTTAGATTTGTCTTGACAAGGATGTAACTAGACATATTTTAGTGTTAGATACATATGTTTCTAGAGAACTATAAGACAAGTAATATGGATCGGAGGGAGCAGTAAAATGTTTTTAAAATATTCTGTTTTTTTTTTGTGATTGTTCGTATTAGTGTCGCAAGCATGCTTGACAATTTTCATGCGAAATAGAGCTTTGGTGTTTCGTCGGTAAAAAAAAACAAATTTGGGTTGACATAATTGGTGGTAACATTTGGTGTTCAATTTGTTTTTATGCATAGGCCAAAATGTTTAGCCTTTTATCCTAATATTTGCAGGTAGCATTTGGATGTGACTGAATCCACACATTTTTTGCTGGGATACTTTTGACATTTCAAAATTCTTTTCTCGCACAAGAGCACATGCACTCGGAGTCAAATTGAATTTCATGGTTACTTGGGCCTTTTCTCCCGGCCCATTTGTCTACATTCCAGGCAACAACACCAGAGATCCAGTCGATCGGGCAGCTACTCCAAGGAACAGTTCTCAACCTAGTGACGCGAGGGTTTCGTCTAGGGCAGCCGTCGCCGTTAGGGAATTATTGGTCTCCTCGCCTCCGGCTGCCATCTTGGCACTGAGGGATGCGGGATCTCGCATCTTCAAGAGTTTTATTTTTTCGTCATCGTCTAGCGATCATCTGTTTTGTGAGTAGAAATTTACTCTCATTCTTAAATTTTTATTATATTTTCTATTTTTTTATCTAAATCAGTAAAATTACAGGTGTTTCTAAAAGAAAAAGGACAGCCAGTCAATCGCTAACCCTCAATCAAAAAGAAAATAGAAAAACAATCGCGAACCCTCGCGTCGGTCGATAGAATCGACGATGCTTGCACCGGTGGATCCATGTTGGTCGCCGACTTCACTCGATCTGCCGTGGATCTCGAAGCCGATGGACTTCTTGACCTTCTTATCTGTATTAGCAAGCTGTACCACCAACATTCTCAATCTTCCTGCATGTCAACAGCTTCATCTTCCTCCAGCGATGTACCTTCGTCATGATCTCCTGCAGCAATCTGCAGGATCCGAGCCCCCGCTTCATGAAAACCGTGAGCATGTGAGGCAAGAGCTTCACGTTGGAAAGCATCCGCACCCATCTGGAGGGCTGCTCGGTCTTCTTTGTTCTACAAACTTGCTCAATAGCAGGAGCCGGCATTACAAATTTTCTCGGCAGGTTATCGAATGAATTGATGCTATTCTTAGCTGTATGTGATGGCTGTACTTTGCAAGCTTCGGGTACCGGAGAGAAACACGCACTTGCCTCCTTAACCAAGGAGGTCAAAAGTATTCTATTCGCTGCTCTAGCTTCAAAGGCACACACTAGTTCTTCATAGATTCTTCGGCATGGGTACTTTGAGATCTTGTCGTCATATTCGTGTGCATCATCCTGGAACTTCGATAGCTCCTCAGCTGTAAAAATCTGAAAGAAAGACACTCCCCCCGTGTTACAACACGAACAACAAGTTTCCAATAACAAATGTTCCTCGGTACAAAATATTTACAGATATTAAGATTTACCTTTTCCGGTTCACCAACTAGAATTTCTTCTTCGGAGAAACATATGAGCATCAGAGCTGTTGAAAGTTTCAGTAAGCTCCAGCCCTGGGTGTTGATGCCAGACACATCCTTAAGTTGCTCACCGGCACGCCTCAAGGACGCATCATGTTTCTTCTCGATTTCATCGCAATCATACAAGGCACATGCTGACAGAACAATACATTCATTGACCTGGACACAAAGAGCATTGCTTCGTCACCGATGAGAAATACGAAGGCAAAATATATTCTATAAAAATGCAAAGGCACAAATTATCGGGAAGCAAAATGACAAAGAAAGCATCACTGAAGAACAGGAAGGGCACTCACTGGGAAACTGGCAAACTCACCATCTCTGGTTTGACATCAAAGCCTTTACGATTCAGGAACATTATTAGTCCTTGACTCATGGGGAGGCGTTCCTCCTTAGTCAGCTCTGATTTTTCCATAGGCACTAGACTATGCATGATATGCTTCACGCCCCACATCACCTCCATCACAGTTTCATCGAAAATGCAAGGTATGCCCTGAAAAGAAATCGGGACAAACAGTGATCAAATTTATTCACAACCATAAAACAAACAAGGAGTATACTAACCATGCTCGCTTCTATGATTGTTTTATACTCAGGTTTCCCAACAACTAACATCTGCCCAGGACGGCGCCACCTCTTGATGAACTTAGACAGCCTTCTGCAAACACCAGTGTCAGACCTAATGGCGCTGGACTTGTCCTTGAACTTCTTGAATTGTTTGAGCCAAACAATCTGACAAAGAAAAAAAAAAGGATGACCTTGATACACTTGAACATGTGATGTTTCTTCAACGGGGGTTAACCACAAACAACTAATTCAGAAAAAGCATAAACGTCTAATTCAGAATATGTTCATGTGCTAAGGCAACATGATACACTTGAACATATTGTGATAATCACGAACGATGCAAGATCACTAGTTACTCAGATTAATTTGGAGACAAACAAGCGACACAAAGAAGTAATTAAGAGAGGGAATGGAAAGGGTGGGGCACTAACATATCGCGCCATATATTCTGCTCCGAAGTTCGACCAGATATTCTGAATAATATGATGAAGAGAGAAAAGGAAAATTAATTAGCCGATGACATAAACAACAAGAGAAAGCAAGCACAACAGTAAGACAGGTACCTCCTTGGCGCCTGGTAGATAGAGCTGGACCCCATCGAAAGATAGAATTGCAAAGCCCGAGGGTGTCTCCAACAGCAGCAGCATCAGCCCGTGGTTCCCCAATTTGTAAGCTGCATGACAAGCTCAGTAAGCTTGTGCAAAACAAGAAAAGACCGCACCAAGCCACCAAGACCAATCGCCAATTCAGGTACCATCTAAAATCTAACCAAATGCCCGAACCCTAACTCGCCGACACCCTGTGGGGTTGAGACGTGTGGGATCAGGTATGAATCGATCTATATCACTATATGGTTGCCCTGCGGCGTACATATGCCACTACAAATAAGGATCCCTGCCAGTCAAGAACTCAAGATCAAGTTTTCCCTGCTGCCATGGGCGGATTCAGAGAGGGAGGATGAGATTGGCGGCGAGCAGACGGCTCACCTATACTGGTGATCGTCCCCTCCGGAGGAATAGGACCACGCTTGGTCCGTACCCCCATAGCCGGAGGACCACGCCAACGTCGCCTCCTCGACGGCAGAGGACGCAGCCTCATCGTGGAAGGGGGAGACGAGAGGAGGTTGACAGAAGTTGCGGCCGCGCGCGTGGTGATGTTACGGAGTCGAGTAGGTTTTTGTCTTCCAAAACAAAACTTTTCAACGGGGTCTTGTAGATCCTAAAAAAAAGGTGGTCTTGTTTTTTTTTTTGTTCTTAGATTTTGTCAACGTTTGGGATCTTAGGGTATCTCCAATATCGTCCGTCCGGATGTAGCTGTCTGGAGGTAATTTGTTATCCAACACAGTACCCCATCTAACTGTGCACCAGTTCAATTGTCCGAATTCCCGCAAACCGGTTGCAAACTAGGGTGGCTTTGTGGGTGTCCGGACCCATGTAAGCGTCCGATACCCCGGTACCATCCAAAAACATCTCCGGCACACGCGCCCTCTACTCCCAGCCTGCATTCATGCCGACACAGGGCGGACGCGACCTCTCACGGGAGCCGGCATTGAAGAGGTGTGCCGCTTCTCGGTCTCCGTGTCTGTTCAATGTCGGAGCAACACCACTTAATAGGACAGGCGATGCCTATCTACCGCATTCAAACTGACTCCCGTCTGTCCATCTGCCGACATTAAACAGGCGCAGCGACCGAGAAACCAACTCCTACCTGAGCGAAGTGACTAGATAGGATGGGAGGGCTATCTACTGCATTCAAACACGCTCCCGTCTGTCCGCTTGCCAACATTAAACAAGTGCGGCGGCTGAGAAACTTACTCCAGTGCCTGCATTGACACAACCCGCTGCTTAGCCTGATCAGCACTCGCTATTTGAATGCGGCCTCGCCCGACACGATCCGCACTGCACCACGACAACCTTTGATCCTCCTCCGTGCATGACCTCCGCCATTAACACGAGCTCTAGGGTGAGGTGGGAGATCCTCCTGGCGGAGTAGAAGCATGAGGTGGCCAACCTTGCGGCCCACTAGGAGGACCGTTGTGCGTATTGGATATAGGTCGGCTTGTCGGCGATCTCTTCGGGGGTGAGAGACGGCGACCCGACGACGGAGGAAGTGTCCAACTACGAGCTGATGCCTCTGCCCGCGCTGGTCCATGTCGGCTTCACCATGGAGCAAGCACCGGCCACTTCGATGTTGTCATGACATATGTGCACCCGGAGCCGCCAAGGACAAAACACTATATAGGAAACAAGCATGGCTAAAAGGGTGTGCCCATAAAGTTCAAAAAAAAAAGGGTGTGCCCATACCTCGTTCAAAGCAAGGCGGAAGGCTCCCTTGCGCCGTGATATATCTCGCTTATAGCGAGACTAACATTCGCCTCGCGTGAAGTGCTCGCGTATATGGGCCAGCCCGTTAGCGATGTAGCTCGCTTACGTATGGTTTTGTCCGGTTTTTACTTCTCTTTTTGTTCCTTTTTCGCTTATTTTATTTATTCATCTGTTTTCTTTTGTTTTCAATTTTTCATCATTTTTTTGTTTCTTTCATAACTTCTACATGTTTTTTCTTTGTTTTTCTTTTTCAGTTTTTACTTGGTTTTTTGCTTTTCTTTTCTGTTTCCTTTTTGGTTTTTAAAGATTTTCTTTGTTCTCTCTGTATAATTTTTGAATACATCAGGAAAAAAATTATATACACATTTAATATTTTCCCAAATGCTAAATTAACATTTTCCACAACTTATATTTTTTGATGTCTACATTTTCATACATAGTGTCCATTTTTGTATATACTAGAAACATTTTTATATAAAAATTTATCATTTAAAAAATTCTTGATTAATTTTTTAACGCATAATTTTTATTACTAGTCTTATCATAAACATTGTACAGAAATTTTATAGACCAGGAATATTTTATATATGCATGTTTAACACCTTCGAAATTAATGATTAACCTTTTCTAAAACATAATACATTTTTTATGTCTACTTTTTTCCATACACATTCTACATTTTTCTGACATGTCAGGAACATTTTTTATATGTATATGTTTAACATTGTCCATACGCATTCTGTTTTTTCCATACATATTCTATTTTATTTTTTCGATTTACTCTTTTTTATACGCTTTGTACATTTGTTGTTTACATTAGAAACATTTTCTTCCTATAACACTTAACATTTTTAATGCATGATTAACATTTTTCAACTTTTCTATATGAAGTGGTCTTTATAATAGACATACTCGGAATATTTCGAAACATAAGAAAAGTATAAAAAAACAAATGCGAACAGGTGAGAAAAGCGGGGGGAAAATGCTGAAGGCAATTGTCAGCGTTGGGCCAGCCCAATTGGACGGCTGCCTTTACCAAGTCGTCCTACTATTTCACTTGATAGAATATAAAAAATATGTTACTAACATTATAAAATATTAATAAAATATTTGAAAAAATATTAACCTAATACGAGTAGAAAATAATTGTTTGAAAATATCTGCAAAAAATGTTGATACCATAAAAGAAAATTTTGAAAAAATGTTGCTAGCGTACAACACAATATTTGTACAATTTTAAAAATGTTCGCGCATCTAAAAACTTTGCCATATTATAATAAAATGTGAATCATGTATTTGAAAATGTTATAAATGTATACAATAAAAGTTTCCAATGTATATAAAAATTAGATAATGTTTATTAAAAGTATACATCAAACATGTATTTGAAAGAAATGTTAATCACTGTTTTTAAAAATGGTTATCATGTATGAAATATTGTTAAGCGTGTATAATGTTCTTGATGTACAGAGAAATGTAGGCATCAATTATTTTGAAATTATCTATTTTCAAAATGTTTAACATGTATAAAAACAATGTATCACAAGCACATGAAAAATGTACATATAAAGCAGAGGAAAAAGGTTACAAAAAACAAATATATAGAAAACAAAAATGAGAATCAAAAAGCTTCTAAACCAGAGAAAAATCTATGAAAAGCATAAAGAAAAACACATAAAAAGAAAGAAAGAAAAAGCACAAATGAAAACCGTAGAAAAGCAGTGAAAAAGGAAGAGAAATGTAGAAAAATGAAAAAAAAATCGGTGAAAAAAAACAATAAACCCCCGGGAGGAAACAAAAAATCTAAAGAAAAAAGCGAAAAAACGACATACAAGGGCAAGAGAGCGAGCGGCTGAGCAGTACTGGGCCCGCCCATTCGCTCGCTCTTTTCGGTGCATCTTCGAACAGAAAAACACCATGCCCTGCCCCAACAATGCACCGAGTCAACGACACGAACACGAAAGCCAGGTGTATATTTTGGTAGCCCTAAAAATAAGGGAACTGCTAGGCGCCGGTGCACCGGCCGAACAGTTCGGCCGGTCTAGCCCCAGCCACCCGATGCGCAGGATTAGAGCCGTTCGTTCACCCCTCTCCAACGTCATCATCTTCTTCCCCCTTCCCCCTACTTCAGATTCGCCGTGCGCTCGCCCCTCGGCCGCCGCGCGCTCGCTCCCGGCCGCCGTTGGATGCGCCCCCGGCCGCAGCGCGCTCGCCCCTGGCCGCCCAATGCTCTCGCCCCTGGCCGCCCAGCGCTCGCTCCCGGCCGCCGTTGGATGCGTTGCTACAGCCTCGACACCGCAACCCCCCCCCCCCCCCCCCCCCCCCCCCCCCCGCGCAGCTCTCGCCCTCCATAGCCACGACGCCATCGCCCGCGGTCGCAGAGCTGGTGGTCGACGCTCACCGGGGTCCCTCAGTTGTCGCCGTCACGGTCGTCGGCAACATTAGTTGCGGCCCGCCGGCTTGTCGAGTCGAAAACTCGCCATGGTCATCATCGTACATGGTGGAAGCTTCTGCAAACGTTGGATGTAACTTTGCCATAGCCGGTTGCAGCTTTGGTCCTCCGACCATAGCTTCTGTCACCTCCGGTTGAAGCATTTTCGTTTGCCGGTTGGAGCTTTTCCCATCAACAGTTGTACCTTCTCAGGTGCCGATTGCAGCTTCCATGGCGCCCCGTCTCAGTTTCCATGTATCTCTGGTTGGAGCTTTTTGTCAGCGGTGGTAGCATTCTCGTGTGCCGGTTGTAACAATTTGAAGTACTGGTTGTAGCACGGCGTGACAGCATTGTAGCAAAAATTCCCGCCGCCGGCTATGGCAATGCCGCAAAATGAGACACCGGTTGTAGCAAAAATTCCCGCCGCCGGCTATGGCAATGCCGCAAAATGAGACACCGGTTGTAGCAAAAATCGACACTAGTTGTAGCAAATATCGCTGGATCATAGTGGCTACAAACTCCGGCAAACTCGGGTTGCAGCTCTGACGAACGAGGTTGTAGCTTTTTTGTTGAACGGTTGTAGCATTTGTCGTCACACGTTGCCGATTGTAGCTCTGTTGTGCACACGTTGTAGCATCTTTGCAAGCTGATTGTAGCTTTGTGGTACGTGGTTGTAGCATTCGCAACACCATCGTCGGCAGGTCTCTCGTGCAGCAACCTAATGGGGATCCGCCGGTGGTGGCCTTGCCGGAGAAGCCGCGGCGCTCGGCGGCAGCGCCTGAGGTCGCGAGGGGGGGGGGGGGGGGCGAGGGGGGGATGAAAGGTGGAGGGAGGTTGAGTGGTAGAAGGAAGAAGAAGATAAGGGGTCGCCCGGTGGTGGCCTCGCCAGAGAAGCCGCTGCGCTCGGCGACAGCGCCTGAAGTCGCGGAGGGGGGGGGGGGGGATTGAAGGTGGAGGCAGGCTGAGTGGTGGAAGGAAGAAGAAGATAAGGCAAAAGAAAAAAAACTAGGAGAAGGACGCGCGAGAGATCGGCCGAGCGTTTTGGCCGGTGCCCCGGCATAAAACGTTTCCCTAAAAAATAAGGTGTATACTTTTGGTTGTTTTCGAAGGATAAATAAATAACCGTACCTCCGCGTACCCGTCGTGACGTTCATGACGTGTACGTTCGTGACTCTGAGTTGCTCACCGAATTGGATTGGGCAGTGCTACTGGCAGCCCACATATACGTGCCCGCCCACATATACGTTGGAGATGGAGAACAAGAAGCTGATCCACCTGCTTGCGCGATCCTCTCATCCTGCACCATAGTACGTAATTAATAAATTAATTATGCCCTGAGTTTTAAGGACTACTATTTTCTTGTGATCTTACTAATGAATTCTAGTACTATCTAAGTCGCTTGGTTTTCATTTGCACCTCAATTGGATATTTTCTAGAGAATCATTGGTTCAAATCCACGGTCGGGACGTCTCTTTGGCTCCTTGCACTCATCCACGTGGAGGCAGAGTATGTAATTCCTGTGATTGATGGAATATGTAAGATGGTGAAGGCGTGAAGCAGCTCTTACGCGTGAGAAAGCAGAATGATCAACGTTAATTCTTATGTGTATATATTCCTTAGCAATTAGTAAAAGAATTGTCGTGTACGTTGTTGAGCAGTGGTTATGATGAATTGATGATTGATCATTCTACATCGGTACCAGTGGGTGCTACTCCCTCCGTTCAATAATATAAGATCGTTTTTCAAGCTAGCACAGTTTGAAAAAAGATTTTATATTATGGAATAGAGAGAATAGTAGCTATAGCTTTCTTATGTGTTTACTACGCACCGACACTTCTGCATTCATGGCGAACCTACCATGGGGTTGAGCGGTTTTTTTCAGAAACACATGAAATTTTGTTCATACTAGTAACAATTAGAGGCACGCTGATATGGGTCTAGGATAAAAAAAATAAAGTAACTCCGATGACTGAGAATTACGATGAAATCTCTTGCTAACACCTTCTTCATGGTATCAATATGTGCTAAAAAAATACTCCCAAAACTTCGTTAAAGAGGCTGCAATTGGACTGAAACAATGATGTTATCACTTTTTCACACGCACGAACATTATCAATAACACTTTTTAGAAACGCCTTGAGTAGCCCATCCAAAAAGATGGGAAGTCTTGATCGATGAACGTACTTGGGTCGGGATGATCCCCAAGAAGTGATGGTCGTCGAATCACAGTATCTTTAGCATGGTCATCAAAGAGATACCATGTATTAGGTGAAAAGACCGACCGGGATGGCTGCACGCGCATGATCGAAGCAAATTTCCCCGCCCTAGCACCCGTATCCCGTCGATCGACGGTATTTCCTATTCGCCGCTCGAGATGTCCTATAGGACGCTAGTGAGCGGCAAACAGACGCACCTTCGCACTGGTGCAATCCGACAGAGCCGGTCCATCCGGCGGAGCACTGTAGCGGCCGACACACTACATGGCTCTGACATTGTAGCGCATGGTATACTGTAGCAAACCTTTTTTTGACAGGTTTCTTCTAACATTTCCTTAAAATATGAATATTCTTCAAAAATGCAGACAATTTTTGAAATTTCTGAACATGTTTTTGGAAAATATTAACATTTTATGAAAATGTAAACAAATTATGAAGTATCTGAACATTTTTTCAAAAATTGTTCAGTATGTGTTTTAGAAAAGTTCAGTGTATATTAGAAAATTGTTCACCTCATATTGAAAATAGGTTCATCGTATCATTTATTTTTAAATATCTGCAATCCACTAACTCTTTGTCCTAAGCATGCAACGCTTCCACGTCAATAATTATTTTTCACAATTAATCATGAGATTAACCTATTATATATGATTTCAGCATACCATTTTTTAGAACTGTTCCGTGTCATCGTTCGGGTTATCTACTACTATTATGAAATGTTCAGTTTGTATAACAAAGTGTTCATCATATAATTACAAAAGGTTCATCATATATTTAAAAATATTGAATGTATATACAAAAAATTCAATGGTGTATTGAAAAATATCCAACGTTTATTAGAAGAAAAATACTCACGGTATATTGCAAAATTTTGAAAAACTAGAACAGTTTTCAAAAGGAAAAAAAAAAGAGAAAACCCAGAAGAAAACCAAATTTAAAAAAGAAAGAAAAAAGAAAAAGCAGGCGAAATAAAGTACCAAACACATGCACACACACAAAACAGCTAAACTGAAAAACAAACAGGCAAAAAAGGTTAGCCCGGCTGGAGGCTCGCTTCAGCGAAGTCGCTGCTATTTGCGTCCCACTGCTAGCGTATTGATTGGCCTCGCTGTTCTACGTGAAAAATGTCGGCCCAACGCACAAAACTGACGAGCAAGCAACCGAAACAGGCCAGCCAATTTAGCAGCGAGGATCTGGACATGTTTTTTCAACATTCCGGAAGGTTCTGGACATGTTTTGTTGTTTTCGGGTTTTTCTGGTTTATATAATTTTTACTTCTTCAATTTATTTTTAATTTTGTCTTAGAAACATAATTTTAAAAATAAATGTGGTTTTACAAAAAAAATGTTAGTACATTCAAATAATATTCACAATTTGAAAAATGAATGTGTTTTTAAAAAATGTTCCTAATTTGAATAAACCTATGGAAATTTGAAAGAATGTTGGTGTTAAACAAATGTTAATTTGTTTTCTAAAAAACCTGCGTTTTCAAAAATGTTTGCAATTTTGAAAAAAATGATTTAATAGAAAATCTTCATTTTTTCAAAATATGTTCATATTTTCTAAAATGTCCTTTTCCTTTTGTATTTTTTAAAACACCAAATGAAAAAAGTTGAAAAACAATTGCTGGCTACAGTAGTCAGCTCGCGGCACTAGAGGGCCGGTCCAGTCGGGGGTTGGCCAGTGCGATCGGCCGACTGTTTGCTACATAGAGCAGCAAATAGAAGGTCCCCGATGTTACTGCCTGTGTTCTGCACGCCGCTAATGTGCGCCTACGCTTGGCAATGAATACCTCGCCTCAGATGGTCGACGATGGATGCGGAATAGGAGTCCGGCGGGATCACTACCTGGATTGGATGATTATATTTGTTCTGAAGAAGGAGGCCCGGATTTATTATAAAAGTGCCCAGAACTACAAAGCACCCCCAACATAATAAAAAATGCATCGAGGTCCCTATAATACCAAATGGCCGCAACCGCCACCATAGTGAATCGCCAATGTGCCGCTGTCGCCTCTTTCCTATGCGATCCAGCCTGACCTTATCGATGATTGCGAAAAAGTCTTCATGCACGTGTCGCTAAGGGGAGTAGCGTCGTGGAGCAGCAGTCGTTTCTGTAAAATCCTTGAATCAGTCGGAGGCACCCGACAGCTTTTGTCGTCATCGCAAACAGGGGGTGAGAAACCCTAACCTTGTCATAGCAAGGATACAAGTGGAATAAACAACGGAACTCTGTCGAACCCGTCCTAATGGATGAACTCAAGGAGGATCCGAGCCTGAACGTCGTATGTGCAACAAAAAATCAACTTAGCTTAAACAACTATCTGTAGCAAAGGCATCAGGATACCCCTTGTTTGGGAACGCAGTAATTTCAAAAAAATTCCTACGATCACGCAGGATCTATCTAGGAGAAGCATAGCAACGAGCGGGGAGAGTGTGTCCACGTACCCTTGTAGACCGAAAGCGGAAGCATTTTATCAACGCGGTTGATGTAGTCCTACGTCTTCACGATCCGACCGATCCTAGCACCGAACGTACGGCACCTCCGTGTTCAGCACACGTTCAACTCGATGACGTCCCTCGTACTCTTGATCCAGTTGAGGCCGAGGGAGAGTTCCGTCAGCACGACGGCGTGACGACAGTGATGATGAAGTTACCGGCACAGGGCTTCGCCTAAGCACTACGACGATATGACCGAGGTGTGTAAGTGTGGAAGGGGGGACCGCACACGGCTAAGACAAATCTTGTGTGTCTTTGGGGTGCTCCCCTCCCCCGTATATAAAGGAGGGAGGGAGGAGGCGGCCGGCCTAGGGGGCGCGCCAAGCATAGGGAGTCCTACTAGGACTCCCAAGTCCTAGTAGGATTCCCTTTCCTATTCGGAGTAGGAGAGAAGGAAAGAGAGGGAGAGGGAGAAGGAAAGGGGGGCCGCGCCCCCGCCCCTTGTCCAATTCAGTTTGGGCAGGGGGGAGGCGCGCGCCACCTCTTGGCCCTTCTCCCCTCTCTCCACTAAAGCCCAATAAGGCCCATTACTTCTCCCGGTGAATTCCCGTAACTCCCCGGTACTCCGAAAAATACATGAATCACTTGGAACCATTCCGATGTCCGAATATAGCCTTCCAATATATAAATCTTTACCTGTCGACTATTTCGAGACTCCTTGTCATGTCCGTGATCTCATCCGGGACTCTGAACAAACTTCGGTTATCAAATCACATAACTCATAATACAAATCATCATCGAACGTTAAGCATGCGGACCCTACGGGTCCGAGAAGTATGTAGACATGACAAAGACACATCTCCGGTCAATAACCAATAGCGGAACCTGGATGCTCATATTGGCTCCTACATATTCTACGAAGATCTTTATCGGTCAAACCGCATAACAACATACGTTGTTCCCTTTATCATCGGTATGTTACTTGCCCGAGATTCGATCGTCGGTATCATCATACCTAGTTCAATCTCATTACCGGCAAGTCTCTTTACTCGTTCCGTAATACATCATCCCGCAACTAACTCATTAGTCACATTGCTTGCAAGGCTTATAGTGATGTGCATTACCGAGAGGGCCCAGAGATACCTCTCCGATACACGGAGTGAGAAATCCTAATCTTGATCTATGCCAACCCAACAAACACCTTCGGAGACACCTGTAGAGCATCTTTATAATCACCCAGTTACGTTGTGACGTTTGATAGCACACAAAGTGTTCCTCCAGTATTCGGGAGTTGCATAATCTCATAGTCTGAGGAACATGTATAAGTCATAAAGAAAGCAGTAGCAATGAAACTGTAACGATCATAATGCTAAGCTAACGAATGGATCGTGTCCATCACATCATTCTCTAATGATGTGATCCCGTTCATCAAATGATAACACATGTCTATGGCTAGGAAACTTAACCATCTTTGATTAATGAGCTAGTCAAGGAGAGGCATACTAGGGACACTCTGTTTGTCTATGTATTCACACATGTACTAAGTTTCCGGTTAATACAATTCTAGCATGAATAATAAACATTTATCATGATATAAGGAAACATAAATAACAACTTTATTACTGACTCTAGGGCATATTTCCTTCAGTCTCCCACTTGCACTAGAGTCAATAATCTAGATCACATCACCATGTGATTAACACCAATAGTTCACATCGCCATGTGACCAACACCCAAAGGGTTTACTAGAGTCAATAATCTAGTTCACATCGCTATGTGATTAACACCCAAAGAGTACTTAGGTGTGATCATGTTTTGCTTGTGAGAGAAGTATAGTCAACGGGTCTGCCACATTCAGATCCGTATGTATTTTTTGTAAATTTCTATGTATACAATGCTCTGCACAGCGCTACTCTAGCTAATTGCTCCCACTTTCAATATGTATCTAGATTGAGACTTAGAGTCATCTAGATCAGTGTCAAAGCTTGTATCGACGTAACCCTTTATGACGAACCTTTTTGTCACTTCCATAACCGAGAAACATATCCTTATTTCACTAAGGATAATTTTGACCACTGTCCAGTGATCTACTCCATGGTGAGGTACACAATAGGTCTGGTACACAACATAGCATACTTTATAGAACCTATGACTGAGGCATAGGGAATGACTCTTCTTTCTATTTTCTGGCATGGTCAGGTTTTGAGTCTTTACTCACTTTCACACCTTGCAATACAGGCAAGAACTCCTTCTTTGACTATTCCATTTTGAACTACTTCAAAATCTTGTCAAGGTATGTACTCATTGAAAACACTTATCAAGCGTTTTGATCTATCTCTATAGATCTTGATGCTCAATATGTAAGCAGCTTCACCGAGGTCTTTCTTTGAAAAACTCCTTTCAAACACTCCTTTATGTTTTCCAGAAAAATTCTACATCATTTCTGATCAACAATATGTCTTTCACATATACTTATCAGAAAAGCTATAGTGCTCCCACTCACTTTCTTATAGATACAGGCTTCACCGCAAGTCTGTATAAAACTATACGCTTTGATCAACTCATCAAAGTGTATATTCCAACTCCGAGATGCTTGCACTAGTCCATAGATGGATCGCTGGAGTTTGCACACTTTGTTAATACCTTTAGGATTGACAAAACCTTCTTGTTGTATCATATACAACTCTTCTTTAAGAAATCCATTAAGGAATGCAGTTTGACATCCATTTGCCAGATTTCATTAAATGTGGCAATTGCTAACATGATTCGGACAGACTTAAGCATCGCTACGAGTGAGAAAATCTCATCGCAGTCAACACCTTGAACTTGTCGAAAACCTTTTGCGACAATTCGAGCTTTGTATATAGTAACGCTACTATCAGTGTCCGTCTTCCTCTTGAAGATCCATTTATTCTCAATGGCTTGCCGATCATCGAGCAAGTCAACCAAAGTCCATACTTTGTTCTCATACATGGATCTCATCTCAGATTTCATGGCTTCAAGCCATTTCACGGAATCTGGGCTCATCATCGCTTCCTCATAGTTCGTAGGTTCGTCATGGTCAAGTAGCATGACCTCCAGAACAGGATTACCGTACCACTCTGGTGTGTATCTTACTCTGGTTGACCTACGAGGTTCGGTAGTAACTTGATCTAAAGTTTCATGATCACTACCATTAGCTTCCTCACTAATTGGTCTATGAATCACTGGAACTGATTTCTGTGATGAACTACTTTCCAATTCAGGAGAAGGTACAATTACCTCATCATGTTCTACTTTCCTCCCACTCACTTCTTTCGAGACAAACTCCTTCTCTAGAAAGGATCCATTCTTAGCAACGAATATCTTGCTTCGGATCTGTGATATTAGGTGTACCCAACAGTCTCCTTTGGGTATCCTATGAAGACACATTTCTCTGATTTGGGTTCGAGCTTATCAGGTTGAAGCTTTTTCACATAAGCATCGCAGCCCCAAACTTTAAGAAACGACAACTTTGGTTTCTTGCCAAACCACAGTTCATATGGCGTCATCTCAATGGATTTAGATGGTGCCCTATTTAACGTGAATGCAGCTTTCTCTAATGCATAACCCCAAAACGATAGTGGTAATTCGGTAAGAGACATCATAGATCGCACCATATCTAATAAAGTACGGTTATGACGTTCGGACACACCATTACGCTGTGGTGTTCCAGGTGGCGTGAGTTGCGAAACTATTCCACATTGTTTCAAATGAAGACCGAATTCGTAACTCAAATATTTGTCTCCGCGGTCAGATCGTAGAAACTTTATTTTTTTTGTTACGATAATTTTCCACTTCACTCTGAAATTCTTTGAACCTTTCAAATGTTTCAGACTTATGTTTCATCAAGTAGATATATCCATATCTGCTCAAATCATCTGTGAAGGTCAGAAAACAATGATACCTGCTGCAAGCCTCAACACTCATCGGACCGCATACATTGGTATGTATTAGTTCCAACAAGTCAGTCATCTTGCCCATGAGGCATGGTTCGCAAGCATCAAGTGATTCATAATCAGGTGATTCCAAAAGCCCATCAGCATGGAGTTTCTTCATGCGCTTTACACCAATATGACCTAAACGGTAGTGCCACAAATATGTTGCACTATCATTATCAACTTTGCATCTTTTGGTATCAATATTATGAATATGTGTATCACTATGATTGAGATTCAATAAACCATTCACCTTGGGTGTAAGACCATAGAAGGTTTTATTCATGTAAACAAAATAACAATTATTCTTTGACTTAAATGGATAACCGTATTGCAATAAACATGATCCAATCATATTATGCTCAACGCAAACACCAAATAACATTTATTTTAGGTTCAACACTAATCCCGAAGGTAAAGGGAGTGTGCGATGGTGATCTTATCAACCTTGGAATTACTTCCAACACACATCGTCACCTCGCCCTCAACTAGTCTCTGTTCATTTTGTAACTCCTATTTCAAGTTACTAATCATAGCAACTGAACCAGTATCAGATACCCAGGGGCTACTATTAACACTAGTAAGTACACATCAATAACATCTATATCATATATACTTTTGTTCACTTTGCCATCCTACTTATCCACCAAGTATTTGGGGCAGTTCCGCTTCCACTAACCATTACCTTTGCAGTAGAAGCACTCAGTTTCAGGCTTGGGTCTAGCTTTGGGCTTCTTCATGGGAGTAGCAACTTGCTTGCCATTCTTCTTGAAGTTCCCTTTCTTTCCCTTGCCCTTTTACTTGAAACTAGTGGTCTTGTCAACCATCAACACTTGATGCTTTTCTTGATTTCTACCTTCGCCGATTTTAGCATCGCGAAGAGCTCGGGGAATCCTTTTCGTCATCCCTTGCATATTATAGTTCATCACGAAGTTCCAGTAACTTGGTGATAGTGACTAGAGAATTTTGTCAATCACTATCTTATCCGGAAGATTAACTCCCACTTGATTCAAGCGATTGTAGTACTCAGACATTCTGAGCACATGCTCACTGGTTGAGCTATTCTCCTCCATCTTGTAGGCAAAGTACTTGTCGGAGGTCTCATACCTCTTGGCACGGGCATGAGTCTGAAATACTAATTTCAACTCTTGGAACATCTCATATGCTCCATGGCGTTCAAAACGTCTTTGAAGCCCCGATTCTAAGCCGTAAAGCATGGTGCACTAAACTATCAAGTAGTCATCATATCGAGCTTGCCACACGTTCATAACATCTCCATCTGCTTCTGCAATCGGTCTGTCACCTAGCGGTGCATCAAGGACATAATTCTTCTGTGCAGCAATGAGGAAAATCCTCAGATCACGGACCAAGTCCGCATCATTGCTACTATCAACTTTCAACTTATTTTTCTCTAGGAACATATCAAAAATAAACAGGGAGCTACATCGCGAGCTATTGATCTACAACATAATTTGCAAATACTATCAAGACTAAGTTCATGATAAATTAAAGTTCAATTAATCATATTACTTAAGAACTCCCACTTAGATAGACATCCCTCTAATCATCTAAGTGGTCACGTGATCCAAATCAACTAAACCATGTCCGATCAGCACGTGAGATGGAGTAGTTTTGAATGGTGAACATCACTATGTTGATCATATCTACTATATGATTCATGCTCGACCTTTCGGTCTCAGTGTTCCGAGGCCATATCTGCATATGCTAGGCTCATCAAGTTTAACCCGAGTATTCTGCGTGTGCAAAACTGGCTTGCACCCGTTGTATGTGAATGTAGAGCTTATCACACCCGATCATCACGTGGTGTCTCGGCACGACGAACTGTAGCAACGGTACATACTCAGGGAGAACACTTATACCTTGAAATTTAGTAAGGGGTCTGATACGTCTCCAACGTATCTATAATTTTTGATTGTTCCATGCTATATTATCTACTGTTTTGGACATTACTGGGCTTTATTATTCATTTTTATATTAATCTTGGGACTAACCTATTAACCGGAGGCCCAGCCCAGAATTGCTGTTTTTTTGCCTATTTCAAAGTTTCGCAGAGAAGGAATATCAAACGGAGTCCAAACGGAATGAAACCTTCGGGAACGTGATTTTCAGAACGAACAAGATCCAGGAGACTTGGACCCTACGTCAAGAAATAAAGGAGGAGGCCACGAGGTAGGGGGCGCACCTACCCCCCCAGGGTGCGCCCTCCACCCTCGTGGGCCACCTGTTGCTCCACCGACGTACTCCTTCCTCCTATATATACCTACGTACCCCCAAACGATCAGATACGGAGCCAAAAACCTAATTCCACCGCCGCAACCTTCTGTACCCACGAGATCCCATCTTGGGGCCTGTTCCGGAGCTCCGCCGGAGGGGGCATCGATCACGGAGGGCTTCTACATCAACACCATAGCCCCTCCGATGAAGTGTGAGTAGTTTACCTCAGACCTTCGGGTCCATAGTTATTAGCTAGATGGCTTCTTCTCTCTTTTTGGATCTCAATACAATGTTCTCCCCCTCTCTCGTGGAGATCTATTCAATGTAATCTTCTTTTTGCGGTGTGTTTGTTGAGACCGATGAATTGTGGGTTTATGATCAAGTTTATCTATGAACAATATTTGAATCTTCTCTGAATTCTTTTATGTATGATTGGTTATCTTTGCAAGTCTCTTCGAATTATCAGTTTGGTTTGGCCTACTAGATTGATCTTTCTTGCAATGGGAGAAGTGCTTAGCTTTGGGGTTCAATCTTGCGTTGTCCTTTCCCAGTGACAGTAGGGGCAGCAAGACACGTATTGTATTGTTGCCATCGAGGATAACAAGATGGGGTTTTTATCATATTGCATGAATTTATCCCTCTACATCATGTCATCTTGCTTAAGGCGTTACTCTATTTTATGAACTTAATACTCTAGATGCATGCTGGAGAGCGGTCGATGAGTGGAGTAATAGTAGTAGATGCAGGCAGGAGTCGGTCTACTTGTCTCGGACGTGATGCCTATATACATGATCATACCTAGATATTCTCATAACTATGCTCAATTCTGTCAATTGCTCAATAGTAATTTGTTCACCCACCGTAAAATACTTATGCTCTCGAGAGAAGCCACTAGTGAAACCTATGGCCCCCGGGTCTATCTTCATCATATTAATCTTCCAATACTTAGTTATTTCCTTTGCTTTTTTACTTTGCTTTTATTTTACTTTGCATCTTTATCACAAAAATACCAAAAATATTATCCTATCCTATCTACCGGATCTCACTCTCGTAAGGGACCGTGTAGGGATTGACAACCCCTTATCGCGTTGGTTGCGAGGATTTATTTGTTTTGTGTAGGTGCGAGGGGCTCGCACATAGCCTCCTACTAGATTGATACCTTGGTTCTCAAAAACTGAGGGAAATACTTACGCTACTTTGCTGCATCACCCTTTCCTCTTCAAGGGAAAACCAACGCAGTGCTCAAGAGGTAGCAAGAAGGATTTCTGGCGCCGTTGCCGGGGAGGTCTACGCAAAAGTCAACATACCAAGTACCCATCACAAACCCTTATCTCCCGCATTACATTATTTGCCATTTGCCTCTCGTTTTCCTCTCCCCCACTTCACCCTTGCCGTTTTATTCGCCCTTTTTCCGTTCGTCTTTTCGTTTGCCTTGATGTCTTTCTTGGCTCGTTTGCTCGCTTGGTTGAAATAGTTGAGTATTTATTCCTAAACAGAGAAGCTAAGATCTATGGATCCTCATCCGCTTGCTAATCTTTTTAAGAGATCCAATTATGATGAACCAATTGCTAGTGAGTTTTGTGCACTAGATTATCTTTATGAAGTTTTGCTTGAAATTTGTGAATCTGAAAATTGTGATGAAGAAATTTATGAAGAGATTCACGATAGCTCCTTGAATAAAAAGCATGATTGCAATAATTTTATTTTAGATTCTCTTGATGTCAATTGTGCTAATAATATGCAAAACCCTAAGCTTGGGGATGCTAGTTTTGCTATGTCTACTACTTGTTGCAATGATCATGATTGGGGTGATTCTTCTTATGATCTTGAAAATTTATCTAATCCCCATGATGAATATGAGATTGATAATATTGTTTGCAATAATATTGAAAGTGGGTTTGGAAGAGTGTCAACTTTAGATCCCACATATTTGGAGAATATTCAATCTTATGATTTTTTGATAAAAGTCGGTTTGGAGAGGTCATGACTTTAGTTAATGTTAATCCCACTATTTCGGAAGAGTGTCAACTTTGCATGCATGTGGATCGTGTTGAAAATATTTTATGTGATAGCTATTTTATTGAATTTGCTTATGATCCCACCTGTAATTATTACGAGAGAGGAAAATATGGTCGTAAAAAATTTCATGATAATAAATTACCTCTCGTAATGTTGAGATTGCTATTGTTTCTTTCCGCTTCCTTCCATATGCTAGTTTTTGCTTGCTATGATAATTTGTTTGCCTATAAGATGCTTATGCATAGGAAGTATGTTAGACTTAGATGTGTTTGTCACGTGTTTCATGATGCTCTCTTTGTGCTTCAATTCTTGTCTTTCTTGCGAGCATCATTAAAATTATCAATGCCTAGCTAAAAGGCTTTAAAGAAAAGCGCTTGTTGGGAGACAATCCAATATATTTCCTTTCCGTCGTTGAATAAATATTTGTTCTAGCCTCTGGTTATGTGTTTTTATGTTTTAATTAGTGTTTGTGCCATGTTAAACCTATAGGATCTTCTTGGATGATAGTTATTTGATATTGCTGTAATTTCCAGAAACTTTCTGTTCACGAAACAAATTGTTAAACATCACCAGAATGTGATAAAATACTGATTCCAATTGCTACTGATCAATAAACAAATTGTCTAGGTCTTCCTATTTTGGCTGATTTTTTGGAGTTCCAGAAGTTTGCGTTAGTTACAGATTACTACAGACTGTTCTGTTTTTGACAGATTCTGTTTTTCGTGTGTTGTTTGCTTATTTTGATGAATCTATGGCTAGTAAAATAGTTTATAAACCATAGAGAAGTTAGAATACAGTAGGTTTAACACCAATATAAATAAAGAATGAGTTCATTACAGTACCTTGAAGTGGTCTTTTGTTTTCTTTCGCTAACGGAGCTGACGAGATTTTCTGTTGAGTTTTGTGTTGTGAAGTTTTCAAGTTTTGGGTGAAAGATTAGATGGATTATGGAACAAGGAGTGACAAGAGACTAAGCTTGGGGATGCCCATGGCACCCCCACGATAATCTAAGGACACCAAAAAGCCAAAGCTTGTGGATGCCCCGGAAGGCATCCCCTCTTTCGTCTACTTCCATCGGTAACTTTACTTGGAGCTATATTTTTATTCACTACATGATATGTGTTTTGCTTGGAGCGTCTTGTATGATTTGAGTCTTTGCTTTTTAGTTTACCACAATCATCCTTGCTGTACACACCTTTTGAGAGAGCCATATATGATTTGGAATTTGTTAGAATACTCTATGTGCTTTGCTTATATCTTTTGAGTTATATAGTTTTGCTCTAGTTCTTCACTTATATCTTTTAGAGCACGGTGGTGGATATGTTTTATAGAAACTATTGATCTCTCATGCTTCACTTAGATTATTTTGAGAGTCTTAAATAGCATGGTAATTTGTTTAAATAATCCTAATATGCTTGGTATTCAAGATTAGTAAACACTTTCTTATGAGTGTGTTGAATACTAAGAAAAGTTTGACGCTTGATAATTGTTTTGAGATATAAAGATGGTGATATTAGAGTCATGCTAGTTGAGTAGTTGTGAATTTGAGAGATACTTGTGTTAAAGTTTGTGATTCCCATAGCATGCACGTATGGTGAACCGTTATGTGATGAAGTCGGAGCATAATTTATTTATTGATTGTCTTCCTTATGAGTGGCGGTCGGGGACGAGCGATGGTCTTTTCCTACCAATCTATCCCCCTAGGAGCATGCGCATAATACTTTGCTTTGATAACCTATAGATTTTTGCAATAAGTATATGAGTTCTTTATGACTAATGTTGAGTCCATGGATTATACGCACTCTTCTTCCTTCCACCATTGCTAGCCTCTCTAATACCGCACACTTTTTTCACCGGTATCATACACCCACCATAAACATTCCTCAAAACAGCCACCATACCTACCTATCATGGCATTTCCATAGCCATTCCGAGATATATTGCCATGCAACTTTCCACCGTTCCGTTTATTATGACACGCTCCATCATTGTCATATTGCTTTACATGATCATGTAGTTGACATCGTATTTGTGGCGAAGCCACCGTTCATAATTCTTTCATACATGTCACTCTTGATTCATTGCATATCCCGGTACACCGCCGGAGGCATTTCATATAGAGTCATATTTTGTTCTAAGTATTGAGTTGTAATTGTTGAGTTGTAAGAAAATAAAAGTGTGATGATCTTCATTTTAAAAGCATTTTCCCAAGTGAGGAAAAGGATGATGGAGACTATGATTCCCCCACAAGTCGGGATGAGACTCCGGACGAAAAAAAGGGAAGAGGCCATAAAAAAGAGAGGAAAAGGCCCAAATAAAAAAATGAGAGAAAAAGAGAGAAAAGACAATGTTACTATCCTTTTACCACACTTGTGCTTCAAAGTAGCACCATGATCTTCATGATAGAGAGTCTCTCATTTTGTCACGTTCATATACTAGTGGGAATTTTTCATTATAGAACTTGGCTTGTATATTCCAATGATGGGCTTCCTCAAAATGCCCTAGGTCTTCGTGAGCAAGCGAGTTGGATGCGCACCCACTTAGTTTCTTTTGTTGAGCTTTCATATACTTATAGCTCTAGTGCATCCGTTGCATGGCAATCCCTACTCACTCACATTGATATCTATTGATGGGCATCTCCATAGCCCGTTGATACGCCTAGTTGATGTGAGACTATCTTCTCCCTTTTTGTCTTCTCCACAACCACCATTCTATTCCACATATAGTGCTATGTCCATGGCTCACGCTCATGTATTGCGTGAAGATTGAAAAAGTTTGAGAACGTCAAAAGTATGAAACAATTGCTTGGCTTGTCATCGGGGTTGTGCATGATTTAAATACTTTGTGTGGTGAAGATAGAGCATACCCAGACTATATGATTTTGTAGGGATAACTTTCTTTGGCCATGTTATTTTGAGAAGACATAATTGCTTTGTTAGTATGCTTGAAGTATTATTATTTTTATGTCAATACTAAACTTTTGTCTTGAATCTTTCGGATCTGAATATTCATACCACAATTAAGAAGAATTACATTGAAATTATGCCAAGTAGCACTCCGCATCAAAAATTCTGTTTTTATCATTTACCTACTCGAGGACGAGCAGGAATTAAGCTTGGGGATGCTTGATACGTCTCCAACGTATCTATAATTTTTGATTGCTCCATGCTATATTATCTACTGTTTTGGACATTATTGGGCTTTATTATTCATTTTTATATTAATTTTGGGACTAACCTATTACCCGGAGGCCCAGCCCAGAATTGCTGTTTTTTGCCTATTTCAGAGTTTCGCAGAAAAGGAATATCAAACGGAGTCCAAACGGAATGAAACCTTCGGGAACATGATTTTCAGAACAAACAAGATCTAGGAGACTTGGACCCTATGTCAAGAAATAAAGGAGGAGGCCACCCTCGTGGGCCCCCCGTTGCTCCACCGACGTACTCCTTCCTCCTATATATACCTACGTACCCCCAAACGATCAGATACGGAGCCAAAAACCTAATTCCACCGCCGCAACCTTCTGTACCCACGAGATCCCATCTTGGGGCCTGTTCCGGAGCTCTGCCGGAGGGGGCATCGATCACGGAGGGCTTCTACATCAACACCATAGCCCCTCCGATGAAGTGTGAGTAGTTTACCTCAGACCTTCGGGTCCATAGTTATTTGCTAGATGGCTTCTTCTCTCTTTTTGGATCTCAATACAATGTTCCCCCCTCTCTCGTGGAGATCTATTCGACGTAATCTTCTTTTTGCGGTGTGTTTGTTGAGACCGATGAATTGTGGGTTTATGATCAAGTTTATCTATGAACAATATTTGAATCTTCTCTGAATTCTTTTATGTATGATTGGTTATCTTTGCAAGTCCCTTCGAATTATCAGTTTGGTTTGGCCTACTAGATTGATCTTTCTTGCAATGGGAGAAGTGCTTAGCTTTGGGTTCAATCTTGCGGTGTCCTTTCCCAGTGACAGTAGGGGCAGCAAGGCACGTATTGTATTGTTGCCATTGAGGATAACAAGATGGTTTTTTTTATCATATTGCATGAATTTATCCCTCTACATCATGTCATCTTGCTTAAGGCATTACTCTATTTCATGAACTTAATACTCTAGATGCATGCTGGATAGCGGTCAATGAGTGGAGTAATAGTAGTAGATGCAGGCAGGAGTCGGTCTACTTGTCTCGGATGTGATGCCTATATACATGATCATACCTAGATATTCTCATAACTATGCTCAATTCTGTCAATTGCTCAACAGTAATTTGTTCACCCACCGTAAAATACTTATGCTCTCGAGAGAAGCCACTAGTGAAACCTATGGCCCCCGGGTCTATCTTCATCATATTAATCTTCCAATACTTAGTTATTTCCTTTGCTTTTTACTTTGCTTTTATTTTACTTTGCATCTTTATCACAAAAATACCAAAAATATTATCCTATCATATCTATCAGATCTCACTCTCGTAAGTGACCGTGTAGGGATTGACAACACCTTATCGCGTTGGTTGCAAGGATTTATTTGTTTTGTGTAGGTGCAAGGGACTCGCGCATAGCCTCCTACTGGATTGATACCTTGGTTCTCAAAAACTGAGGGAAATACTTATGCTACTTTGCTGCATCACCCTTTCCGCTTCAAGGGAAAACCAACGCAGTGCTCAAGAGGTAGCAGGGTCATCTTATAATGCTACCGCCGTACTAAGCAAAATAAGATGCATAAAAGATAAACATCACATGCAATCAAAATATGTGACATGATATGGCCATCATCATCTTGTGCTCATGATCTCCATCACCGAAGCATCGTCATGATCTCCATCGTCACCGGCGCGACACCTTGATATCCATCGTAGCATCGTTGTCGTCTCGCTAGCTATTGCTTCTACGACTATCGCTACCGCTTAGTGATAAAGTAAAACAATTACATGGCAATTTGCCGATAACCATATGGACCGGGCGTAGTCAAACTAGATTCAACTAAAGTTGGAGAAATAGAAACCCACTAGCCACCTGTGTGCGAAGCACGTCGGTAGAACCAGTCTCATGAACGCGGTCATGTAATGTCGGTCTAGGCCGCTTCATCCAGCAATACCGCCGAATCAAAGTATGACTATTATCGCCCACATCTCTTTGTGTTCTACTCGTGCATATAACATGTACGCATAGACCTGGCTCGGATGCCACTGTTGGGGAACGCAGTAATTTCAAAAAAAAAATCCTACGATCACGCAAGATCTATCTAGGAGAAGCATAGCAATGAGCGGGGAGAGTGTGTCCACATACCCTCGTAGACCAAAAGTGGAAGCATTTTATCAACGGTTGATGTAGTCGTACGTCTTCACGATCCGACCAATCCTAGCTCTAAACGTACGGCACCTCCGTGTTCAGCACACGTTCAGCTCGATGACGTCCCTCTTACTCTTGATCTAGTTGAGGCCGAGGGAGAGTTTCGTCAGCACGAGGGTGTGGCGACGGTGATGATGAAGTTACCGACGTAGGGCTTCGCCTAAGCACTATGACGATATGACCGAGGTGTGTAACTTTGGAGGGGGGCACCGCACATGACTAAGACAAATCTTGTGTGTCTTTGGGGTGCTCCCCTCCCCCGTATATAAAGAGGGAGGGAGGAGGCGGCCGGCCTAGGGGGCGCGCCAAGCATAGGGAGTCCTACTAGGACTCCCAAGTCCTAGTAGCACTAGTAGAAAAAGGCCCATTTGTCCCGGTTCATAAGGCCCATTTGTCCCGGTTCCTGAACCGGGACTAAAGGGTCGGTACTAAAGCCCAGTACCTTTAGTCCCAGTTCTTATACAAACCGGGACAGATGGGGCTCCACGTGGCCGCTGCGGTTTGCCCAGACAGGAGGGCCTTTTGTCCTGGTTGGTAGCACCAACCGGGACTAAAAGGCATCCACACATCAGTAGTTCAGGGGCTGGGGTTTTTGTTTTCTTAAGGGGGGGGGGGGGGGGGGTTGTGGCACCCCGGCTCAGAGCAACCGGTTTACCTTGCATTGCCAGCCCAGAGATCAAGTCTTCTGGCAATACTCAACAACATGGTACAGGAACGACCGCTTTATTGATGCTAGCGGATACATAAGTCTGATATTACATCGAGATACGAGGCCAAATGGCACACACTGTGTGGCTAAACAGTATGTACATTATTTAATGAACATGAAGAGGGCCTCGATCACATGAACTACGCGGCAGCGGAAGAACGACAAAGTGGAAACTCCATAGCACAGGGACACCGTCGTGGACACGGCCTAGACACGAGATGCGCACTGATGCGAACCGACTTGCCTGAAAGCTGGCATGACATGCCAGGTCAGTACATTGAATGTACTTGCAAGCTCACAACAAACATAAGCACGATGACAGACAATATCATGACAATTAATCAAATTAATGCAATGCAAGAACTACTAAAGATGCAATGAAACCAATACGCGCACCGAGTCTCACAGACTCGCTTACCAGACGGTTACCTCTTAACCAAACGGTGACCATACCTGGGTCACAACTGAAACCAACCACTCATGAACAACTCAGGAGTTCATGAATCACCACAAAACAAAATGCATTGCAATAATCATTTAGTTTACAAGATTAATTATAAAAGTTGATCCATGGTGTGACTTACTTCCGAGCTATGCCCATAATCGAGGACGCGGCTATCGATAGATTAAATACACTCTGCAGAGGTAGCGCACTTTACCCACACTACGGGGCCACTGGCCTCGCACTCCGATTCAGGTGGACCAAAGCTTTCCGACGAAACCCTCCCTTTGTCATGGCACTCTCCTTGCCACTCTGACCAACTCCCTCTCAGGGCTAGGTCTTGGGTGGCCCCGTGCCTACCAAAGGCACCAACGGCCACCGTCGTGGCAAAACGGTCCCAAACGGGGACAAGGTACCATAAAAAGAAAAACGAGCACACAAGGTGATGTCTGCTTACCGGGCCAGGGTATGCACACCCATAACCTTCCCTTGCGGGAGGCACCGGTGAGAGGCACAACAAAAGACCGAATTAAGACCCTCCCACAAGGTAAATGTGGTCGCACATAATAAAAACCCGATTCAGTGGCACCATGATGTGATCAACATCATATTCAAGTTGAAATTAATCAAGTTTAAATTTGACAAAAACTTTATATAAATAACAATGATACTTTGACATAATCAAGCAACTAATCGACATGCAAAGCAAATAACACATGGATATGGATCAAACTTATCAACATAATTATCTTGCAATAGTCAGGATAAAAAACTTCATTGGTCCTAATTCATTTTTGTTAACAAGCAATATTTTTATTAGCTCATCATTTATATGAAAGTATCACTTAATAACATAACTATCATTATCTACCATACCAATATAACTAATGCAAAATTTTATTCCACTTGACCAAACAAGTTCATGCAATTTTGTGGTACCCCGGCTCAGAGCAACCGGTTTACCATGCACTGCCAGCCCAGAGACCATGTCTTCTGGCAACACACAACATCTTGGTACAGAAAACAACCGCTTTATTGATGCTAGCGGATCATAGTTTATATTCCAACAGGTGGCGAGGCCAAGCGGCACACATGGTGCGGCTGAACAATATGTACATTATTTAGTGAACAAAAAGGGGCCTCGATCATAACAACTACGCGGCAGCGGAACAACGTCGTAGCGGAACTCCATAGCACATGGACACCGATGTGGACACGATCTAGACTCAGACAGCACTCCTTTCCAACGAGACTTTCCTGAAATCTGGCATGACACGCCAGGTCAGTACATTGAATGTACTTGCAAGCTCACAACAAGCATAAACATAATGACAAACAATATCATGATAATTAACCAATTATTAATAATGCAACAATGTATCCAACATGCTGTGATCAAGCTCTTGTGAGAAAAGTCCCTCGTACTGGCTTACCAACGGCGACCGCTCTTGGATCACAAACGTACCAACCTTGTGGTCTTAACTTGGGTTACCTCGTGATCTTTCCGGCGATCACAACCACGACAAACACTTGGTCTCAAACGGTGATCCTTCCGGCGATCACAACCACGACCAACACTTGGTCTCAAACATCAAGATGGCCTTCCCGCCATCGTCAACAGTGTAAAGTTCGTGACTTAGTGTGCAAAATTTATTAAACGTTGACCCATGATGTGACCTACTTTCGAGCGTGTCCGTAACCGTGGACTCGGCTATCAATAGATTTATTACACTCTGCAGAGGTAGCGCACTGTACCCACACCACAGAACCCATGGCCTCGCACTCCCATTCGGGTGGACCAACGACATTCCGACGAAACCCCTCCATTGCCATGACACTCTCCCGGCCACTCCAACTCACTCCCCACTGGGCTAGTCCTGGGTGGCCCCGTGTCTACCAAAGACACCAACGGCCACCGTCGTGGCCAAAACATAAACAGTCCCACACGGGGACAAGGTACTATAATCTCAACAACGGGCACACAAGGTTATGTCTGCTTATCGGGCCAGGGTACCGCACGCCCATAACCTTCCCTCGTTGGAGGCACCGACCAGAGGCATGACAACGGACCGAATAAAGGCCTTCCCATAAAGGCAAATGTGGTTGCACTGGGAAAAACTAGATTCAGTGGCACCATGACCCGGTCAACGATATATTCAAGTGGGGTTATTATCAGGTTCAACTTAAATTGAAAATAACCGGTGTCATAGTATGCCATGAAAATGCAACACGAACATATGCATCATATATCATCGGAAATAACTGGGTCAACTATATCCACACTAAGCATAAACATCAACAACTCATGACACTTCCCTGGTTATGATTAATCATCACTTTAAACAGAATCATTACTTGGCAAATTTTATCATTTTTCTCCTTCAAGAAAAATAACTCCAAAATAATTACTCATCCATAATCATATTACTTCTTCCTAACAAATATTTCTTCTATTTACTTAACCAACTTAGTTAGCTTTAGACTTTCTGTAAACTAAGCATGACAACTTAAACAAACAACCAACAGAATATAAATAATATAATAGTGATTTAAATGCATGGATTAACTCATTCATTCAAGTTAAAAAATCACAAATATTGTAATGGCACCATGAAAATGTTGTTGTGGCTTGCCTTAGTGCAGATGAGGTTCACAAGCCTCCTGGTGATCCTCAAGACAAGCTTCACTTTCTGAAAATATTTATAAACACAAAAAGAAAACATCAAGAACCCTTCTGAAATTCACCAGAAAATCTAGACAGTAGAGAAAAATCTCATTTTTGGTGAGCTACTAGATTTCTTCACAAAGAACACAATGCAAAAAGAATCAATTCATTTGGACTTATGGTTAAAGAGTTTTGGCTGTTTGAAGCTCTCTGGAAAAATGAAATTTGAATTTAAATAAAAACAGAACTGAGGGGGGTGCGTCGAAGGCGTAAAGCCTCGCGGGCGCCACCACTCGTACCGCTTCACGCGCGTACAGAGTGGCTGACTAGCGGGCCCCGCTAGTCAAGTGAGAGGGAGGGGGAGAAGGAAACAGAGGACGGCGCGGCTTCGCCGGAGCACACGCTGGCGAGGAGAGCTTCTTGGCCAGAACGGGAGGGAGGGATCGAAAGAGGAGACGGAGGCGCACCTGCCCGTACCCGTAGATTAGCTAAGGGTGGTCGGACGGCGTCGGAAACAGCCTCTCCAGCGGCGACAGGAAGCAGAGGTTGCCGGAGATGAAGACGCCGGCGACTTGAGGCGACACCAGGGGCTCCAACTGGGCGGAACGACACCATCGAGGCACGGCGGAGGCCCTAGAAGGGAGTCCCGAGCCTGGGAGGGGCTGGAGCTGTGGAGACGACCCGAGGGGATCGCCGGCAAGCTCGAGCTCGGAGACAGCGGCCCGCGGCCTGCCCGGCCGGGCTACGGCTTTCTACGAGATTGTGGAGTGTGTGGGAGGAGTGGATGGTGCTCGAGGAGGCTGGGGAGGGCTCTATTTATAGCCGAGCGTCGAGGGGGATCGAGCTCCGCCGGTGGACACCTGGACACGGCGCCCAGCGACGAACGACGTCAGTGGGTGAGGGAGAAGGCGACGCAGGTCACGCGGGAACTGTGGGCGAGCGGAGACGAGCACAGGAGCGAGAGGGTGGTGACGAGCATAGTGCAGAGCGCACTGTTGTGTTGGCCGGACTGCGCCCGTGCTCGCTACGGTGAGCTCCAGTGTCGGCGAGCGCCAGGAGGGAGTTAAGAGGGTTTGGACGAAGATTGTGGCGAAGTTTGGCAAGGCTAGGCAGGCGGGGAAGCGCGCACGCGCGCAACAGAGCGCTCGGCGGCACTCAGAGCGCGGCGACATGCAGGTTGGCATCGTGCACACGCGTGGTCACCACATGAACTCTGACCTCAGGCTGACCTAAGCCTAAACTTCATGTCTGGCATGTTGTTCATGGTAGTTTTAGTGGTTACCACACTTGGGTTTGATCGCAGGCGCAGTAGAATAGATTTCAACCGCCTGGTAAGTTTCTGGATAGTAACTTTGAGAGCTTACTATGGTCAAACTACTGAGAGCTGGGAGCTGGGCTTTGGAGGTTAGCAATCATCTACTAAGGTGACGATGCACATGAAAAATCAGCCACAATGGAGCAAGTAAAATGGTAGTTGCTGAAGAAACTACCATTTCTGTTCAGAACAGAAAATATTTTTTGTAGCAAAAATATTCCAAAAAGTGATGAATTTTTTTTTCTCAGGAAGGTGCCCTAGGGTTCAAAGAATATTTGTGAATTTCCTCAGATTTTTGTGGGCAAGAAAAATTGGGGTTGCTTTGGAGCACATTGAGCTAGCTAGGGTTTAAGAGAGGGAAATGAATATTTTTCCTTTAAGAAAAATATTCAAAATATTATTTTGAGGTGAACTAGAGAAGAAATGATAGTTAGAGAGGGAAATGAGGCACTTGGGTGAAAGTCAAGGGGTACCCAAGTGTTTAAGTCCATATGAAAAGATTCAAAACTCCAAATTTTCAAACCAAATCAAATAAAAATCAGACAAAGGAAAGAGGGCAAAAACCAGGCTGTCACAAACCTCCCCCACTTAGGATGAATCTCGTCCTCGAGATTCGGTTGCTTGGGAAAACCATTCTGGATAATGTGCCTTTAGAAATTCTTCCCGTTCCCAAGTTGATTCTGACTCTGTGTGATGCTCCCACTGAACTTTGTAGAACTTCCTTGCTTTACTACGAGTGGCTCTTTCCATCTGATGCAAAATTCTAACCGGCCTCTCTTCATATGTTAAATCCTTTGCCAACTCTATTTCAGTCATAGCAGTCTTTTTCTCAGGCGGCGATATGCATCGCCTCAACTGTGAGACCTGAAACACATTGTGTACTTCCGACAATTCAGGGGGTAGCTCCAACTGATATGCAACAGTACCCACTCGGGACATAACTGGAAATGGACCAATAAATCTGGGTGCCAACTTTCCACGAGTCTGGAATCTCTTGACTCCTTTCATAGGAGTGACTCGGAGATATACGTGTTCTCCGGGTTCAAAACTGATCTGTCGGTGCTTTGCATCATAATAACTCTTCTGTCGAGATTTGGCAAATTGCAATCTGTCTCGGATTTCCTTAACTTGTTTCTCAGCTTCCATCATGAGATCTGTTCTGAAAATACGGCTATCTCCAGTTTGAGACCAATTTAAAGGAGTGCGACACTTACGGCCATACAAAGCCTCATACGGTGACATCTTTAGACTGGTTTGGAAGCTGTTGTTATAAGAGAACTCGGCGTACGTCAGATAGTCTTCCCATTTAGGTCCTTGGGCCAATGCACAGGCTCATAGCATATCTTCGAGTATTTGGTTTACCCGCTCAGTCTGTCCGTTAGTCTGAGGATGATAAGCGGTACTATATTTTAGCGCTGTCCCCAAGGCTTGATGGAGACGTGACCAAAACACGGAGGTAAATAGTGAACCTCGGTGAGAAGTGATGGTTCGGGGTACTCCATGTAGACTGACTGTTCTGGATACATACAGCTGTGCAAGTTGATCCGCTCGATATGTGGTTTTGATCGGGATAAAGTGAGCTACCTTGGTTAAGGTGTCCACTATGACCCAGATTGCATCATTGCCTCGCTGAGTCTTAGGTAGCCCTGTGATGAAGTCCATGCAGACATCATCCCATTTCCATTGTGACACTGGCAACGGTTGGAGAAGTCCGGCTGGCTTCTGATGCTCTGCCTTCACCTTGTTTCATATGTCGCAACAGGCCACAAAATAGGCAATGTCTTTCTTCATTCCATCCCACCAGAATATTTATCGAAGGTCTTCATACATTTTCGTACCTCCAGGGTGAATAGAATATGAAGATTCGTGTGCTTCCGACAGGATTTTCTTATTTAAGTCCGTCTGACTGGGTACACAAATCCTTCCACGGAATCGGAGGGTACCAAATTGGTCCTTTGAGAAATCTGGAGTCTGTCCTGCTACCATACTCTTGGCACATTTCTGCAGGACGGTGTCAGCTGGTTGGGCCTTGCAGATCTCTTCCTCAAGTGTAGGGGCAACTTCCAAAATATTAGCAAGGCCAGCATCAACTATGACCAGGTTGAGCTGAGCAATTTCCTCTTGAAGTTCAGGAGGCAAGGATTTCAATATGACATTTAGACTGATAGGCTTTCCACTGAGTGCATCGGCAACCACGTTGGCCTTACCCGAGTGGTAATTTATTCCAAGATCATAATCCTTGACTAACTCAAGCCATCTTCGTTGACGGAGATTTAAATCTGACTGAGTAAATATATACTTGAGACTTTTGTGATCGGTAAAAATTTGGCACCTCTTCCCGATGAGATAGTGTCTCCAAATTTTTAGAGCATGAACCACCGCGGCCAATTCCAGATCATGAGTAGGATAATTTCCCTCGTGGGGTCGTAGCTGTCGTGATGCATATGCTATTACCTTGCCTTCTTGCATAAGTACGCATCCAAGTCCTTGTCTGGAGGCGTCACAGTACACATCAAAGCTGCGGTAAATATCTGGAAGAGTCAACACCGGTGCGGTCGTCAGCCGTATCGTTAGCTCATTGAAACTTTTCTCACAGTCATCGGTCCATTCAAACTTCTTATCCTTTTTGAGCAGCTCCGTCATGGGTTTAGCAATCTTGGAAAACCCTTCAATGAAATGACGGTAGTATCCGGCTAATCCAAGAAAACTCCGGATCTGTGATACGGTTGTGGGCGGCAACCAATCGAGCACATCCTTTACTTTGCTCGGGTCCATGGCTATACCTTCGGCGGATAGCACATGTCCAAGAAATCCAACTTGCTTGAGCCAAAACTCGCATTTACTGAATTTGGCGTATAGCTGATGGTCGCGGAGTCGTTGTAGCACTGCTCGGAGGTGTTCTTTGTGATCTTCTTCACTTTTTGAGTAAATAAGTATGTCATCGATGAAGACTACCGTGAACTTATCGAGGAAGTCCATGAATACTTTGTTCATCATATGCATGAAGAAGGCAGGGGCATTGGTGAGACCAAAGGACATAACTGTATATTCATAAAGACCGTATCGAGTGGTGAATGCGGTCTTAGGAATATCTTCCTTTTTAATCTTGAGCTGATAATATCCTGGCCTTAAATCAATCTTGGAGAATAACTTGGCCCCACTGAGCTGATCAAACAAGTCATCAATCCTTGGCAGTGGATATTTGTTTTTGATGGTGACATCATTCAGCTGACGATAATCCACACACATGCGGAGGCTGCCATCCTTCTTGTCCACGAAGATAGCAGGTGATGCCCATGGTGAAGTGCCGGGACGGATATATCCTTTCTGGAGCATTTCATCAAGCTGTTTCTTTAGCTCCACTAATTCTGATGAGGGCATCCGGTCATACTTCTTGTATAACGGTGCGGTTCCGGGCACAAGATCTATAGCAAACTCAAGCTCTCGATCTGGTGGCATGCCTGGCAGTTCTTCTGGAAATACATTAGGAAACTCACTGACCACAGGAATTAATTCCAACTCACCAGCCACAGCGGTGAAGACCATTTCTTTCTTGGGTATGCTTCTGCGAGCATAGAATTTTGTAGTCAGCCCCTTCTGACTGGTCAAAGTGACTTCTCGGGTCGCGCAATTTATGCATACTTGATATTGGGTCAACCAATTCATACCGAAGATAACATCCAACTTTACAGACTCAATGATTATCAAGGAAGTTGGAAAACAGACTCCGTTGATATTGATTTCCAGATTACGGCAGACCAGATTGCTCTTGATTAAGGATCCCGGGGTTTGTACCAGCATATTCTTGCCCAAAAGCGAACAAGGAAATTTGTTTTGGGCAACAAAACTCTGAGAAATAAAAGTGTGGGAAGCCCCAGAGTCAAATAAAATTATGGCAGGTATGTTATTAATAGAAACATACCAATGACGACTTCGGGGTTCTCTTGGGCTTCATCTGCGGAGAGGTGATGAACGTGCCCAGTAATGTTTTGTTGGGTCGGGCATGACTCCATAAAGTTGACTTGTGGCCTGATTAGTGCACTTGCCTTGCCGTTCTTGGGACACTGCCAGGCATAATGTACGATTTGCCCACAACTGAAGCAAGAATTGTTGCGCTGGCGCTCCTCGTGCACTGGGTTGGTCACGACATTCTTGACTTGGGTGGTGGTCTTGTTAACATTCTGTTGCCAATTGTGTTTGTATTCCACCTGAGTCTGCTGCCAGGTACGAGCCTTTTGCATTGGTTGCCCTTCCTTCCTTGGTTCAAACTTGCTCTTGTGATCGTTATTAGCAGGCCTATTGTCCGATATGAGCTTGTGCTCCCTTTCAGCAATGAAAGCTTTGTTCACCAGAGTTTGGAAATCTGGGAAATCAAAAATACTGAGGGTACACCGGAGTTGCGGGTTTAATCCCCCAAGAAATCTGTCAATCTTTCTTTCTTCGGTGGCCACGTCATAAAGGGAGTAACGGGCCAGATGATTGAATTTTTGCAAATATTCTCCCATAGACTGATTTCCTTGGAGTAGTGCGAGAAATTCACGCTGCTTGCTACCTCCTGAGCACTCTGCTGGTTTTCCCTTGAAGAGGAAAGGGTGATGCAGTAAAGTAGCGTAAGTATTTCCCTCAGTTTTTGAGAACCAAGGTATCAATCCAGTAGGAGACCACGCTCAAGTCCCGCGCACCTACACAAACAAATAAGAACCTCGCAACCAACGCAATAAAGGGGTTGTCAATCCCTTCATGGTCACTTACGAGAGTGAGATCTGATAGATATGATAAGATAATATTTTTGGTATTTTTATGATAAAGATGCAAAGTGAAATAAAAGGCAATAGAAATAACTAAGTGTTGGAAGATTAATATGATGGAGAATAGACCCAGGGGCCATATGTTTCACTAGTGGCTTCTCTCAAGAGCAGAAGTATTACAGTGGGTGAACAAATTACTGCCGAACAATTGATAGAATTGAGCATAGTTATGAGAATATCTAGGTACGATCATGTATATAGGCATCACGTTCGCGACAAGTAGACCGAAACGATTCTGCATCTACTACTATTACTCCACACATTGACCTCTATCCAGCATGCATCTAGAGTATTAAGTTCATAAGAACAGAGTAATGCTTTAAGTAAGATGACATGATGTAGAGGGATAAACTCATGCAATATGATATAAACCCCATCTTTTTATCCTCGATGGCAACAATACAATACGTGCCTTGCTGCCCCTGCTGTCACTGGGAAAGGACACTGCAAGATTGAACCCAAAGCTAAGCACTTCTCCCATTGCAAGAAAGATCAATCTAGTAGGCCAAACCAAACTGATAATTCGAAGAGACTTGCAAAGATAACCAATCATACATAAAAGAATTCAGAGAAGATTCAAATATTGTTCATAGATAAACTTGATCATAAACCCACAATTCATCGGATCTCGACAAACACACCGCAAAAGAAGATTACATCGAATAGATCTCCAAGAAGATCGAGGAGAACATGGTATTGAGATCCAAAGAGAGAGAAGAAGCCATCTAGCTAATAACTATGGACCCGAAGGTCTGAGGTAAACTACTCACACTTCATCGGAGAGGCTATGGTGTTGATGTAGAAGCCCTCCGTGATCAATGCCCCCTCCGGCGGAGAGCCGAAAAAGGCCCCAAGATGGGATCTCACAGGTACAGAAGGTTGCGGCGGTGGAAATTGGGTTTTGGCTCCGTATCTGATGTTTTGGGGGTACGTAGGTATATATAGGAGGAAGAAGTACGTCGGTGGAGCAACGTGGGCCCCACGAGGGTGGAGGGCACGCCTGGGGGGGGGGGGGTAGGCGCGCCCGCCTACCACGTGCTCTCCTCGCTGATTCCTTTACGTAGACTCCAAGTCCTCTGGATCACGTTTGTTCCGAAAATCACGTTCCCGAAGGTTTCATTCCGTTTGGACTCCGTTTGATATTCTTTTTCTGCGAAACACTGAAATAGGCAAAAAAAGCAATTTGGGTTGGGCCTCCGGTTAATAGGTTAGTCCCAAAAATAATATAAAAGTGTATAATAAAGCCCTTTAAACATCCAAAACAGATTATAATATATTATGGAACAATAAAAATTATAGATACGTTGGAGACGTATCAAGCATCCCCAAGCTTAATTCCTGCTCGTCCTCGAGTAGGTAAATGATAAAAATAGAATTTTTGATGTGGAATGCTACTTTGCATAATTCTCAATGTAATTCTCTTATTTGTGGTATGAATGTTCAGATCCGAATGATTCAATACAAAAGTTTAATATTGACATAAAAATAATAATACTTCAAGCAAACTAACTAAGCAATTATGTCTTCTCAAAATAACATGGCCAAAGAAAGTTATCCCTACAAAATCATATAGTCTGGCTATGCTCTATCTTCACACACAAAGTATTTAATCATGCACAACCCCGATGACAAGCCAAGCAATTGTTTCATACTTTTGGTGTTCTCAAACTTTTCAATCTTCACGCAATACATGAGCGTGAGCCATGGACATAGCACTATATGTGGGATAGAATGGTGGTTGTGGAGAAGACAAAAATGGAGAAGATAGTCTCACATCAACTAGGCGTATCAACGGGCTATGGAAATTCCCATCAATAGATATCAATGTGAGTGAGTAGGGATTGCCATGCAATGGATGCACTAGAGCTATAAGTATATGAAAGCTCAACAAAAGAAACTTAGTGGGTGTGCATCCAACTCGCTTGCTCACGAAGACCTAGGGCATTTTGAGGAAGCCCATCATTGGAATATACAAGCCAAGTTCTATAATGAAAATTTCCCACTAGTATATGAAAGTGATATCATAGGAGATTCTCTATCATGAAGATCATGGTGCTACTTTGAAGCACAAGTGTGGTAAAAGGATAGTAGCATTGTCCCTTCTCTCTTTTTCTCTCATTTTTTTCTTTGGCCCCTTTTTTTGTTTAGTCCGGAGTCTCATCCCGACTTATGGGGGAATCATAGTCTCCATCACCCTTTCCTCACTTGGGACAATGCTCTAATAATGATGATCATCACACTTTTATTTTCTTTACAACTCAAGAATTACAACTCAAAACTTAGAACAAAGTATGACTCTATGTGGATGCCTCCGGCGGTGTACCAGGATATGCAATGAATCAAGAGTGACATGTATGAAAGAATTATGAACGGTGGCTTTGCCACAAATACGATGTCAACTACATGATCATGCAAAGCGATATGACAATAATGAAGCGTGTCATAGTAAACAGAACGGTGGTAAGTTGCAGGGCAATATATCTCGGAATGGATATGGAAATGCCATGATAGGTAGGTATGGTGGCTGTTTTGAGGAAGGTATATGGTGGGTGTGTGATACCGGCGAAAAGTGCGCGGTATTAGAGAGGCAAGCAATGGTGGAAGGATGAGAGTGCGTATAATCCATGGACTCAACATTAGTCATAAAGAACTCATATACTTGTTGCAAAAATCTACAAGTTATCAAAGCAAAGTATTACGTGCATGCTCCTAGGGGGATAGATAGGTAGGAAAAGACCATCGCTCGTCCCCGACCGCCACTCATAAGAAAGACAATCAATAAATAAATCATGCTTCGACTTCATCACATAACGGTTCACCATACGTGCATGCTACGGGAATCACAAACTTTAACACAAGTATTCTTCAAATTCACAACTACTCAACTAGCATGACTCTAATATTACCATCTTCATATCTCAAAACAATTATCAAGCATCAAACTTCTCATAGTATTCAACACACTCATAAGAAAAATATTTTTACTAATCTTGGATGCCTATCATAATTAAAGCAAATTACCATGATGTTTTGTAGGACTCTCAAAATAATATAAGTGAAGCATGAGAGAACAATAGTTCCTATAAAACAAATTCACCACCGTGCTCTAAAAGATATAAGTGAAGCACTAGAGCAAAAACTATATAGCTCAAAAGATATAAGTGAAGCACATAGAGTATTCTAATAAATTCCGAATCATGTGTGTCTCTCTCAAAAGGTGTGTACAGCAAGGATGATTGTGGTAAACTAAAAAGCAAAGACTCAAATCATACAAGACGCTCCAAGCAAAACACATATCATGTGGTGAATAAAAATATAGCTCCAAGTAAAGTTACCGATGGACGAAGACGAAAGAGGGGATGCCTTCCAGGGCATCCCCAAGCTTTGTCTTTTAGGTGTCCTTAGATTATTTTGGGGTGCCATGGGCATCCCCAAGCTTAGGCTCTTGCCACTCCTTGTTCCATAATCCATCAAATCTTTTACCCAAAACTTGAAAACTTCACAACACAAAACTTAACAGAAAATCTCGTGAGCTCCGTTAGCGAAAGAAAACAAAACACCACTTCAAGGTACTGTAATGAACTCATTATTTATTTATATTGGTGTTAAACTTAGTGTATTATAAATTCTCTATGGTTTATAAACTAATTCATTAGCCATAGATTCATCAAAATAAGCAAACAACACACGACATACAGAATCTGTCAAAAACAGAACAGTCTGTAGAAATCTGTAACTAACGCAAACTTCTGGAACTCAAAAACTTCTACCAAAATAGGACGACCTAGAAAATTTGTTTATTGATCAGCAGCAATTGGAACCAGTATTTTATCACGTTCTGGTGATTTTTAACAATTGTTTTCGTGAACAGAAAGTTTCTGGAATTTTCAGCAAGATCAAATAACTATTATCCAAGAAGATCCTATAGGTTTAACTTGGCACAAACACTAATTAAAACACACAAAAAAATCTAACCAGAGGCTAGATCAAATATTTATTCCTAAACAGAAGCAAAAAGCAAAAAACTAAAATAAAATTGGGTTGCCTCCCAACAAGCGCTATCGTTTAACGCCCCTAGCTAGGCATAAAAGCGAGGATAGATCTAGGTATTGCCATCTTTGGTAGGCAATCCATAACTGGCTCTCATAATAGATTCATAAGGTAATTTTATTTTCTTTCTAGGGAAGTGTTCCATGCCTTTCCTTAACGGAAATAGGAATCTAATATTCCCTTCCTTCATATCAATAATTGCACCAATCGTTCTAAGGAAAGGTCTACCAAGAAAAATAGGACATGAAGGATTGCAATCTATATCAAGAACAATAAAATCTATGGGCACATAATTCCTATTTGCAACAATAAGAACATCATTAATTCTTCCCATAGGTTTCTTAATGGTGGAATCCGCAAGGTGCAAGTTTAAAGAGCAATCATCAAATTCGCGGAAACCTAACAAATCACACAAAGTTTTTGGAATCGTGGGAACACTAGCACCCAAATCACACAAAGCATAACATTCATTATCTTTAATTTTAATTTTAATAGTAGGTTCCCACTCATCATAGAGTTTTCTAGGGATAGAAACTTCCAACTCAAGTTTTTCTTCATAAGATTGCATTAAACCATCAACGATATGTTTGGTAAAAGCTTTATTTTGACTATAAGCATGAGGACAATTTAGCACGGATTGCAACAAGGAAATACAATCCATCAAAGAGCAATTATCATAATTAAATTCCTTGAAATCCAAAATAGTGGGTTCATTGATATCTAAAGTTTTGACTTCTTCAATCCCACTTTTACAAATTTTAGCATCAAGATCTAAAAACTCTGAATTTTTGGAACGCCTTCTAGGTAAAGGTGGCTCATATTCAGTCCCATCATCATCAAGTTTCATATTGCAAAACAAAGATTTAATAGGGGACACCTCAATAACTTTTAGATCTTCATCTTTATTCTCACAAAAATTAGAAGAACACGCTTTCACAAAGCAATCTTTCTTAGCATGCATCCTAGCGGTTCTTTCTTTGCACTCATCAATGGAAATTCTCATGGATTTGAGAGACTCATTGATATCATGCTTAGGTGGAATAGATCTAAGTTTCAAAGAATCAACATCAAGAGAAATTCTATCAACGTTCCTAGCAAATTCATCAACTTTAAGCAATTTTTCTTCAAGCAAAGCATTGAAATTCTTTTGTGAATTCATAAACTCCTTAACACTAGTCTCAAATTCAGAGGGCATCTTATTAAAATTTCCATAAGAATTGTTGTAGGGATTACCATAATTATTAGAGGAATTACTAGGGAACGGCCTAGGATTATAGTTTCCTCTATACGCGTTGTTACCAAAATTATTTCTACCAACAAAATTCGCATCCATAGATTCGTTATTATTCTCAATCAAAGTAGACAAAGGCATATCATTAGGATCAGAAGAAACACTTTTAGTAGCAAATAATTTCATAAGTTCATCCATCTTTCCACTCAAAACATTAATTTCTTCTATCGCATGCACTTTTTTATTAGTAGATCTTTCGGTGTGCCATTGAGAATAATTAACCATAATATTATCTAGGAGTTTAGTAGCTTATCCTAAAGTGATTTCCATAAAAGTGCCTCCCGCGGCCGAATCTAAAAGATTTCTAGAAGCAAAATTCAATCCGGCATAAATTTTTTGTATAATCATCCAAAGATTCAAACCATATGTAGGGCAATTACGTATCATTAATTTCATCCTCTCCCAAGCTTGTGCAACATGTTCATGATCAAGTTGCTTAAAATTCATGATATCATTTCTAAGAGAGATGATTTTAGCGGGAGGAAAATACTTAGAGATAAAAGCATCTTTGCACTTATTCCATGAATCAATACTATTTTTAGGCAAAGACGAAAACCAAACTTTAGCACGATCTCTAAGTGTAAAAGGAAATAGCTTCAATTTAGTAATATCATTTTCCACATCTTTCTGCTTTTGCATATCGCACAAATCAACGAAGCTATTTAGATGGGTAGCGGCATCTTCACTAGGAAGGCCGGCGAATTGATCTTTCATGACAAGATTCAAGAAAGCAACATTATTTTCACAAGATTCAGCATCGGTAAGAGGAGCAATCGGAGTGCCAAGAAAATCATTGTTGTTGGTATTGGTAAAGTCACACAATTTAGTATTATCTTCAGCCATCGTGACAAGCAAGTAATCCAACACACAAGCAAACAAGAAGCGAGCGAGAAAAGAGGCGAACGGAAAAGAGAGGGCGAATAAAACGGCAAGGGTGAAGTGGGGGAGAGGAAAACGAGAGGCAAATGGCAAATAATGTAATGCGAGGGATAAGAGTTTGTGATGGGTACTTGGTATGTCTTGACTTGACTTGACTTGGCGCGAATCTCCCCGGCAACGGCGCCAGAAATCCTCCTTGCTACCTCTTGAGCACTGCGTTGGTTTTCCCTTGAAGAGGAAAGGGTAATGCAGTAAAGTAGCGTAAGTATTAACCTCAGTTTTTGAGAACCAAGGTATCAATCCAGTAGGAGACCACGCTCAAGTCCTGCGCACCTACAAAAACAAATAAGAACCTCGTAACCAACGCAATAAAGGGGTTGCCAATCCCTTCATGGTCACTTACGAGAGTGAGATCTGATAGATATGATAAGATAATATTTTTGGTATTTTTATGATAAAGATGCAAAGTGAAATAAAAGGCAATAGAAATAACTATGTGTTGGAAGATTAATATGACGGAGGATAGACCCGGGGGCCATAGGTTTCACTACTGGCTTCTCTCAAGAGCATAAGTATTACGGTGGGTGAACAAATTACTGTCGAGCAATTGATAGAATTGAGCACAGTTATGAGAATATCTAGGTATGATCATGTATATAGGCATCACATCCGCGACAAGTAGACCGAAACGATTCTGCATCTACTACTATTACTCCACACATCGACCGCTATCCAACATGCATCTAGAGTATTAAGTTCGTAAGAACAGAGTAATGCTTTAAGTAAGATGACATGATGTAGAGGGATAAACTCATGCAATATGATATAAACCCCATCTTTTTATCCTCGATGGCCACAATACAATACGTGCCTTGCTGCCCCTGCTGTCACTGGGAAAGGACACTGCAAGATTGAACCCAAAGCTAAGCACTTCTCCCATTGCAAGAAAGATCAATCTAGTAGGCCAAACCAAACTGATAATTCGAAGAGACTTGCAAAGATAACCAATCATACATAAAAGAATTCAGAGAAGATTCAAATATTGTTCATAGATAAACTTGATCATAAACCCACAATTCATCGGATCTCGACAAACACACCGCAAAAGAAGATTACAACAGGTGGCGAGGCCAAGCGGCACACACGGTGCGGCTGAACAATATGTACATTATTTAGTGAACATAAAGAGGCCTCGATCATAACAACTACGCGGCAGCAGAACAACGTCGTAGCGGAACTCCATAGCACAGGGACACCGATGTGGACACGATCTAGACTCGGACAGCACTCCTTTCCAACGAGACTTTCCTAAAATTCTGGATGACACGCCAGGTCAGTACATTGAATGTACTTGCAAGCTCACAACAAGCATAAACATAATGACAAACAATATCATGATAATTAACCAATTATTAATAATGCAACAATGTATCCAACATGTTGTGATCAAGCTCTTGTGAGAAAAGTCCCTCGTACTGGCTTACCAACGGCGATCGCTCTTGGATCACAAACGTACCAACCTCGTGGTCTTAACTCGGGTTACCTCGTGATCTTTCCGGCGATCACAACCACGACCAACACTTGGTCTCAAACGGTGATCCTTCTGGCGATCACAACCACGACCAACACTTGGTCCCAAACATCAAGATGGCCTTCCCGCCATCGTCAACAGTGCAAAGTTCATGACTTAGTGTGCAAAATTTATTAAACATTGACCCATGGTGTGACCTACTTTCGAGCGTGTCCGTAACCGTGGACTCGGCTATCGATAGATTTATTACACTCTACAGAGGTAGCGCACTGTACCCACACCACGGAACCCATGGCCTCGCACTCCCATTCGGGTGGACCAACGGCATTTCAACGAAACCCCTCCATTGTCATGACACTCTCCTGGCCACTCCGACTCACTCCCCACTGGGCTAGTCCTGGGTGGCCCCATGTCTACCAAAGACACCAACGGCCACCGTCGTGGCCAAAACATAAATAGTCCCACGCGGGGACAAGGTACCATAATCTCAACAACGGGCACACAAGGTTATGTATGCTTACCGGGCCAGGGTACCGCACGCCCATAACCTTCCCTCGTTGGGGGCACCGACCAGAGGCATGACAACGGACCGAATAAAGGCCTTCCCATAAAGGCAAATGTGGTTGCACTGGGAAAAACTCGATTCAGTGGCACCATGACCCGGTCAACGATATATTCAAGTGGGGTTATTATCAGGTTCAACTTAAATTGAAAATAACCGGTGTCATAGTATGCCATGAAAATGCAACACGAACATATGCATCATATATCATCGGAAATAACTGGGTCAACTATATCCACACTAAGCATAAACATCAACAACTCATGACACTTCCCTAGTTATGATTAATCATCACTTTAAACAGAATCTTTACTTGGCAAATTTTATCATTTTACTCCTTCAAGAAAAATAACTCAAAAATAATTACTCATATCCATAATCATATTACTTCTTCCTAACAAATATTTCTTCTAGTTACTTAACCAACTTAGTTAGCTTTAGACTTTCTGTAAACTAAGCATGACAACTTAATCAAACAACCAACAGAATATAAATATTATAATAGTGATGTAAATGCATGGATTAACTCATTCATTCAAGTTAAAAAATCACAAATATTGTGATGGCACCATGAAAATGTTGATGTGGCTTGCCTTAGTGCAGATGAGGTTGACAAGCCTCCTGGTGATCCTCAAGACAAGCTTCACTTTCTGAAAATATTTATAAACACAAAAAGAAAACATCAAGAACCCTTCTGAAATTCACCAGAAAATCTAGACAGCAGAGAAAAATCTCATTTTTGGTGAGCTGCTAGATTTCTTCACAAAGAAGACAATGCAGAAAGAATCAATTCATTTGGACTTATGGTTAAAGAGTTTTGGCTGTTTGAAGCTCTCTGGGAAAATGAAATTTGAATTTGAATAAAAACAAAACTGAGGGGGGTGACGTCGAAGGCGTAAAGCCTCACGGGCGCCACCACTCGTACCGCTTCGCGCGCCTACAGAGTGGCTGACTAGCGGGCCCCGCTAGTCAGGTGAGAGGGAGGGGAGAAGGAAACAGAGGACGGCGCGGCTTCGCCGGAGCACACACCGGCGAGGAGAGCTTCTTGGCCAGAACGAGAGGGAGGGATAAAAAGAGGAGACGGAGGCGCACCTGCCTGTACCCGTAGATGAACTAGGGGTGGTCGGACAGCGTCGGAACAGCCTCTCCAGCGGCGACAGGAAGCAGAGGTCGCCGGAGAATGAAGACGACGGCAACTTGAGGCGACACCAGGGGCCCCAACCAGGCAGAACGGCACCACCGAGGCACGGCGGAGGCCCTAGAAGGGAGGCCCGAGCCTGGGAGGGGCTGGAGCTGCGGAGATGACCCGAGGGGATCGCCGGCGAGCTCGAGCTCGGGGACGGTGGCCCGCGGCCTGCCCGGCCGGGCTACGGCTTTCTACGAGATTGTGGAGTGTGTGGGAGGAGTGGATGGTGCTCGAGGAAGCTGGGGAGGGCCCTATTTATAGCTGAGCGTCGAGGGGGGATCGGGCTCCGCCGGTGGACACCTGGACACGGCGCCCGGCGACGAACGGTGTCAGTGGGTGAGGGAGAAGGCGAGGCAGCTCACGCGGGAACTGTGGGCGAGCGGAGATGAGCACAGGAGCGAGAGGGTGGCGACGAGCACAGTGCGCAACGCACTGTTGCATTGGCCGGACCGCGCCCGTGCTCGCTGCGGCGAGCTCCGGCGTCGGCGAGCGCCAGGAGGGAGTTAAGAGGGTTTGGACGAAGATTGTGGCGAAGTTTGGCAAAGCTATGCAGGCGGGGAAGTGAGCACACGCGCAACAAAGAGCTCGCCGGCACTCAGAGCGCGGCGACATGCAGGTTGGCATCGTGCACACGCGTGATCACCGCGTGAACTCGGACCTCAGGCCGACCTAAGCCTAAACTTCATGTCTGGCAAGTTGTTCGTGGTAGTTTTAGTGGTTACCACACTTGGGTTTGATCGCAGGCGCAGTAGAATAGATTTCAACCGCCTGGTAAGTTTCTGGACAGTAACTTTGAGAGCTTACTGTGGTCAAACTACTGAGAGCTGGGAGATGGGCTTTGGAGGTTAGCAATCATCTACTAAGGTGATGATGCACAAGAAAAATCAGCCACAATGGAGCAAGTAAAATGGTAGTTGCTAAACAAACTACCATTTCTATCAAGAACAGAAAATATTTTCTGTAGCAAAAATATTCCAAAAAGTGATGAAATATTTTTGCTTAGGAAGGTGCCCTAGGGTTCAAAGAATGTTTGTGAATTTCCTCAGATTTTTGTGGGCAAGAAAAATTGGGGTTGCTTTGGAGCACATTGAGCTAGCTAGGGTTTAAGAGAGGGAAATGAATATTTTTCCTTTAAGAAAAATATTCAAAATATTATTTTGAGGTGAACTAGAGAGGAAATGATAGTTAGAGAGGGAAATGAGGCACTTGGGTGAAAGTCAAGGGGTACCCAAGTGTTTAAGTCCATATGAAAAGATTCAAAACTCCAAATTTTAAAACCAAATCAAATAAAAATCAGACAAAGGGAAGAGGGCAAAAACCAGGCTGTCACAAATTTACCAGTAACTAAAACAAGCATATCAAGCATGATAAAGTAACTAGCAATTAACAAAATTTATTTATCAAATTTTAAATGCAAATGAAAACTCATATTCAAGTAGAAAATCATAGACATTAAAATAACACCATCAAAATGCTGGTGTGTGGCTTGCCTTAGTGTAGAGGAGGATCACACCCCTCTTTGTTTGCTGCAAGACAAGCTTCTCCTTCTGAAAATAATTAAAAACCACAAAAACAAATATCAAAAACCTCTCGAATAGCACCAGAAATTCTAGGCAGCAAGGAAAAATCCACCTTTTGGTGTGCTGCTAGAGCTTTCTGAAACAAAGACCATGCAAAAAGAATCAAATCATTTGACTTTTGGTTTAGAAATGGTGGCTGGTCAAAGTTTGGGTCAATTTCTGATTAAATTTGAATTAAACAAAAAATCCTGTGTGGGGGGGGGGGGCTGACGTCGAAGGCGTAAAAGGAAAGTGCGCCTCCACTCGTACCGCTTCTGGCGCGAGTGGTGAGGCTGACGGGTGGGCCCCGCACATCAGGAGAGAGAGAGAGGGGGGAGCGAGATCAGAGGGTGACGACGCTTCACCGGAGCTCATGTCGGCGAGGAGGGGGTTTGGGGCTAGATGAGAGGGATAGGAATGAAGCTGGGTTCACGGCGCACCTGCCCGTACCCGTGGCTTGCCATGAGATGGCCGGAGCTGCTCGCGGTCAAGCTCGCAAGCTGCGGTGGCGGACGGGGTTCGCCGGAGAGGAAGAAGATGACGACTAGAGGCGGCTCCGGGGGGCCAGCAGCATCCAGGCAGCACCATGGGACCTCCGATGCCACGCCCGAGCAGTTGGTCGAGCTCGAGAGGCACCGGAGCGAGGTTGCCGAGCTGCAGAGATCGCCGGAGTTCTCTGGTCGGGGCAGACGGCCAGAGGCCTGCCCGATCGGGCTGTGGCCCTTCTACGTGTTCGCGGAGGTGGTGAGGAGGGGTGCATGGCTAGGAATCGAGGAGGGAGGCCCTATTTATAGCCGGAGCGAGGGGGGTATCGTGTCGCCGCCGGAGTTCTCTAGAAACCGGCGAACGGCGACGAAATACTCCAGTGCGAGGGGGCAAACGCGCAGCGTTAATGCGGGAGCTGTCCACGCTCGTGGACGAGCACAAGACGCAGGGGGAAGAGGACAAGGGCACGCGCGCACTGTGGCTTTTGGCCGCGATGTGCCCGTGCTCGCTGCGGCGTCGGCGAGCGCCAGGGAGAGGTCATGGGCGATGGGTCGGGCCTGTAGGTGCAGCGCGGTAGTCGTCGGCGAGCGCTGGCTTGAGCATGCGCCGAACAGAGGCGTTGGCGCTACCCAGAGCGCGTCGAACGCATGCCAGGCGCCGTGTCCTCACGCGGTCACCGCAATGGCATGGCCAAGACGACGTCCAGGTGCTGCCAAACCTTGTCTACACTCTAGTCCATGCAGTGTTTAGTCTAGGAACGTTGAGAACACATAGCCAGGCCGACCAGACTTGACGCAACCAAGTTGGCAAGTTTCTGACTAGAAACTTGGTCTCCTAGTTAAGGTGGCTTCTAGATGGCCATTTGGGCTGATCTCTTGGGGTTTAGGTTTTCTTAGGAGGGTAATTAAGCTCAAGAAAGATCAGGGCCAAAAGATCAAGGAAAAATGCACTTGCTGTACAAACTGCATTTCTGGTCTAGAATAGAAATGATTTTCTGTAGCAAAAATATTACAAAAAGTCATGCAATATTTTTGCTTGGGAAGGTGTGCCAAGGTCCAAAGAATATTCAGGAATTATTTCAGATTTTTAGGAGCAATAAAAATAAGGGTTGCTTTGGAGCAGTAGTTTCTAAAAAGAATTTCAGAGAGGAAAATGAATATTTTTCTTTTATGAAAAATATTCATTTGATTATTTTTGGGGATTTATCAGAGAAATAAGGTTGAATGGGAAGTAGATAGGTCACTTGGGTGAAAGTCAAGGGTATGTCCAAGTGACAAGTCCATTTGAAATGATTCCAAAATCCAAATCAATGCAAGGCAAAAAACCAAGTCCGGAAACAAAGAGAAGGCAAGTCCGGAAAAAGAGAGAAGGCAAAGTCCAGGCTGTCACAAACCTCCCCCACTTAGGATGAATCTCTTCCTCGAGATTCGTTTGCTTGGGAAAACAATTCTGGGTATGCCGTCCTTAAAAATTCCTCTCTTTCCCAGGTTGCTTCCTCTTCGGTGTGATGCTCCCACTGAACCTTGTAAAACCTTATTTCTTTGCCGCGAGTGACCCTTTCTGTCTGATCCAATATTCTGATTGGCTTTTCCTCATAATTCAAATCCTTAGCCAATTCTATCTCTGCCATATCAGTCCTTTTCTCTGGTGGCGAGATGCATCTTCTCAGCTGCGAGATATGAAACACATTGTGTACTTCTGACAGTTCCGGTGGCAATTCCAACTGATATGCAACTGTTCCGACTCTGGCCATGACTGGAAACGGACCAATGTATCTGGGTGCCAATTTTCCACGGGTCTGAAACCTCTCGACTCCTTTCATAGGGGTGACTCGGAGATATACGTGTTCTCCGGGTTCGAAGCTGATCTGACGGTGTTTTTCAGCATAGTAGCTCTTCTATCGTGATTTGGCCAGCTGTAGTCTGTCTCGGATTTCCTTGACTTGCTTCTCAGCTTCGAGCATTAAATCAATCCCGAAAATACGGCTGTCTCCGGTTTGAGACCAGTTCAATGGAGTGCGGCATTTCCGGTCATACAGAGCTTCATAGGGTGACATCTTTAAGCTGGTCTGGAAACTGTTGTTGTAGGAAACTCGGCGTAGGGTAGACAGTCTTCCCACTTGGTTCCTTGGGCCAATGCACATGCCCGGAGCATATCTTCGAGTATTTGACTTACTCGCTCAGTCTGTCTATCTATTTGGGGATGATAAGCCGTGCTGTATTTCAGAGCAGTCCCCAAGGCTTGATGTAGTCGGAACCAAAATGCGGAGGTGAAGAGAGATCCCCTGTCGAAAGTGATAGTCTTGGGTACTCCATGCAGATTGACAATTCGTGACACATATAATTGTGCAAGTTGATTTGCACGGTAGGTGGTCCGGATGGGAAGGAAATGTGCCACCTTTGTTATGGTGTCCACTATGACCCATATTGCGTCGTTTCCTCGGTGAGACCTTGGTAATCCGGTGATGAAATCCATGCAGATATCGTCCCATTTCCATTGGGATACTAGCAGAGGTTGGAGGAGTCCAGCGGGTTTTTGGTGTGCCGCCTTTACCTTGTTGCATATATCACAACAGGCCACAAAGTATGTGTTGTCTTTCTTCATTCCATCCCACCAGAATACCTGACGAAGGTCTTCATACATTTTGGTACCACCTGGGTGAATTGAGTATGGCGCTTCATGTGCTTCTGCCAATATCTTCTTCTTCAGACCTTCGAGGTTGGGTACGCAAATCCTTCCTCGGAACCTTAGCGTACCTTGCTGATCCCTAGAGAAATCCGGTGCATGCCCTTTGTGCATCTTCTGGACATATATTTTCAATAGTTTGTCATCTCCCTGAGCACTGCGGATTTCTTCTTCGAGAGTAGGGGCAACTTCCAATATGTTGGCAAGACGGACATCGGTGATCACCAAATTGAGCTGAGTGATTTCTTCATAAAGCTTAGGAGGCAATGAATCCATGAGAGCATTAAGGTTGGCTGGTTTGCGGCTGAGGGCATCAGCGACCACATTAGCTTTGCCCGGGTGATAATTTATTCCGAGGTCGTAGTCCTTAACCAACTCGATCCATCTTCGTTGTCGATTTTTTAAATCAGGCTGGGTGAATATATACTTGAGACTCTTGTGGTCGGTAAATATCTAGCACTTCTTTCCAATCAGATAGTGTCTCCAGATCTTCAAAGTGTGCACCACCGCGGCCAATTCCAAATCATGAGTGGGATAGTTTCCTTCGTGTTGTCACAGTTGTCGGGATGCATAAGCCACAACTTTGCCATCTTGCATGAGTACACATCCAAGCCCTTTTCTGGAGGCGTCGTAGTAGACATCAAAACTGCGGTAGATGTTTGGAAGAGTCAATACTGGTGCTGACGTCAGCCTGATTTTTAACTCATTGAAACTCCGTTCGCAGTCCTCAGTCCATTCAAACTTCTTATCCTTCTTTAGGATTTCGTTCATTGGCTTGGCAATCTTGGAGAATCCTTCAATAAAATGGCGATAATATCCGGCTAGTCCAAGGAAACTCTGGATTTCTGAGACTGTCGTGGGTGCGGACCAATCAAGTACATCTTGCACGTTGCTTGGATCCACTAAGATTCCTTCTGCCGAGAGGACATGCCCGAGAAATCCAACTTGCTGGAGCCAAAACTCACATTTGCTGAACTTGACATAAAGCTGATGGTCGCGGAGCCTTTGCAAAACTGCTCAGAGATGTTCCTTGTGTTCGTCTTTGCTCTTGGAGTAAATGAGGATGTCATCAATGAACACCACCACAAATTTGTCCAAGAAATCCATAAACACCTTGTTCATCATATGCATGAAGAAGGCTGGGGCGTTGGTGAGGCCGAAGGACATAACGGTATACTCATAAAGACCGTACCGAGTGGTGAATGCGGTCTTGGGAATATCCTCCTTCTCTATCTTGAGCTGATGATATCCGGTCCTAAAATCAATTTTGGAGAATACTTTGGCCCCGCTGAGTTGATCAAACAGATCGTCAATCCTTGGCAGCGGATACTTGTTTTTGATGGTGACGTCATTCAGCTGTCGGTAGTCCACACACATTTGTAGACTGCCATCCTTTTTATCCATGAATATCGCTGGTGATCCCCATGGTGAAGAGCTTGGGTGGATGTATCCTTTCTGCATCATCTCATCGAGTTGTTTCTTCAATTCCACCAATTCTGTTGAAGGCATCCGATAATATTTCTTGTGTATCGGTGCGGTTCCAGGCACCATGTCAATTGCAAACTCCAGTTCTCTGTCTAGTGGCATGCCTGGTAATTCTTCAGGAAATACATCTCGATACTCACTGATCACTGGAATTAGTTCCACCACTTCTGCCACGGCTGTGAAAATCATATCCTTCTTGGGGATGCTCTTGCGGGCATAAAAACTTGTGGTGCGATCTTCCGTATTTATCATGGTAACTTCTCTGGTCGCACAGTTGATGCATACTTGGTATTGGGTTAACCAATTCATGCCCAGAATAATATCCAATTTGTTAGAATCGATGATTATCAGAGATGTTGGAAACCTGACGCCCTTGATGTCAATTTCCAAATTGCGGCAGACCAGATTGCTTCTCAGCAGGGATCCCGGGGATTGTACCAGCATGTGTTTTCCCAAAATCGAGCAAGGAAAATTGTTTTGGGCAGCAAAACTCTGCGAAATAAAGGAGTGGGAAGCCCTAGAGTCAAATAAAATTACGGCGGGTATGTTATTAACAAGGAACATACCAATGACGACTTCCAGGTCCTCTTGGGCTATGTCTGCGGAGATATGATGGATTTGCCCTTGGATGGTACTTGGGGCGGAATACGGCTCCATGTAGTTGACTTGTGGATGGAATGGAGTTGTTGGTTTGTTGTTCTTGGGGCACTGCCTGGCGCAATGTACTGTTTGCCCACAGCTGAAACAAGAATTGTTGCACTGACAATCTTCGCGCACCGGGCTGGTCACGATATTCTTGACTTGGGTGGTGGTCCTGTTGACATTTTGCTGCCAGTTGGGTTTGTACTCAACCTGAGTCTGTTGCCAAGTACGAGCCTTCTGCACTGGTTGCATATCCTTCTTTGGCTCGAATTTGCGCTTGTGGTCATTAGTAGCTGGCTCGTTGTCGTGTATGAGCTTGTGTTCCCTTTGTGCGATGAGGGCCTTGTTCACGAGAGTCAGGAAGTCCAGAAAATCAGACATGCTGAGGGTGCAGCAGAGATGCTGATTCAGTCCTCCAAGAAATCTTTCGATCTTCCGTTCTTCTATGGCCACATCGTACAGAGAATAGCGGGCTGAATGGTTGAATTTATTCAGGTACTCGTTGACTGTCATGCTGCCTTGAGTGAGGGCGAGGAATTCGCGCTGCTTGATTTTCATAATCCCGGTAGGAATATGATACTAGCGGAAATGATCCTTGAATTTAGTCCAAGTAATTTCCTTGTCCGCGGGCCATATGGCCTTAGCATTATCCCACCATATAGCGGCAGCTCCTTCGAGATAATGCGTTGCGAAGGGAACCTTGTCTCCCTCTTTAGTGCGAGCAATCTCCAGTTTCCTCTCAATAGTCCTTAACCAATCATCGGCGTCCAATGGATCAATAACCTGGCTGAAGCTGGGAGGCTTGGTTCACTGAAAATCTGATAGCTTGGAGTGGTGACCATTCTGGTTTCCATTCTGCCCAACCATAACTTGCACACTTTTCAGTATTTCCAGCAGATCGTTGCTTCTTCTTTCTTCAAACATTCTCAGGATTTGCTCAGTGGAAGGTGGATGTGGCGGTGGAGACGGAGGTGGCTGGTATGGCTCGGGGGAATGTCCTGCCTGCCTTGCGGAGCGACGGACAGGGACATCCTCACAAGCTTGGCTGCTGCTTCCTCCACGCGTCATCCTATTATTTGTTTTCCCAATACATAGCAACCATGATGAGAAAATTCCAAAATGGGAGGAAAGCCATCGACAAATCCCGGAAGAAAACAGCGAATGAAAACCAAAACGAATAAAAGGTTCCAACATAATTATACATAGACTCAACATGAAAGTAAACATCACAACGGGTCTACTACCCTCATACATGAAACTAAGCATCATGACACGTGCGATTACACCCATACATCATACTCATGACAAAAACGATACTCTAGCGGTCTACTGCTTGGACTGTGCTACTGCGGGCTCCTCTCCTGAGCCGGACCCAGATCCTGAACTGATAGTAGAGACCTCCGGGTTAAGAGAGACGCGACGGCGCTGCCTCGAGGGCTCTCCCTCAGGGGCAGGCGCGGGATGGGATCTAAGCATAGGAGCGGCAGAAGTAGCGACAAGGGAAGCCCACGCAGCAGCAGCACTGCGAGGGGTCACCGTCAGAGGGTTAACGGTACCATGCGAAGTCACCGGGGGAACGGAGGCGGAAGGAACTGGAGTAGTGTAGATGACAGTGGGAAGAGGGTTCCTAGTACGAGCAGCAGCGAGAGCTGTCCAGGCGCGGGAAAGCTCCCGAGCTAACTCATAGTTCAGGAGATAACTGGCAGTTGATATAGCGGGAAAGGTGGCTAGTGGGACAATCGCACGCCGGATTAATCAAAGGAAAGCGGATACGCCCATTCTCGTGCAGAGATGGGTAGTAGAAGAGACCTGGGTGGGTGGGTGTGCATGCGAACCTCGTTGTAGCGCAAGTCTACAAGAGCCTCGATAGCAGCAAACTGAACCGCCTGAGATGGCGTAGAAGCAAGACCACCCTTAGTAGAACGAGTGTAAGCGCCAGAAGGGGAACTGTGGTGTAGAGTGACCTCAGCATAATACTCATACAATGCACCGGCCAGATGCTCCCGATACACCCAATACTCTGGATCAGCACCCTCTGGGTAGAGTCGTCGCCACACATTCTGAAGCAGGTGCGGTGATGTATACGGAGCTGGCTCAGGATGGTACAAGATCGGTACTAGAGCCATCTAAACTCACAAACCATACAGTTAGTAATAACAACAAATAATCATGCATGCAATGCAGCAACCAATTTCTATGACTACCGGCACTCAAACAAAGCTATCTACCGTTCCACTAACGCACTAACGGTCTAGCGTGTCCTACAATCAGTGTGGCTCTGATACCAAGCGTTGTGGCACCCCGGCTAAGAGCAACCGGTTTACCTTGCATTGCCAGCACAAAGATCAAGTCTTCTGGCAATACATAACAACATGGTACAGGAACAACCGCTTTATTGATGCTAGTGGATTACATAAGTCTGATATTACATCGAGATACGAGGCCAAACGGCACACACGATGCGGCTGAACAGTATGTACATTATTTAATGAACATGACGAGGGCCTCGATCACACGAACTACGCAGCAGCGGAAGAACGACGAAGTGGAAACTCCATAGCACAGGGACACCGACGTGGACACGGCCTAGACGCGAGATGCGCTTCGATGCGAACCGACTTGCCTGAAAGCTGGCATGACACGCCAGGTCAGTACATTGAATGTACTTGCAAGCTCACAACAAACATAAGCACGATGACAGACAATATCATGACAATTAATCAAATTAATGCAATGCAAGAACTACTAAAGATGCAATGAAACCAATACGTGCACCGAGTCTCACAGACTCGCTTACCAGACGGTTACCTCGTAACCAAACAATGACCATACCTGGATCACAACTGAAACCAACCACTCATGAACAACTCAGGAGTTCATGAATCACCACGAAACAAAATGCATCGCAACAATCATTTAGTTTGCAAGATTAATTATAAAAGTTGATCCATGGTGTGACTTACTTCCGAGCTATGCCCATAACCGAGGACGCGGCTATTGATAGATTAAATACACCCTGCAGAGGTAGCGCACTTTACCCACACTACGGGACCCCTGGCCTCGCACTCCCATTCGGGTGGACCAAAGCATTCCGACAAAACTCCCTTTGTCATGGCACTCTCCCGGCCACTCCGACCAACTCCCTCTCAGGGCTAGGTCTTGGGTGGCCACGTGCCTACCAAAGGCACCAACGGCCACCATCATGGCAAAACGGTCCCAAACGGGGACAAGGTACCATAAAAACAAAAACAAGCACACAAGGTTATGTCTGCTTACCGGGCCAGGGTATGTACGCCCATAACCTTCCCTCGCGGGAGGCACCGGTGAGAGGCACAACAAAGGACCGAATTAAGACCTTCCCACAAGGTAAATGTGGTCGCACTGAATAAAAACCCGATTCAGTGGCACCATGATGTGATCAACATCATATTCAAGTTGAACTTAATCAAGTTTAACTTTGACAAAAACTTTATATAAATAACAATGATACTTTGACATAATCAAGCAACTAATCGACATGCAAAGCAAAACACATGGATATGGATCAAACTTATCAACATAATTATCTTGCAATACTCAGGATCAAAAACTTCACTAGTCCTAATTCATTTTTATTAACAAGCAATATTTTTATTAGCTCATCATTTATATGAAAATATCACTTAATAACAGAACTATCATTATCTACCATAGCAATATAACTAATGCAAAATTTTATTCTACTTGACCAAACAAGTTCATGCAATTTACCATTAACTAAAACAAGCATATCAAGCATGATAAAGTAACTAGCAATTAACAAAATTTATTTATCAAATTTTAATTGCAAATAAAAACTCATATTCAAGTAGAAAATCATAGACATTGAAATAACACCATCCAAATGCTGGTGTGGCCTGCCTTAGTGTAGAGGAGGATCACGCCCCTCTTGGTTTGCTTCAAGACAAGCTTGTCCTTCTGAAAATAATTAAAAACCACAAAAACAAATATCAAAAACCTCTCTGAATAGCACCAGAAATCTAGGCAGCAAGGAAAAATCCACCTTTTGGTGTGCTGCTAGAGCTTTCTGAAACAAAGACAATGCAAAAAGAATCAAATCATTTGGACTTATGGTTTAGAAATGGTGGCTGGTCAAAGTTTGGGTCAATTTCTGATTAAATTTGAATTAAACTGAAATTCCTGGGGGGTGACGTCGAAGGCATAAAAGGAAAGTGCGCCTCCACTCGTACCGCTTCGGGCGCGAGTGGTGAGGATGACGGGTGGGCCCCGCACGTCCGGAGAGAGAGAGAGGGGGAGCGAGATCAGAGGGTGATGGCGCTTCGCCGGAGCTCACGCCGGCGAGGAGGGGGTTTGGGGCTAGATGAGAGGGATAGAAATGAAGCTGGGTTCTGCTACCTCTTGAGCACTGCGTTGGTTTTCCCTTGAAGAGGAAAGGGTGGTGCAGCAAAGTAGCGTAAGTATTTCCCTCAGTTTTTTAGAACCAAGGTATCAATCCAGTAGGAGGCTACGCGCGAGTCCCTCGCACCTGCACAATACAAATAAATCCTCGCAACCAACGCGATAAGGGGTTGTCAATCCCTTCACGGTCACTTACAAGAGTGAGATCTGATAGATATGATAGGATAATATTTTTGGTATTTTTATGATAAATATGCAAAGTAAAATAAAAGCAAAGTAAAAAGAAAGGCAATAACAAAGTGTTGGAAGATTAATATGATGGAGATAGACCCGGGGGCCATAGGTTTCACTAGTGGCTTCTCTCAAGAGCATAAGTATTTTACGGTGGGTGAACGAATTACTATTGAGCAATTGATAGAATTGAGCATCGTTATGAGAATATCTAGGTATGATCATGTATATAGGCATCACGTCCGAGACAAATAGATCGACTCCTGCCTGCATCTACTACTATTACTCCACTCATCGAGCGCTATCTAGCATGCATCTGGAGTATTAAGTTCATGAAAACAGAGTAACGCCTTAAGCAAGATGACATGATGTAGAGGAATAAATTCATGCAATATGATAAATACCCCATCTTGTTATCCTCGATGGCAACAATACAATACGTGCCTTGCTGCCCATACTGTCACTGGGAAAGGACACCACAAGATTGAACCCAAAGCTAAGCACTTCTCCCATTGCAAGAAAGATCAATCTAGTAGGCCAAACCAAACTGATAATTCGAAGAGACTTGCAAAGATAACCAATCATACATAAAAGAATTCAGAGAAGATTCAAATATTGTTCATAGATAATCTTGATCATAAACCCACAATTCATCGGTCTCAACAAACACACCGCAAAAAGAAGATTACATCGAATAGATCTCCACAAGAGAGGGGGAGAATATTGTATTGAGATCCAAAAAGAGAGAAGAAGCCATCTAGCTACTAACTATGGACCCGAAGGTCTGAGGTAAACTACTCACACTTCATCGGAGAGGCTATGGTGTTGATGTAGAAGCCCTTCGTGATGGATGCCCCCTCCGGCGGAGCTCCGGAACAGGCCCCAAGATGGGATCTCGTGGGTACAGAAGGTTGCGGGGTGGAATTAGGTATTTGGCTCCGTATCTGATCGTTTGGGGATACGTAGGTATATATAGGAGAAAGAAGTACGTCGGTGGAGCAACGTGGGGCCCACGAGGGTGGAGGCCGTGCCCTGGGGGGGTGGGCGCGCCCCCCTACCTCGTGGCCTGCTGGAAGCTTCTCTTACGTAGGGTCCAAGTCTCCTAGATCATGTTCGTTCCAAAAATCACGCTCCCAAAGGTTTCATTCCGTTTGGACTCCGTTTGATATTCTTTTTCTGCGAAACTCTGAAATAGGCAAAAAACAGCAATTCTGGGCTGGGCCTCCGGTTAATAGGTTAGTCCCAAAAATAATATAAAAGTGGATAATAAAGCCCAATATTGTCCAAAACAGTAGATAATATAGCATGGAGCAATCAAAAATTCTAGATACGTTGGAGACGTATCAAGCATCCCCAAGCTTAATTCCTGCTCGTCCTCGAGTAGGTAAATGATAAAAACAGAATTTTTGATGCGGAGTGCTACTTGGCATAATTTCAATGTAATTCTTCTTAATTGTGGTATGAATATGCAGATCCGAAAGATTCAAGATAAAAGTTCTTATTGACATAAAAATAATAATACTTCAAGCATACTAACTAAGCAATTATGTCTTCTCAAAATAACATGGCCAAAGAAAGTTCATCCCTACAAAATCATATAGTTTAGTCATGCTCCATTTTCGTCACACAAGAATGCTCTCATCATGCACAACCCCGATGACAAGCCAAGCAATTGTTTCATACTTTAGTAATCTCAAACTTTATAAACCTTCACGCAATATATGAGCGCGAGCCATGGACATAGCACTATGGGTGGAATAGAATATGATGATGCGGGTTATGTGGAGAAGAAAAAAAAGGAGAAAGTCTCACATTAACGAGGCTAATCAATGAGCTATGGAGATGCCCATCGATTGATGTTAATGCAAGGAGTAGGGATTGCCATGCAACGGATGCACTAGAGCTATAAATGTCTGAAAGCTCAACAAAAGAAACTAAGTGGGTGTGCATCCAACTTGCTTGCTCACGAAGACCTAGGGCACTTGAGGAGGCCCATTTTTGGAATGTACAAGCCAAGTTCTATAATGAAAAATTCCCACTAGTATATGAAAGTGACAAAACAAGAGACTCTCTATCATGAAGATTATGGTGCTACTTTGAAGCACAAGTGTGGCAAAGGATAGTAGCATTGTCCCTTCTCTCTTTTTCTCTTTTTTTTTTCTTTTTTGTTGGGCCTTCTCTTTTTTTATGGCCTTTCTCTCTCTTTTTTTTATTCCTCACTTGGGACAATGCTCTAGAAAATGATGATCATCACACATCTATTTATTTACAACTCAATGATTACAACTCGATACTAGAACAAAGTATGACTCTATATGAATGCCTCCGGCGGTATACCGGGATATGCAATGAATCAAGAATGACATGTATGAAAGAATTATGAACGGTGGCTTTGCCACAAATACAATGTCAACTACATGATCATGCTAAGCAATATGACAATGATGAATGTGTCATGATAAACCGAATGGTGGAAAGTTGCATGGCAATATATCTCGGAATGGCTATGGAAATGCCATAATAGGTAGGTATGGTGGCTGTTTTGAGGAAGATATAAGGAGGTTTATGTATTAAAGAGCGTATCATATCACGGGGTCTGGATGCACCAGCGAAGTTTGCACCAACTCTCAATGTGAGAAAGGGCAATGCACGGTACCGAAGAGGCTAGCAATGATGGAAGGGTGAGAGTGCGTATAATCCATGGACTCAACATTAGTCATAAAGAGCTCACATACTTATTGCAAAAATCTACAAGTCATCAAAAACCAAGCACTACGCGCATGCTCCTAGGGGGATAGATTCGTAGGAAAAGACCATCGCTCGTCCCCGACCGCCACTCATAAGGAGGACAATCAAAGAACACCTCATGTTTCCAATTTGTTACATAACGTTTACCATACGTGCATACTACGGGACTTGCAAACTTCAACACAAGCATTTCTCAAATTCACAACTACTCAACTAGCACGACTTTGATATTATTACCTCCATATCTCAAAACAATCATCAAGCATCAAACTTCTCTTAGTATTCAACACACTCATAAGAAAGTTTTTACTAATCTTGAATACCTAGCATATTAGGATTATTTAAGCAAATTACCATGCTATTTAAGACTCTCCAAATAATCTAAGTGAAGCATGAGAGATCAATAGTTTCTATAAAACAAATCCACCACCGTGCTCTAAAATATATAAGTGAAGTACTAGAGCAAAACTATATAACTCAAAATATATAAGTGAACCACAAAGAGTATTCTAATAATTTCCAAATCATGTATAGCTCTCTCAAAAGGTGTGTACAGCAAGGATGATTGTGGTAAACTAAAAAGCAAAGACTCAAATCATACAAGACGCTCCAAGCAAAACACATATCATGTGGTGAATAAAAATATAGCTCCAAGTAAAGTTACCGATGGAAGTAGACGAAAGAGGGGATGCCTTCCGGGGCATCCCCAAGCTTTGGCTTTTCGGTGTCCTTAGATTATCTTGGGGGTGCCATGGGCATCCCCAAGCATAGGCTCTTGCCACTCCTTGTTCCATAATCCATCAAAATCTTTCACCCAAAACTTGAGAACTTCACAACACAAAACTTAACAGAAAATCTCGTGAGCTCCGTTAGCGAAAGAAAACAAAAGACCATTTCAATATACTGTAATGAACTTATTCTTTATTTATATTGGTATTAAACCTACTGTGTTCCAACTTTTCTATGGTTTATAAACTATTTTACTAGCCATAGATTCATCAAAATAAGCAAACAACACACGAAAAACAGAATCTGTCAAAAACAGAACAGTCTGTAGTAATCTGTAACTAACGCAAACTTCTGGAACTCCAAAAAATCAGCCAAAATAGGACGACCTAGGTAATTTGCTTATTGATCAGCAGCAATTGGAATCAGTATTTTATCACGTTCTGGTGATTTTTAACAATTGTTTTCGTGAACAGAAAGTTTCTGGAAATTACAGCAAGATCAAATAACTATCATCCAAGAAGATCCTATAGGTTTAACTTGGCACAACACTAATTAAAACATAAAAATACATCTAACCAGAGGCTAGATCAAATATTTATTCCTAAACATAAGCAAAAGCAAAAAAATACTAAAAATAAAATTGGGTTGCCTCCCAACAAGCGCTATCGTTTAACGCCCCTAGCTAGGCATAAAAGCAAGGATAGATCTAGGTATTGCCATCTTTGGTAGGCAATCCATAAGTGGCTCTCATGATAGATTCATATGGCAATTTTATTTTCTTCCTAGGGAAGTGTTCCATGCCTTTCTTTATTGGAAATTGGAATCTAATATTCCCTTCCTTCATATCAATAATTGCACCAATCGTTCTAAGGAAAGGTCTACCAAGAATAATAGGACATGAAGGATTGCAATCGATATCAAGAACGATAAAATCTACGTGCACATAATTCCTATTCGCAACAATAAGAACATCATTAATTCTTCCCATAGGTTTCTTAATAGTGGAATCCGCAAGGTGCAAGTTTAGAGAGCAATCATCAAAATCATGGAAATCTAGCAAATCGCACAAAGTTTTTGGAATAGTGGAAACACTAGCACCCAAATCACTAAAACATAGAACTCATGATCCTTAATCTTAATTTTAATAGTTGGTTCCTACTCATCATAAAGTTTTCTAGGGATAGAAACTTCCAACTCAAGTTTTTCTTCATAACATTGCATCAAGGCATCAACGATATGTTTAGTAAACGCTTTATTTTGACTATAAGCATGAGGAGAATTTAGCACGGATTGCAACAAGGAAATACAGTCTATCAAAGAATTTTGATAATTAAATTCCTTGAAATCCAAAATAGTGGGTTTAGCAACATCTAGGGTTTTAATCTCTTCAATCCCACTTTTATCAATTTTATCATCAAGATCTAAAACCTCCGAATTTTTGGAACGCCTTCTAGGTAAAGGTGGATCATATTCAGCCCCATCATTATCAAGATTCATATTGCGAACAAAGATTTAATGGGGGACACATCAATAACTTTTAGATCTTCATCTTTATTTTCATAGAAATCCGGTTTAGCGGCCATCTTATTAACTAAGGTAGCCTGCTTATCCGATATTTCAGCAGTCAACTTCTCAAGACGAGCAATTTGGGATCTTAAACCATCAAATTCTTTAGACATATCATCGAGCTCTTTATTCATATAACTCATAAAACTTTTTTGTTCCTTAAGCTCGTTTCTGAAGAAATTATCATGCTCAAATTGCAAAATCATAAAACTCCTGACGTTGCTTTCAATCTCTTCTAACCTTTTAAGGTGAAGATCACCAAATCTAGGTAGAGCCATCATGACAAGCAAGCAATCCAACACACGAGCAAACAAGAGACGGGCAAAAAGAGGCAAACGGAAAAGAGAGGGCGAATAAAACGGCAAGGGTGAAGTGGGGGAGAGGAAAACGAGAGGCAAATGGCAAATAATGTAATGCGGGAGATAAGGGATTGTGATGGGTACTTGGTATGTTGACTTTTGCGTAGACCTCCCCGGCAACGGCGCCAGAAATCCTTCTTGCTACCTCTTGAGCACTGCGTTGGTTTTCCCTTGAAGAGGAAAGGGTGATGCAGCAAAGTAGCGTAAGTATTTCCCTCAGTTTTTGAGAACCAAGGTATCAATCCAGTAGGAGGCCACGCGCGAGTCCCTCGCACCTGCACAATACAAATAAATCCTCGCAACCAACACGATAAGGGGTTGTCAATCCCTTCACGGTCACTTACGAGAGTGAGATCTGATAGATATGATAGGATAATATTTTTGGTATTTTTATGATAAAGATGCAAAGTAAAATAAAAGCAAAGTAAAAACAAATGCACTAACAAAGTGTTGGAAGATTAATATGATGGAGATAGACCCAGGGGCCATAGGTTTCACTAGTGGCTTCTCTCAAGAGCATAAGTATTTTACGGTGGGTGAACGAATTACTGTTAAGCAATTTACAAAATTGAGCATAGTTATGAGAATATCTAGGTATGATCGTGTTTATAGGCATCACGTCCGAGACAAGTAGACCGACTCCTGCCTGCATCTACTACTATTACTCCACTCATCGACCGCTATCCAGCATGCATCTAGAGTATTAAGTTCATGAAAACAGAGTAACATCTTAAGCAAGATGACATGATGTAGAGGAATAAATTCATGCAATATGATAAATACCCCATCTTGTTATCCTCGATGGCAACAATACAATACGTGCCTTGCTGCCCCTACTGTCACTGGGAAAGGACACCGCAAGATTGAACCCAAAGCTAAGCACTTCTCCCATTGCAAGAAAGATCAATCTAGTAGGCCAAACCAAACTGATAATTCGAAGAGACTTGCAAAGATAACCAATCATACATAAAAGAATTCAGAGAAGATTCAAATATTGTTCATAGATAATCTTGATCATAAACCCACAATTCATCGGTCTCAACAAACACACCGCAAAAAGAAGATTACATCGAATAGATCTCCACAAGAGAGGGGGAGAACATTGTATTGAGATCCAAAAAGAGAGAAGAAGCCATCTAGCTACTAACTATGGACCCGAAGGTCTGAGGTAAACTACTCACACTTCATCGGAGAGGCTATGGTGTTGATGTAGAAGCCCTCTGTGATGGATGCCCCCTCCGGCGGAGCTCCGGAACAGGCCCCAAGATGGGATCTCGTGGGTACAGAAGGTTGCAGCGGTGGAATTAGGTTTTTGGCTCTGTATCTGATCGTTTGGGGGTACGTAGGAATATATAGGAGGAAGAAGTACGTCGGTGGAGCAACATGGGGCCCACAAGGGTGGAGGGCGCGCCCCCCTACCTCGTGGCCTCCTGGAAGCTTCTCTTACGTAGGGTCCAAGTCTCCTGGATCATGTTCGTTCCAAAAATCACGCTCCCGAAGGTTTCATTCCGTTTGGACTCCGTTTGATATTCTTTTTCTGCGAAACTCTGAAATAGGCAAAAAAACAGCAATTCTGGGTTGTGCCTCCGGTTAATAGGTTAGTCCCAAAAATAATATAAAAGTGGATAATAAAGCCCAATATTGTCCAAAACAGTAGATAATATAGCATGGAGCAATCAAAAATTATAGATACGTTGGAGACGTATCAGGTTCACGGCGCACCTGCCCGTACCCGTGGCTTGCCGTGGGATGGCTGGAGCTGCTCGCGGTCAAGCTCGCAAGCTGCGGTGGCGGACGGGGTTCGCCGGAGAGGAAGAAGATGACGGCTAGAGGCGGCTTCGGGGGCTCAGCAACATCCAGGCAGCACCAAGGGACCTCCAATGCCACGCCTGGGCAGTTGGTCGAGCTCGAGAGGCACCGGAGCGAGGTGGCCGAGCTGCGGAGATCGCCGGAGTTCTCAGGTCGGGGCAGACGGCCAGAGGCCTGCCGGACCGGGCTGTGGCCCTTCTACGTGTTCGTGGAGGTGGCGAGGAGTGGTGCGTGGCTAGGAATCGAGGAGGGAGGCCCTATTTATAGCGGGAGCGAGGGGGGGTATCGTGTCGCCGCCGGAGTTCTCTGGAAACCGGTGAACAGCAACGAAACGCTCCAGTGCGAGGGGGCAAGCGTGCAGCATCAATGCGGGAGCTGTCCATGCTCGTGGACGAGCAAAGGACGCAGGGGGAAGAGGACAAGGCCACGCGCGCACTATGGCTTTTGGCCGCGACGTGCCTGTGCTCGCTGCGGCGTCTCCGGCGTCGGCGACCGCCAGGGAGAGGTCAAGGGCGATGGGTCGGGGCTGTAGGTGCGGCGCGGCAGTCGGCGGCGAGCGCTGGCTTGAGCACGCGCCGAACAAAGGCGCTGGCGCTACCCAGAGCGCGTCGAAAGCATGCCAGGCGCCGTGTCCTCACGCGGTCACCGCCCTGGCATGGTCAAGACGACGTCCAAGCGCTGCCAAACCTTGTCTACGCTCTAGTCCACGCAGTGTTTAGTCGAGGAATGTTGAGAACACATAGCCAGGCCCACCAGACTTGACGCAACCAAGTTGGCAAGTTTCTGACCAGAAACTTGGTTGCCAAGTTAAGGTGGCTTCTAGATGGCCATTTTCGCTGATCTCCTCGGGTTTAGGATTTCCTAGGAGGGTAATTAAGCTCAAGAAAGATCAGGGCCAAAAGATCACGGAAAAATGCACTTGCTGTACAAAGTGCATATCTGGTCCAGAATAGAAATGATTTTCTATAGCAAAAATATTACAAAAAGTCATGCAATATTTTTGCTTGGGAAGGTGTGCCAAGGTCCAAAGAATATTCAGGAATTATCTCAGATTTTTAGGAGCAATAAAAATAAGGGTTGGTTTGGAGCAATAGTTTCTGAAAAGAATTTCACAGAGGAAAATGAATATTTTATTTTATGAAAAATATTCATTTGATTATTTTGGGGATTTATCAGAGAAATAAGGTCGAATGGGAAGTAGATAGGTCACTTGGGTGAAACTCAAGGGTATGTCCAAGTGACAAGTCCATTTGAAATGATTCCAAAATCCAAATCAATGCAAGGCAAAAAAAAAACAAGTCCGGAAACAGAGAGAAGGCAAGTCCAGAAAAAGAGAGAAGGCAAAATCTAGGCTGTCACACCTTTGGGGGTTTTGGGGGTTTTGTAGGGTCAATTTAGGGGTTTCATATATTGTGTTAGCTAGCTAATAGAGAGAAGTGTCCTCTCTTATGTCCATGCTTGGTCGACGCTACGTACTATACGTATAGAGAGGACTCGACACGCTAGCTAGTAAGCAAATGAAGGAAACCATTAAGTACACAAGATCGTCTTGAACATATACAAAGAGAAGTGATCAACCTCTCTTTCTCCGAGAGATTGGTCGAACAACAAGTTTTCGTACATCTATCCGACGCTACTAGCTACATATATACAATATAAGATCTCTTACAATCCCTAGCATCTGATGTCAAGTTCCACATGGTATTCTCCATCTTTATCTATGACGTGGTCAAGAAAGAATCCCGCCAATTCCTCTTGAATTGCTTTTATGCGATCATGTGGTAGGAGTACATCCCGCAGCTGCCAAAGCTAATTTGAAGAAGGGGGTCAATACATATATATATATGAATGAAACTCAACACAAATGATGGTAATAAAATAAAATTGTGAATATTATTGCTTACGCACTTCATAATCTTCTTCAGAGTAGCCCTCTTAGAGGTCGCCGCGTTGTAGATGTACTCGCAAACGTAGTATCCACAAAAATTATTCCCGCCTTCCTGCCACAACCACTTTACGAGAAATAGAGGTCAATCAAATTGATAATCAAGCATTATAAATGGTAATTATGAAACTAGCTAGAATCAATGGGAGATGCGCGGAACTAGCTAGTAGTACTTACTTTCGGGTGTGTAAATCGCAGCTTCCCCGGCAGTCCCGGAGCTTCTGCGGTGAACACTTTCCAAACCCTGTGAGACAAAGAAAATAATTATTACTTGATATCAGGAAATGAACAAAGTTTCCGATATGGTGCGATAATGATCGATTGAACTTACTTCTCGAGCATTTCAGTCATGTCCGCATACTCCTTTGGATCTTTTCGTCTTGAGTCTAAGACGGTTACTAGTCCCTGCTCAAGCTTAATCTCTAGGAGAATAATGTGGAAGCTGTGCACGCATGCATAACTCATCAATTACATTACTATAACACCTCGAGTAATAAGGGAAACCGAATATGCACAAGACAGTAACACTCACTTGCAGTTGTAAGGAAAGAGTATTTTATCTTTGTTTTGATTTCTAAGCAATGATTTTAGCAAGTTGGCCTCGGCTTCTTTGGCATCATGTTTAACCGTCCATTCATCTATGAGATTTGTGTTAATGAACCCAATATCATAGATTTGTCTTTTCTTGCATTCGACGATCTTCAATCTGCATAATATAGTGAGGATAATTATATATACATGCAATGAAAGAGCTGAGCTATATATAGAGACTTAATTACAGAAGTAGTACTTACAGACAGTTGCAAGTGATGTTTATTTTCTCGAGGGTATTTTGATTGAAAAACTGGAAGAACTCCTCAAATGGAACAGACAACAGATCAATTCCAACGAGGTCGTGCTCCTCTTTAACTCTCAGCGTCAAAATATCCTTCCCAGACTTGCAGGTGTCCATGTACCACTTATGGAATCTTTGCATCATCGTTGTTAGATGAGGATGACCAGGTTTGACGAGAGGCTTCCCGTACCGGTATTTGTGTTCGTCCACCTCCATTGATTCAAAATGTGCATCGTCGGGCAAGTAATCACCAGGATTGGTACCGGGCAGCATCCCCGGCAAATGTACGACGATATCGCTAGACACCTTCAGCGGGGGGCACAATTGGTTCGCCTGTTCGCCGAGCTGGGGAATTTTTTGCCACTTCTTCGTTCTTGTAACCTTTTGTCACTTGAAGTAGTTCCCGACCGGCGCGCTTCTTCCACTGCCTTTTTAAGAGTGCAGACTGATACGTCTCCAACGTATCTATAATTTATGAAGTATTCATGCCATTATATTATCCATCTTAGATGTTTCATATGCATTTATATACTATTTTATATGATTTTTGGGACTAACCTATTAACCTAGAGCCCAGTGCCAGTTTTTGTTTTTTCCTTGTTTTTGAGTTTTACAGAAAAGGAATACCAAACAGAGTCCAATTGACGTGCCAATTTTGGATGATTTTTTATGGACCAAAAGAAGCCCCTGGAGTAAAAGAGTTGGGCCAGAAGAGTCCCGGGCTATCCACGAGGGTGGGGGCATGCCCACGCCCCTGGGCATGGGCCCCTGCCTCGTGGACGACTCGGAGACCCCCCTGACGTGAAACCAACGCCAAAAATTCCTATAAATACAGAAACCCCCAGAAAATAACCTAGATCGGAAGTTCCGCCGCTGCAAGCCTCTGTAGCCACGAGAAATCAATCTAGGCCCTCTCTGGCACCCTGCCGGAGGGGGCCATCATCACTGGAGGCCATGGAGGAGGATCCCGGAGGGGCCATCATCGCCATGAAGGCCAAGGACGAGAGGGAGAACCTGTCCTCATCTAGGGGGAGGCCATGGAGGAGGAAGCACAAGGGGGAGAACCTCTCCTCCTCTCTCTCGGTGGCGCTGGAGTGCCATCGGGAGGGGAATCATCGCCGCGGTGATCGTTTTCATCAACATCACCATCATCATCACCATCCTCATCTATTTTACGCGGTCCACTCTCCCGCACCCCGCTGTAATCCCTACTTGAACATGGTGCTTTATGCCACATATTATGATCCAATGATGTGTTGCCATCTTATGATGTTTTGAGTAGATATCTTTTGTCCTTGGGTTGATTGATGATCTAGATTGGTACGAGTTGTATGTTTTATTTTGGTGCTGTCCTATGGTGCCCTCCGTGTTGCGCAAGCGTGAGGGATTCCCGCTGTAGGGTGTTGCAATACGTTCATGATTCGCTTATAGTGCGTTGCTAGAGTGACAGAAGCTTAAACCCGAGTAAGGGAGTTGTTGTGTATGGGATAAAAGGGGACTTGATGCTTTAATGCTATGGTTGGGTTTTACCTTAATGATCTTTAGTAGTTGTGGATGCTTGCTAGAGTTCCAATCATAAGTGCATATGATCCAAGAAGAGAAAGTATGTTAGCTTATGCCTCTCCCTCATATGAAAATGCAATGACGACTACCGGTCTTGTTAACGATTGCCAAGGACAATTCCGCACACCGACCCATCATTATTCCACACTCGCTATTTATAATATTTAGTAATAAGTTCTAACTTTATGATAACAGCACCTACTTTTATATTTTAGCTCTCCGATACCATGCAAAGTTATCCTCTTCATACCCACAATGTAGTTTTATTTCTCGTTTCTAGTTGGAAGCAAACGTTCGGTGTACGTAGAGTCGTATTAGTGGCAGATAGGGCTTGAGAGAATATTGACCTTACCTTTAGCTCCTTGTGGGTTCGACACTCCATACTTATCACTTCCACCTTTGGAAATTGCTACGATGATTCCCTGCAATTGGGGATTATCACGGACATGGTTGTCATCCGGCGGAGGCGGTGGTGGTCGTTTCAGGGCATCCAAAGTGCGCTGAACTTTCACCTTATCTATCTTCTCCTCCGGAGGTGGAGGTTTCTTTGCAAAAAAATCCTTCACATAGGTTTTACAGATGTCCGCATTTTCCTGTTCGGTCATCTCGTATGGTAACTTCTCTAGAGGCTTGAGAGATGGACCGAAATTGTATTGCCTCCCGCCTCTGGCTGTACTGCTAGACGCCGGAGCAGGCGGAGCGGCTGCAGCTATCTTCTTTCGTTGCTTACAAGGCAGAGAAGAAGGCAGAGTGCTACGATGCGCCGGAGCAGCCGGAGCGGCGGCGGCTCTCTTCCGCCCTTGCTGACGAGGCGGAGGAGGAGGCGGGCTGCTCGGACGCGCCGACGGAGGCGGAGAAGGAGGCGGAGTGCCGCCACGCGCCGGAGAAGGAGGCGGAGTGCCCTGATCACTCGCCGGAGGAGGAGGCGGAGTGCCCTGACTCGCTGGAGGAGGAGGAGGCGGAGGCGTCCAGTTCGGAAGGTTGATGAGCTCCTTCCACCATAGACATGGAGTCTTCAGAGCAAGACCCAGCCAAGTCTCCCCTTCACCGATAGGGTGGTCAAGCTCGAGCTCCTCAAATCCCTCCGTTATTTCATCCACCATCATAGCAGCATATTCTTCTGGAATCGGACGGCAGTGAAAAGTTGCGGGGTTCAAGAGGTGCAACAGAGCCGACAGCCACCTTGACTTTGAAGTTCTGCCATTGCATCATAAGCTAGCAATCATGAGACTCCGTGATAGCATCCACGGGGTAGCTAGCAGGAGCCATGAAGACAGGCTCCTGAAGCAGCTCGGTGGAAGCCACGCTGCTTCTCCGCTGAGATGGCGGGGTAGCTTCGGCAGGTCGCTTGCTGTGAACTGCTTCTCGTTCCTCTAGCGCTTGTACCCTTGCGTGCAGCGCCTGCAGTTGGGTCTGCTCCACTTTCCTCTTCCTCTCCCGGCCTTTTTAACCGCCTGCGTCGGGAAACCCAGCCTTCCACGAAATGGAGCCTGGCGTGCCTCATGTCCGTCCAGGGTGCTCAGGATTCCCGAGGGCCATTGTGAGCTCGTCGTTCTCTTTATCGGGAACGAACGTCCTTGCTGCGCTGCGGCGATATACTCCTGAAGCTTCGTGATGGGTATTCACAGTTGCTCGTTCGTCCAAATGCACTTCCCTGTTTCAGGGTCCAACGATCCCCCAACCCCGAAGAACCAAGTCCTTGAATGGTCTGGCCGGTGCAATGTCTCTGGTTCGACCCCTTTATCAAGCAGGTCATTCTCAGCCTTCTCCCACAACGGCCGGGCTTTGAGGTAGCCACCTGACCCCGTGCGATGGTGATGCTCCTTCTTCGCAGCATTTTTCTTGTTTGTCGCTAACATCTTCTTACTCTTGTCTGATGTCTTGTGGGCCACAAATGCGTCCCAGTAATATCTTATCTTCTCATATCGGCCGGTGAATTCTGGAGTCTTGTCTTTGTCGACAAACGTTGATTTCAGCTCATTCTTCCACCTACTGAATAGATCCGCCATCTTCTTAAGAGCATGAGCCTTGACCAATGGCTCTATAACTGGCTTCTCCGGATCCTCCTCCGGCGGTAGGGTGAAATTTGCCTTCAGCTCGGTCCAAAGATCATCTTTCTGCCTATCGTTGACATAAGACACCTGAGGGTCTTTGTTCTTAGGATTATACCATTGGTGGATGCTGATCGGGATCATGTCCCTAACAAGAACCCGCACTGAGCAGAAAATGTTTCCTTGGTCTGGATGGGTTCAATCGGTTGGCCATCGCGCGCGATTGCTGTGATCGTGACCCTTTCATCCTGGCGCAACCTTTTCTTCGGGCCTTGTCTCGTTACCGAAGTTTGGCTCGATCCGGAGGGCTAGAAAAGAAGAAAGAAGAGAGTTAATATGTGTACATGCCAAAACAATTAATGCATCAATTAGCTAGTCAGCACAGGCTTAATTAATATATGTACCTGGCCGGACTCCATTCGGTCACCGGAGCCGTCATCACGGTGTCCTTCCCACCGGCATTCGGTCACCGGAGCCATCATAATCATGTCCCTCCTCCTCCATTGTTCGATCACCGCAGCCTGCTTCACCATCTCCTTCCAGACCATCGGTGTCGTTGAGATACGACATGACATCACCTCCACCGAGGATTATGTCCCCCAACACCTGTTCTGCTTCCAAGTCTCGGTGCTCCATAGTTTCTGCAAATATTACAACATGGCAATTAATATACAAACATGACAGATGGATATATTAGTGGCAAACGTAGACCTAGCTAGCTAGCTAATCACAACAAGGAATCATATTAATGGCCTCGACGCTTCTATAGTTTGGGGTGGCCTCGGCAACGCTTCTAGGGTTTGGGTTGGCCTCGACAACAACACTCTTTTAACTTGGAAAATTTGGGTGGCCTCGGCAATGCTTCTAGGGTTTCGGCCGGACCGCCTCTCTCGTGATTGTCCGATGTTTGTTTAGTGTCAAAGGATTCAACAAAACCATGTCTTCATCATTAGGAGAAAGTAACAGGCGCATGATGGTACGAAGCTCTCCAAAGTTGTTTTGGAACGGAGTCCTAGATAGGATAATTCGCTTTTTGGTACAAAGTTCAGCAAGAGCCTTCCGAATATCGCTATTTGGAATGCATGTGCTGAAATTCGTACCAAAAGGCGGATTATCCTATCCGGGACTCCGTTCCAGAACAACTTTGGAGAACTTCGTACCATCATGCCCCGGTTACTTCCGGCTAATGATGAAGCCATGGATTTCTTCAATTATTTGACACAAGGCAACCTGATCTCGACCCCTCGGTGATCCTCGACCCTCGACCCCTCGACGACCCTCGACTCTCGACCCTCGACCCTCTACCCTAGTTCACGACCCTCGACCGCTCGGCGATCCACGACCCTCTACCCTAGTTCCCGACCCTCGACCCCCTCATGTCACGTTTGTATATTGTCAAAGGATTCAACAAAACCATGTCTTCATCATTAGGCGAAAGTAACAGGCACATGATGGTACGAAGCTCTCCAAAGTTATTTTGGAACGGAGTCCCAGATAGGATAATTCGCTTTTTGGTACAAAGTTCAGCAAGAGCCTTCCGAATATCGCTATTTGAAAGGCCTTTGCTGAAATTCGTACCAAAAGGCGGATTATCCTATCCGGGACTCCGTCCCAGAATAACTTTGGAGAACTTCGTACCATCATGCCCCGATTACTTCTGGCTAATGATGAAGCCATGGATTTTTTCAATACTTTGACACTACGCAACCTCTCGACCCCTCGGCGATCCTCGAGCCTCGACCCCTCGATGACCCTCGACCCTCGAACCCTCGGCCCCTCGAACCCTCGACCCTCGACCCCTCGACCCTCGAACCCTCGGCGACCCTCGACCCCTCGGTGACCCTCGACCCTCTACCCTAGTTCCCGACCTTCGCCCCCCGAACCCTTGGCGACCCCTCACCCCCACTCATGTCGAAGTTATAGGGGAAGGGGTATATCGACCCCCCCTCATGTCGAAGTTATCGGGGAGGGGGTATATCGAGAACGACATACCCAATAAAAAATAAGAAGAGGAAGAAGAAGAAAAAGAAGAGGAGAAGAAGAAAGGAATAGAGGAGAAGATCGAAGAAAAAAATAAAAAAACGGGAGAAGAAGACAGGAATAGAGGAGAAGAAGAAAAAATAGAAAATATTCCATTTTTTCTTCTTCTCCTCTATTCCTTTCTTCTTCTCCTCTTTTTTCTTCTTCTTTTTTCCTCTTATTATTTATTTCTCCTCTTCTTCATCTCCTCTTCTTCCCCTTCTTCCTCTTCTTATTTTCCTTTTTCCTCTCCTTCTTTTTCTTCTTCTTCTTCCTTCTTCCTTCTTCCTCTTTTCTTCCTTTTCCTTATTTTACTTTTTCCTCTACACTAACCTAAAATCGATATCTACTAACAACCTAAATTAAAAAAATAATACATATATGAAAAAAACATCCTGTGATCATATGAACAAAAAAACATCATATGAACATCATATGAACAAAAAAACATCATAGAAGGACGCCGGACCGTAGAGCGGGGCGACAACGGCGTCGGGGCAGGGGTGGCGCGGGGCGGCGACGGTGTCGGGGCGGTGACGGCGTGGGGTGGCGCGCGACGACGGCGGGGGGTGGTGACGGCGCGGGGCGGCGCGGCGACGGCGTTGGGGCATGGGCGGTGCGCGGAGATGGCGGGGTAGAGAGGGGCAGCCGGGCGGCGTTCGGAGGGATCGAAGAACTAAAACGAAAATTTCACAAGTGCTGTTTATATAGACGAAGCATTGGTCCCGGTTGGTGGCTCGAACTAGGACAAATTCCCCCCTTTAGTCCCGGTTGGTGCCACCAACCGGGACCAAAGGTCTCTTTTCAGCAGCCCAAAGGGCGAGAAGCAGAGGCCTTTGGTCCCGGTTGGTGGCACCAACCGGGACTAAAGGGGGGCATTGGTCCCGGTTGGTGCCACGAACCGGGACCAAAGGTGGGCATTGGTCCCGGTTCGAGCCACCAACCGGGACCAATAGTCTGTGACTCGCATAGCCCCGGTGGATGTTTAGTCCCACCTTGCTAGCTGAGGGGCTTGCGCACTAGTTTATAAGTGCGATTGTGCCTCCCCTTTCGAACTCCTCTGAACTGCAGGCCTACGGGCCTAATATGACAATGCTATGTCTGTGGGCCTACTGGGCCTACCTCGGGCCTGCATCCTGGCCCAACATACTAGTTGGGTTTCTAGTCGTATGCAGGTCTTGGTGGCCCTATAGGCGGCATTTTTTTAATTTTTTTGTTTTCTTTTTTGCTTTATTTATTTTATTTTGTTTCTACTTACAACAAAATACTTACTGTTGCTATTTTTATTTATTTTATTAAATTTTATTTATTTTTCTTTATTAAAGTTTATTTTGTTAAAGTTTATTTATTTTATTAAAGTTTATTTTATTTTGTTTCTACTTATTTATTTTATTAAAATTTATTTTATTTTATTTTGTTTCTACTTATTTATTAAAGTTTATTTTGTTTCTACTTATTTATTTTATTTTGTTTCTACTTCTTTATTTTATTTTCTTTTTTGCTCTTTTATTTATTTTATGAAAATTCTTTTTGTTTATAATGTTTTGAACGGAAAATACTTTGATAATTTTAGTTGCATAAATTTTATATAATTTTAGTTTCAATAATACTAGAGGTTTATAAAAGCTTTTTAGTTGATTCCTTTTGCTATTAGGGTTTCATTAAAGTTACAAAGGATTTCATTATTTTGAAATTATTTGAACTCCAGACTTTTTGTGTGTTCAAAATGCACCATTAAAAGCCACATCATCAATTTTCAACTCTTTCTAACTTCATTTGTTATTTTTCATGCACTTACTGATTTTTTTTGAGCTAAATGACCCTGAAATTGAAAAGCACTTCAGATGAATTCTGAAAAGGTTGAAAGTTGGCATGGTATCATCATTTCACCCAAATAGCATGTGCTTAAAAGTTGAGAGGGTTACGGCAAAAACTGGATGCACTTCGTGTACAAAACGGACAATCTCTTTCGAAGTATCAGGGTTTCAAATGGAAACTCGTCTATTACATGGATATTCTAGATCAAAGGCATCATCATAATAGTTGTGGAGAGAAAGTCTTCACTTTTTCTTCGCTTGTGTCCTTTGCCTATTGCGCCGTAACCATGGATAATCTTCATTGTTTATCAGGGTGCTTGGGTCAGCCTTGACTTTGAAGGGAGGAATTTCATGAAACTTTTCATAATCTTCGAACATGTCTGTCTTGCCCTCCACTCCCACGATGTCTCTTTTTCCGGAAAGAACTATGTGGCGCTTTGGCTCATCGTATGATGTGTTCGGTTCCTTATCTTTTCTTTTTCTCGATTTGGTAGACATGTCCTTCACATAGAAAACCTGTGCCACATCATTGGCCAGGACGAACGGTTCGTCTGTGTACCCAAGATTGTTCAGATCCACTGTTGTCATTCCGTACTGTGGGTCTACCTGTACCCCGCCTCCTCACAGGTTGACCCATTTGCACTTAAATAAAGGGACCTTAAAATTGTGTCCGTAGTCAAGTTCCCATATGTCCACTATGTAACCGTAATATGTGTCCTTTCCGCTCTTGGTTGCTGCATCAAAGCGGACACCGCTGTTTTGGTTGGTGCTCTTGTGATCTTGGGTGATCGTGTAAAATGTATTCCCATTTATCTCGTATCCTTTGTAAGTCAATACAGTCGAAGATGGTCCCCTGGACAACGAGTACAACTCATCACAAACAGTGTTGTCACCTCTGAGACGTGTTTCCAACCAACTACCGAAAGTCCTGACGTGTTCACATGTAATCCAGTCGTCACACTGCTCCGAGTGTTTGGAGCGTGAATTGTTCTTGTGTTCATCGACATACGGGGTCACCAAAGGTAGAGTTCTGTAGAACTGTGTAGTGTGCTTGAGACGAAGAATGCCCGTCCCTGCATATTATTGAGTCCCCTCCAAGCGTGCCTTTTCCAGTCAGTCTCCCCTCATACCGCGATTTAGGGAGACCAATCTTCTTAAGGCCAGGAATGAAGTCAACACAAAATCCAATGACATCCTCTGTTTGATGGCGCATGGAGATGCTTCCTTCTGGCCTAGCGCGGTTACGAACATATTTCTTTAGGACTCCCATGAACCTCTCAAAGGGGAACATATTGTGTAGAAATACGGGGCCCAGAATGACAATCTCGTCGACTAGATGAACTAGGACATGCGTCATGATATTGAAGAAGGATGGTGGGAACACCAGCTCGAAACTGACAAGACATTGCGCCACATCACTCCTTAGCCTTGGTATGATTTCTGGATCGATCACCTTCTGAGAGATTGCATTGAGGAATGCACATAGCTTCATAATGGCTAATCGGACGTTTTCTGGTAGAAGCCCCCTCAATGCAACCGGGAGCAGTTGCGTCATAATCACGTGGCAGTCATGAGACTTTAGGTTCTGGAACTTTTTCTCTGGCATATTTATTATTCCCTTTATATTCGAGGAGAAGCCAGACGGGACCTTCATACTGAGCAGGCATTCAAAGAAGATTTCCTTCTCTTCTTTGGTAAGAGCGTAGCTGGCAGGACCTTCATACTGCTTTGGAGGCATGCCGTCTTTTTCGTGCAAACGTTGCAGGTCCTCCCGTGCCTCCGGTGTATCTTTTGTCTTCCCATACACACCCAAGAAGCCTAGCAGGTTCACGCAAAGGTTCTTCGTCACGTGCATCACGTCGATTGAAGAGCGGACCTCTAGGTCTTTCTAGTAGGGTAGGTCCCAAAATATAGATTTCTTCTTCCACATGGGTGCGCGTCCCTCAGCGTCATTCAGAACAGATAGTCCGCCGGGACCCTTTCCAAAGATTACGTGTAAATCATTGACCATAGCAAGTACATGATCACCGGTACGCATGGCGGGCTTCTTCCGATGATCTGCCTCGCCTTTGAAATGCTTGCCTTTCTTTCGACATTGATGGTTGGTCGGAAGAAATCGACGATGGCCCAGGTACACATTCTTCCAGCATTTGTCCAGGTATATACTTTCGGTGTTAGCTAAACAGTGTGTGCATGCGTGGTATCCCTTGTTTGTCTGTCCTGAAAGGTTACTGAGAGCAGGCAATCGTTGATGGTTACAAACAGCAACGCGTGCGGGTAAAATTCCTCCTGTTTGTGCTCATCCCACACACGTACACCGTTTCCATTCCACAGCTGTAAAATTTGTTCAACTAATGGCCTTAGGTACACATCAATGTCGTTGCCGGGTTGCTTAGGGCCTTGAATGAGAACTGGCATCATAATGAACTTATGATTCATGCACATCCAAGGAGGACGGTTATACATACATAGAGTCACGGGCCAGGATTAATGCCATCCGCGCTTAAACCAAACCATATGTTCCTTGGGTCACCTGCAAACTCAGCCCGGTACTTTCTCTCGATTTTCTCCATTGCGACCCGTCAGCGGGTGCTCTCAACTTCCCGTCTTTCTTACGGTCCTCTCTGTGCCAACGCATCAACTTGGCATCCTCTTCGTTTCTGAACAGACGTTTCAACCGTGGTATTATAGGAGCATACCACATCACCTTTGCAGGAACCCTCTTCCAGGGGGGCTCGCCGTCAACATCACCAGGGTCATCTTGTCTGATCTTATACCGCAATGCACCACATACCGGGCATGCGTTCAAATCCTTGTACGCACCGCGGTAGAGGATGCAATCATTAGGGCATGCATGTATCTTCTGCACCTCCAATCCTAGAGGGCATACGACCTTCTTTGCTGCGTACGTACTGTCGGGCAATTTGTTATCCTTTGGAAGCTTCTTCTTCAATATTTTCAGTAGCTTCTCAAATCCTTTGTCAGGCACAGCATTCTCTGTCTTCCACTGCAGCAATTCCAGTATGGTATCGAGCTTTGTGTTGCCATCTTCGCAATTGGGGTACAACCCTTTTTTTGATCCTCGAACATGCGATCGAACTTCAGCTTCTTCTTTTGACTTTCGCACTGTCTCCTTGCATCAACAATGACCCGGCGGAGATCATCATCGGGCACAATATCGTCTGGTTCCTCTTGATCTTCAGCAGCTTCCCCCGTTGCAGCATCACCGTATTCCGGGGGCACATAGTTGTCATCGTCCTCTTCTTCTTCGATGTCTTCCATCATAACCCCTATTTCTCCGTGCCTGGTCCAAACATTATAGTGTGGCATGAAACCCTTATAAAGCAGGTGGCTGTGAAGGATTTTCCGGTCAGAGTAAGACTTCGTATTCCCACATATAGGGCATGGACAACACATAAAACCATTCTGCTTGTTTGCCTCAGCCACTTCGAGAAAATTATGCACGCCCTTAACGTACTCGGAGGTGTGTCTATCACCATACATCCATTGCCGGTTCATCTGCATGCATTATATATAATTAAGTGTGTCAAAAACCATTACAGAACATCATGGATAGGTAAGTGACCAAATTAATAGAAGTTCATCATCACATTATAACCAAAGTACATACATAGTTCTCATTGAACAACATATAGCTCTCTAGAGCATCTAATTAAACCATACATTGAAACTATGTAAAACATTTCAATGCAACAACAAATGCGACCATAATCGCAACCAAGGTAACAATTGATCCAACGGCATAATGATACCAAGCCTCGGTATGAATGGCATATTTTCTAATCTTTCTAATCTTCAAACGCATTGCGTCCATCTTGATCTTGTGATCATCGACGACATCCGCAACATGCCACTCCAATATCATCTTCTCCTCCTCACTTTTTTTCTTTTTTACTTTCTTCAACTAAATTTAACCTCTCGACAATAGGGTCGGTTAGAATTTCCGGTTCACATACCTCCTAGATAAATAAAATATATGTCACGTTGGTCGGCATAATTGTCATAAACAATAAATAAACCAAATAGTTATAAAAGATAATATATACCACATCCGAATCATAGACAGGACGAGGGCCGACGGGGGCGGATACCAAAACCATCGCACTATATAATAACAAGCAATAATAAAAGTACGAAAAATTAGACAAGTATCTATCTAAAGTAAGAATTTTTTTCTTTCTAAAAGAAGATAAGAACAAGAGGCTCACCATGGTGGTGCCGTCGACGAGATCGGCGCGGGCGATCGACGGCGGTGAAGATGGGGACGGGACGTGACAGACCGCTAAACCTAGACAAATCTCGGTGAAAATGGAGCTTGGAGGTCGAGCTTCGAGAGGAGAAAGCTTAACTAGTGTGGCTCGGGCATTTCATCGAACACCTCATGTGCATAGGAGGTGAGCTAGAGCACCACAAAGCTCTCCCCTCGCCGGCCAGAAAAAACAGAGCAGTGTGGAGTGCTCTGCTGCGGTGATGGGGTATATATAGGTAACTCATTGGTCCTGGTTCGTGGCTGGAACCAGGACTAAAGGCCCCCCCTTCTGTCCCGGTTCCAGCCACGAACCGGGACCAAAGGATGTGGGCCAGGAGCGAGGACCATTGGTCCCGGTTCGTGCCTGGAACCGGGACAAATGGGTCTAGACGAACCGGTACAAATGCCCCATGAGGCCTGGCTGGCCCCCTGGGCGCACGAACCGGGACGTATTCCCCCCATGGGTCCCGGTTCATGACTGAACCGGGACTAATGGGCTGGCCAAGCCCCAACAAAAGCCCTGTTTTCTACTAGTGTAGGATTCCCTTTCCTATTCGGAGTAGGAGAGAAGGAAAGAGAGGGAGAGGGAGAAGGAAAGGGCGGGCCGCGCCCCCACCCCTTGTCCAATTCGGTTTGGGCAGGGGGGAGGCGCGCCACCTCTTGGCCCTTCGCCCCTCTCTCCACTAAAGCCCAATAAGGCCATTACTTCTCCCGGTGAATTCCCGTAAATCCCCGGTACTCCAAAAAATACCCGAATCACTCGGAACCATTCCGGTGTCCAAATATAGCCTTCCAATATATGAATCTTTACCTCTCGACCATTTCGAGACTCCTCGTCATGTCCGTGATCTCATCCGGGACTCCGAACAAATTTTGGTCATCAAATAACATAACTCATAATACAAATCGTCATCGAACGTTAAGCGTGCG